>NC_051321.1:14540371-14843401 GCF_015220235.1 Choloepus didactylus
ATTACCCATCTCATACAGTGGTTGTGAAGTTTGATTTAGATGACATAACTCTTCTCCCTGTCCCCTAAAAATCTGTCTCCGGAAGCCCCAGCTATATGTCTAGGCACCCTCACAGCTGCTGGAGACACCAAAATTGGCCTGGTGAGCACCTCCAGGGCAGGGTGACTATCAGAAACACTCACTGAGCTTTCATAAATCGGGAGCTCTGGGCCACCATCCCTTGGAGAGACTGATTCAGTAGGTCTAGGGTGGGGCTGGGAGTCTGGCGATTCTGACATTCAGCCAGGTTGGGGAACCTGCAACCTGGTGTACACACCTCACTTCGCAGATGAAGGGATGCAGAAGGGCTTGACTGATCTTTCCGGGTCCTTCTCCGATGGCTCCTTGTCTTGTGTCTTGCCAGCACTACTTTCTTCTGAGAACTTTTGTTTCTTTTCTTGTCCCAGCACTGAATTCAGGTTGACCTGTGGCTTGTTGGTAAGCACCACTCCCTGCTTCGAGGCTGGGGGCTTCTCAAGGCCAGGCTGTAAGTCTCGATTTGGCATCCCCACTGAAGTCCTAAGGCTAAGGCCACATCTGGTTCCACACCCAGCCCAGAGTGGGAAGCTGTGCCCCGGGCGTCCAGACAGTGACTGGTGTAAGAGGATGCAGCCACTCAGGCAAACCATTTAATAGCTTGTCTCCTTCCCTGCCCCTCACACCCCAGGCCTCAGTTTCCTCCTCTGTAATACATGGTTCCTAATACCTGGCATGTCCCTCTCATCTCGTGAGGCTGTTGCGGGGCCCAGAGAGATGATAGTCAGGAAAACTGTGACTAAATGAACATTCTGTGGAATGTGTTCAAATTGGCCCTGTATCAGGGGAACATTAGGTCTTACGCTTTTCAAGCTACCTCCCAAGGCCGTTGACCTCCCCCAGCTAAAGGGACATGGATGTTAGGCCGAGGTTGACCAACACCAAAAGTCTTGCATCCTGGGAAATCCCTTAATCATGGACAA
The DNA here is from genome assembly GCF_015220235.1 of Choloepus didactylus. Classification (NCBI taxonomy): domain Eukaryota; kingdom Metazoa; phylum Chordata; class Mammalia; order Pilosa; family Megalonychidae; genus Choloepus; species Choloepus didactylus. Next base: position 14,541,370 of record NC_051321.1, read on the forward strand.
ATCGGGACAATTGGTCACCCCAGTTGGACCTGACCCAGGAAATGTGTGAACACAGAATGATCACCTCAAAATTTAGTCTATGCTTACATTTTTAAATGGCTACCCCAGACCTCTTAGGAAACAGACCAGACTCACCTGCTTGCAGGGCCCTGCCCCCTGGTCCCTGCTTCCTCTCACCCTTAGCTGTTGTGCTCTCCCTTGCTCCCTCTGCTGACCTCCTTCCTTTGGGGCCTTCACAAGTGCAGCTCTATCTGATGCTAGGAACACTATTCCCTCCTGCTTAGCCTGGCCAACTCCACTTCTCTTTTAGGCCCCACCTCCAATGTCACTTCCTCAAGGAAGCCTTCCCTAACCTCCCTGATTGGACTGGTTTTACCTTCTTACCTGTACTTCTTCATAGTACATATCACAAATGTGATTCTGACTTGTGTGTGTGTTTGGTGTATGAGATTACTTGTCTGTCTCCCTGATAAGGCTGTAAATTACATGTGGGCAGGGACCATATTACTCTTGCTCATAGCTGCATTTCCAGTGACTAGTACAGTGCCTGGGAAATAATAGCTGCTCAATAAATATCTTCTGAATGCCTAGATGAATGAATGGTTGAATGGATGGTAAGATGAATAGATGAATGAAGGTTGAAGGGATGGATTATAGTTGGATGGTGGGTGGAAAGAGAGATGGAATCAATGGTTGGATGGAGGAATAAGTAGTTGGATGATTGGGTGGATGGATGAAATGGATGACTGGGGGGATGAACACGTGTAGAGGGACTGCTGAGACCCATTGCTTCTTGTCCTTGGATGGTACCAGTAAAGATCACTAATGTCCCAGCCTCATCCCATCTTTGTTTTTGTTTTCTTTTTCACCAACAGCAGTAGCTACTGGCATTACTAGCAAATGGGACATACCTTTTTCTATCAGTGGATGTTTTGGAACTGTATGTACTCCAGAAAATCATGTTCTTCAAATTAATCTGTTCCTGTGCATGAAAACCTATTGTAAATAGGTTTTCATGAGGTTGCTTCAGTTAAGGCATGGCCCAGGGTGGGTCTTAATCTTCGTACTGGAGTCCTTTATAAATGGGATGAATATAGGGAGAGAAAGCCATGGAAGCAAGAAGTTGAAGCAACAAACCCCGAAAGAAGGGAGACACCAGGAGATGCCACCATGTGCATTGCCATGTGACAGAGGAGTCAATGTTTGCCAGCAGCTGGTCTTCAGGAAGAAAGCACACGTCTTGATGATGCCTTGATTTGGACGTTTTCACAGCCTCAAAACTGTAAGTTTGTAAGCTGATAAATTCCCATCGTTAAAAGCCAACCCATATTATGGTATCTGCTTTCAGCAGCCTAGCAAACTAAAACAGTGGGGATAAGCTGTCTTGAGTTGTCCCCAGTCCCTCCCAGAGAATGAGCCTTCTTTGGGAAGATGGTTTTCTGCAATGAGGCAGCAGAGTGGTTCCGGCAGGCCCCAAAGAAGATAGGGCCCTACATCCTGTCTTCTTGTCCACCAAATTCTACCACTCGTTAGATCACTTAGATGTCACCTTGGCATTTCAACCCACTAGGCATCAGTAGCTGCTGAGCAGAGTTCTGGGCTCTCCTCTCCTGGGGTTGAGCCCTTCTTGGTCCTATTCTGTACTTTAAGTGACCAGCTGCTGGAGCTTTAGTTCCAAACCTACTTAACTCCTAGAGTAGGGGTCAGTAAATTTTTTTTGTAAAGGATCAGATAAATATTTTAGGCTTTACAGGCCTATGGTCTCTATTGCAACCACTCAGTTCTGCTGTTGTGGCATTAAAGAAGTCAGAGACTGTGTACATGAATGAGCGTGGCTGTGTTCCAGCAAGACTATTTACAAAAGCAGATGGCACCTAATGCAGACTTAGCCCAGGTGCAGGCAAGTGGTTTGCTATTTGTTAAGGCTATTTGCATTTCAAAGCTGATCAGTATTAAATAATCCTTCTGGTAAAAGAAGAGTAAGAGGGTCATTGTGTGAATTTTGTTATTGTGTAAACTTGGGAAAACAAACTGAGAGCCTGAGAGAGCTCACTCAAGTTCCAGCAGATAAGAAAGTGGCTTATGTAAAAGACCTCTTAATGATTGAGTTACTTATTACTTCCTGAAGAGAGTGTCAGGAGAGTCACGTGGTTGTTAGGCTTTGTAAGGAAGTGAAAACAAAGTGGAGGAGGGGGGGAGGACAGGTGGCAGGTGGGATTTTGCCACTCCTACCCCTTGCCTTAGAGCAGTGGTTCTTAGTGTGGTGGGAAGGACCAGCAGCAGCAGCTCCTGAGAACTTGTTAGAAATGCAAATCCCTGGGCCCTGCCCTAGAACTTTTGAATCAGAAACAATTATTTTTCTGTCTTCACCACCCATTTCCTTCTGGGACTCCAAGTTACACATCTAGTAGGCCGCTTGAAGTTTTCCCAGAGCTCACTGGATATTTTTAAATTTTTTTTCTCTCTGTTTCATTTTGTATAATTCTATTGTTGAGTTCTGTTGCTAACTTCACTAATCTTTTCTTCTGCAATGTCTATTCTTTCATTAACCCCATTTGGTGTGTTTTTTAAAAAATCTGAGACATTGTATTTTTCATCTCTACAAAATTGATTTGGATCTTTTAAAAAATATCTTCCATGTTTCTTTGTAACTTTTTGAACAAATGGAATACAATTACAGTAACTGTTTTAATATCCTTGTCTGCTAATTCTAGCATCTGTGCCACTTCTGGGTTGGTTTTGATATATTTTTCTCCTCATTATAATCACGTTTTCCTGCTTGTTTGTATGCCTAGTAATCTTGGATTAGATATCAGATATTGTGAATTTAACCTTGTTGGATACTGGATATTTTTGAGTTCCTATAAATATATTTGAGCTTTTTCTGGGATGCAGTTAGCTTATGCTTTGAGCCTTTTGGGTCTTGCTTTTAAGATTTGGTAGGCTGCTCCAGAGCAGTGCTCAGCCCAGGGCTAATTATTCTCCTCTGCTGGGCAAGACTGTTCCAAATACTCTACTCAAGGCCCTGCAAACTATGAGGTTTTGCAGTCTGGCTGGTGGGAACAGGCACTATTCCTGGCCTTCCCTCTGGAAGGTTCTTTCTCCAGCCTTGGGTAGTGTCCCCTAATGCATGCACTGATCAGCATTCTGCCAAATACCCAAAGGCAACTCTGTCCATTTCTGGGGCTCCCTCCCTGTGCAGCTCTCCCCTCTCCGGTACTCCGTCCTGCAACCTCTGGCCACCTTGGCCTCCTCCACCTCTCAGCTCCATCTCTTCAACTGAGGGAGTTTGCTGGACTGCCATTGGGTTTCCCTGAACCATGTCTTGGAAACTTTCTGAAGGCCGTTAGCTGGTACAGTGGTAGATCTTACCTTGTTTGTTTTCCATGTCTCAGGGTTCACTGTTCATCACTGCTTGAAGTCCAGTGGTATTGAAAACCATTGCATCATCCATTTTGTTCATTTTATGGTTGTTTCAGGTGGGAGGGTAAATTGAATCCTCCCTGTTAATCCATCTTGCTCGAAATGCATGTCTGTAAGCAAACAAGTTGGTCTTTTGATATTCTGATTGGGCAAAAGTAGTAGCTTAGTCGTAATAAATTTTTGCACATTTCGATTCCTGAGAAACTCCACTGAAGGAGTAATTCCCATTTTACAGTTGAGGAAACCAAAGTTCAGATGGGTTAAGTGATCATTTGCCTGACCCCCAGGCTCACATGTTTTTCTACTCAGGGCTGCTCTGTGTGTCTCCCAGCCCCTGCTGCAGTTTCCCTCCTTCAAACCAAAGCACACCCCAGGAGTGCAGTAGACAGAGTGAGAGCCTCGCAAGTGCCAGAATCATCAGCATCACCAGGAGCTTGTCAGAAAGGCAGAATCTCGGCCTGTCCCAGCGCTGCTGAATCAGCATCTGTATGTTGACACTGTACTCTGAGGCACATTAAGTTAGAAAAGTTCCAGGGCCTTGATCCTCTCGAGCCCAGTCCTGGCTCCCCGGAAGCACAACCCTGGGCTTAACTGAAAGGAGGCACAGGTAGAAACCGGGCCCCACCGCAGGGCGAGCTTGCAGGTCCGGTCCCACCGCACCTCCGATGGCGGCTCGGCTCGTGGGCTGCGCACAGCCCGCTCTGGACAAGGCTCCTGGAGAAGCCGGTGGGACCCTGCCTCTACCCTCTGGGAGTCTGTGTCTTCCCGGTTTTCCAGGAAGTTGTGACTCACTTTGCCTTCAGCCACTTCCCAGCAAGCTGAGCTCTGGGAGAAGAGGAGGGAAGGCTCTGGAGGAGGGTGGGGTGAGTGGCAGAGGGGAGGGGTTGCTGACCACGGCGACGGGTGCCTACAGGACTAGGCCAGGCTGGCTGGGGTCCCTGTCACCTTGCCTGCCCCACTCTCCAGCCTTCCAGCTTGGCCATAGGCAGGGAAAGGTTGTTTCCACACGTACCTTCTGTTATGGGCTGACTGACGCCCCCCAAAAATTACATTCAAATCCTAACCCCTGGTCCCATATTATAGTCCTATTTGGAATAGGATCTTTGAAGCTATGATTATTAAGACAAGGCCAACCTGGATGCAGGTGGCCCTAACCCAATATGACTGGTGTCCTCGTAAGAAGAGAGAATCGGGCACGGGCAAAGGGCGGAGACAGAGAATGCCATGGATGACCAGCAAGCCACCCCCAAAGCTGGAGGCGGCCCAGGACAGATTCTTCCCTGTGGACTTCCAAGGGAGCAGGACTCTGCCAACACCTTGATTTCAGACTTCTCGACCCCAGGACTGAGACAATACACTCCTGTTTGATAAGCCACCCAGTTTGTGGTACTTTGTTATGGCAGCCCTATGAAGCCAATGCACCTTCTGAGACCTTGTCTTTGCATTTCAAGGAGAACATTTCTGGAAGAAGCTTCTGGATTCCTTGACACGGGACAGGGACCTCTGAGCGGACCGTCCTACTAGACCAAAACCACAAGGAGAGGAGAGAGCAGGGCTGTTGAAGGGGCCCTCCTTTCTTGTTTATTTCCTCTGAGGCATTTGTCTGCACTTCAGGCCAGTTGCCCCGGGAGGAGGGTGGTGCCCTGAGGCCCAAACTGCTGGGATGGGGCTAACAGCTCTAGACCAGCATCCTCTTCCCAGGTAATCATGCTTTTGGAGGCATAAGTTGGAGTTTTCTCTCTCCGCACATCAAGGCCTCCCAACCAGGAGACGCTGCTCACCAGTATCCACACCCGCCCCAAGGTACAAAGCCTCTCGCCAGGCAGACCGGAGGGAGCGCAGATTGAAGTCAGAGAGACCCGGCTTCAAACCCGGCCCTGCATTGTGGACTAGTGTGCGAGCTTCCAGGCTGTTTGAGCCTCAAATTCTTCATCTATACAATGGGGTGATAATAATACATAACTGCCTGGAAGAGTTTTAATAAAGTGAGTTAATACACAGATCAAGTACAAAGCAAGTGCCCAGTGTTTGTTATTGCAGAATTAGAGAAAGACATAAGGGTAGACCTATGGCTGCCAGGCATCCTTCTTACTGTCATCATTTGCTGCTTGGTCCAGTGGCTCTCAAACGTGGTGCTGCATTAGTGTCACCTGGAAGGCTTGTTAAAACACAAGTCCTGGGCTCCACCACCAGTTTCTGATTTAGTAGGTTTGGAGTGGGACCCGAAAATTTGCATTTTACCAAGTTCCAGGGTGATGCTGTTCTGGGGGCTTCATTTATGGAACCACAGGCTTGGTCTAGCCTCGTCTCTCCCCAGGAAAGAATAGAATGTAACCTGGCTGCAGAGTAGAATCACCTGGTGGGGCGGGGGGGCTCTTCAAGCTGTCTGGCTGCCCCAGCCCCACCCCTGCTAAGTAGGGCAGGATCTTTGCAGACAGTGGCTCAGGTATTATAAAAGCTTCCCAGGTGATTCTAGTGGGCATCCCGGGGGGTGGGGGTGGGGGATATCAATTTAAATGCTGAAGTCGGGAATTCCTCTTTGGGTCAATGCATGACCCTGACTCTGATATTTGGAGCTTCAGGACGCCACGGCTTCCTTTGACTTTTTATTAGAACAAATGCAATGACAACTCCTCCGTGAAGCTAAGCCACATTGCCTCTCATCTCAGGCGGAATTAACCAGTTTTCCCTCTAGTATCATCCACTGTGTCTCCCTCTCTTAAATCTTATTTCATCCTTCATTTTTGTAAGAGTTAGTTGTTCACGTATCCATGGCCTCCTTCCCCCAGGTGGTAAGTTGCCTGAGAACAAGGACCAGGTCTTAATTCAACTTTATGATTACCCTGCAGAGAGAAATAAGATTCAACCAAATAGTGATCCTTTCCAATTTCTGGTCATATGTCTTCATGGAAATAAAGCAGAGAACTGGGGGCAAATTGCTAAATAAATCCATATCACAAAAGCACCCAGTTGAAATATGAATACCCTTTTAATTCATCCGGAGCTTTGCATCAAGTCCCTGCTTTGCTGTCTGGATGCCCCTCACTGTTAACCGGAGAGCGAGAGCCCTGCATCTTATTATAGCGACTGGAGCCACTTCTAAATAACCCCACCATGATATTTAGCAAATTATTTTTAACCTGATGGGTAAACTCACATTTGCGCAGCTGCTCATCTCAAAGAGAAGGGAGCAGAGTGAGGGGTGTTTCGGATGCCTTCTGGGCTCACTTTATAAAAGAAGGCTTGTCATCTTACGTTCTGTCTCCGGTTGCTCTATTTCTGCTGGGGTGTCACCGACTTGTCGCTGGTGGCAATAATAAAACTTGAAAACTGGGGAAATGTCATAATTCAGTTAGAAGGCCCTGACTAAATAAATGAGGCAGTTTCCTAGATGCAGGAGGATCCTGGCCCAATCTTATTTTCCCAAAGCTTCCTGCATACCCACCTTTTATTGTGTTTTTGTTTTTTGTCTTTCTTCTGCAGAACTGACTCCCAAGACAGCAGGTGTCAGCATCATCATTCACTGGCCCGTTTGGTTCACCTGCCTGTGAGCCTTAGACCTTCTGATCCTCCAGTGCAGCTGCTGTGTGACGCATTTCCCAAATCCCAGCGTTTGTCACTGCCGCTCCCTCGGCTGGAGACAGCTTTGCACAAGCACTGGCATGGCTGCTTCCTCACCAGTCAGGCCTCAGCTCAAATGTCACCTCCTCCGAGAGGTCCTCCCTGACCACCTGCCTAGAGCAGCTTCCACCCAAACCAGCAGTATTGCCCACTCTCAGTCAAGCGAGCAAGCGAGCCAGCCGTTTCAGATGTCCACCTCAGCAGAGCCTTCCGATGGCCACAGCTCTAGCTGATACCCAGCTGCAAGCACACAACACTCCAAACAAGAACTGAACCACCCCACTGAGCCCAGTCAATGCACAGAACCGTGAGAGATGTTTTTGTGGACAGTTGCAAGCCACTGGGGTTTGAGCTCATTTTATCCCCACACCAAACCTGAGAAACGGAGGTATGTTATTATCCCCTTTAAAGAGCACGCAATGAAGCACACAGAGGTTATTTAAACCCCACAACTATGCTGCGAGGCATTACAGAGAGTAAATCGAGGCTTGGAAGGATTAGGAAATGTGCCTGAGGCTTCCCACTGCTGGCTGTGGGGTTTCTAAGAGGCTTCGGGGTTGCAGGCCTGAGCTCCCAGCCTCCACCCTAGCTGTCTCTCTGTCCTCCCTGCCAATTGCAGCTTGGCTCTTTTCCAGCTGTGCCTCCTCATTTCCAGCCCAACAGACCCTTTCCAGGAGCCCCTTCCTCCCCAAGCAAGCACCAGCCGCCAACATTGTTTAAGCTTTGCTAAGAACAGTGCTGGGCAAAAATAAATTCCAGATGGAGCTGAAAGCTAAACAACAACAATAAAATCTGGAATAGAATGATATTTGCAGAAAATAGGAGAATATTTTTAAAATCCTGGGGAATCTAGGCCTTCTTCAACAAATCACAAAACCCAGGTGCCACAAAGAAAAAGAGTGACATACTTGAATACAGAAAAATGAAAAACTTTAGATTGACCAAAGACCCAGTAAGTAGAATGAAGCATAATAACAGACTGGAGGAACCTTTTCTTCATTTTTAACAGAGCATTAATAGTCAAAATATCCGATGAGAAAAAGTCAACCCAATTTTTTAAAATGGGCGAAGGATATGGCTAAGACACTTCACAGAGGAGAAACTGGAATTGGCAGTAGACCTACAAAAATATACGTGACTATTTCCCTCATGGTCAGGGAAAGGTAAACTAAAACAAAGCCACTTTGTTAAAAATTCTGGTTGGAATTTTATCTCAATAAGTTTTTAATATCGATTACATGTTGAAAAGATACTTGGGGTGTATGGAGACATAAGAATTATCAAAATTAATTTCACCTGTTTCTTTTTACTTTTCTAATGTGGCTACTAGGAAATTCAAAATTACGTATGTGGCACGCGTTATATTTCCAGTGGACAGCAACTGACCTTGAGTATGGCTGTACAGAGCCAAACCCCATACAGAGATGGGGTTTGGCTCAGCCTGGGTCTGATTCTCCCCAGTCCTCAGTTAACAAGGCCATGACGACTAGAGGTTTCTGTCTTCTCATCCTGAGGAGTGGCAGGTTAGGAGGGGCCAAGGGGCCTCTGTGTCTGTTGGCTGGAAATGGGCACATCCCTGGCCTTCCTGGTGGTCTCAGCTTTCCCCTTGCTCAGTGACATGGAGGATCTAGGACATACATTTTCAAGGTCTCCGCTGCCCCAAGAGAAGGAGATTGGGTGCTTTCCCAGCCCTCCATTACCAATGGGAGAAAAAGGGTGTTCCTGAGAGCAGCCGCTCCCTTCCTGACTCCCTGTTAGGAGGATTTCACCATTGGGAGCCTCAGAGGGAGAGCTGCAGGCAGAGCTGAGGAGTCCTGGGCCCAGGAAGCCATGGGTCCCGGCAGCTCAGCTCCCAGCCAAGCCCCCACGGACACGTGGATCCCATTTATCTGAGCACATTGGTGGGCTTGAACCTGAGTGGGGCTAGAATGTTCTGAACCACTGGGAAGGGGGAGAGCAGGGTCATTGTGCCTAGAATATTTTGGGGAGGTCACTGGGGGCAGATTTCTGTTCTCCCCTTGCATAGGGGTGCTGCTTCTCCTAAGAAGCTGTGTTTTCTTCCAGCCTGGCAAATTTTGAGAAAACCTAATTTGGGGGCTTCCCATTTCTAATACCTAGATGGCCATATTCCTCATTTCATGGGTTAGAAATAGTATTCAACTCTAAGCAAAGAGACAACCTCTTCCCCACACCAACCCCATAAAAACCATGACTCAAATGTATCAGACATCATCAGGTGCTTTGTTTTTCCTCTCAGGTAAGTTCTGGAGAAGGTCCAGCGCTGGCATGGGGCTTGACAGTCATCAGGGACGCAGGCTCCTTCTGTCTTTCTCGGCTCCACCATTGTTAATGAGTGGCTTTCATCCTCAAAGTTGCCTCTATTCCAAGATAATTGTTGGAGCTCCAGCCATCACATCTGCATTCCAGGCAGGGAAAAAAGGAAGAGGGAAGAGCAAAAATTGTGCACCTCAGCTTTCTGTTCTCCTCAGAAATCCTGCCCAGCAACTTCTGCTCACATTTCCTTGACCAGAATTTAGTCACTCAGGTGTAGGGGAGGCTGGGAAATGTAGTTTTCCTGCTGGATACATCACCAACCTGAATTAAATTAGGGTTCTGTTCCCAACGAAGAAGGGGTGAATGGATCTTGGCTAGCGACTAGCAGTTTCTGCCACCCTTAGCGCAGTGGTCAAGGCCTTAACTGAACTTGCACCCTGGTGGGCTCATTCTGTTCCTTCTTCCTGCAGTGCAGGCCTGACTCGCTGGGATGGGAGGACGTGGAAGGTTGGTTGTTCAGCTCCATTAGGTTTGTCTGCCTTGACGATAATCACCTGGCCAAGTCGAAGCATTCTGCTTGCCAGCTCAGACTTGCTGTTGCTTTTAAGGAAGAATCTAGAAGTCTGCGTGAAGGGCAGCGCTGCTAATGGCTTCAGGAAGTACAGGCAGTTCCATTCCGCTGCCCTCAAGTCACCCACTGAGAGGACACTGCTGGTTTAGGGCCATAGGCCAGAGCCTACAGCATGGTATGCATGTGTACACACACACTCACACTCACACACACCCACAGAGACACCTACATTCCTCACAACTTTTATCTCTCTTTTTCTCCAATGCACACATACCCCCCAAGAAAAAACCTCTTGGTGTTAATATCTTTTAACCCTGAACAGATCAGGGCCTGGACATTTTGGGCAATGATTTTCCAGGATCTGGGCAGGGCCTTGCAAGCCTCCATGCACCAGGGGGGCTAGTGACTGTGTCCTGTGATCCAAAGTCCTGCAGGCCCCGCGGGGGACAGCCGCAGGGGCTCCTTTGTTTTTCCTCCTTTCAGCTGAGCAACCTCACTGACTTTTAAATCCCTTTCAATGACTGGTTTTTGATTTAATCCCCCAGTGCTATCAATATGTAATCAGTTTTCCTTAAATGATCTCCTTTAACTTCATTAGTTCATAATTAATTTGTTAGCATGTAACCAAGATAATTAACACTCCTGATTAGAGACAGGCAAAAGAGGAAGCTTTTTCTTCATGGTCAAGGCAAACATTGATTAAAATGCATGGTGGTTGGTGATTTGTGGTGGTTGCTTAAAAAATTGAAGTGGAGGCGAGGTGAATGGGTCTTGCTATAGAGCACTTTATTACCAACTCATGTCTTGCTCTCTTTCCCTCAGACGCAAAGCTTCGCGGCAGGAGAATCAAGTGGCAGCTGATCATGTTTGATGGAGACTTTCAGGAAGAAACCTTCAGCCTGCAGGAGCCAGGGTAGCGGGTCGAGAGGACAGAGCAAGACCTGGAGGCAAGCACTGCCATCCTCTTTTGAGCGGTCCAGCGCACTGTACCTTAAAAAGCCCTTCCACTCCCTTATCTCATTTGGTCCTCACAAGTCCCCGGTGATGCTGATGCGAGTGATGGGAAGAGCCCCTGAGTCTCCGCGGTTCCCAGGAGCAAACGGCCCCAGAGACGACAGAGGAGTGGGGGAGGGTGCGCCGCTCCCGGGAACTGCGCCCTCTGCTGGCCGAACCTTTCTCCTCTCTTCTGGGAAGGCTCCTGAGAACCTTGGCTCATTCCGGGCTTTATGGCCTTAACAGAGCAGGGCCACAAGTGGGGTGTAAAAATGAAGGAGGCAATCCCCTTCAGACCCTGGATGCCTTTATGCCTCCCTCTTGCCCAGGCCCTGTCGTCAGAACTCCCCAGCATCTGCCAAGAGCTTGCTCTCTGCCAGACCCTGTATTCAGCATCTCATATGCATTATCTCACTCGGTCCTCACGGGAGTTAGTGGTGTCTCCATTTTGACCAATGGGGATGATGGCACTTAACGAGGAGGAGTAAGGTGTCCAAAATTACAAGGCTGGAAAGTGGCCAAGCCTGGTTGGAATCCTGGCCATTTGGCTGCAGGGTCCAGACTCTTCTAGCTGAACCCCCAGAGCCCCCCGGTGGAGAAGTGCTTGGAGCTGCTTGCTCAGGCCTGCCCTGAGTGGGCCTTCCTGGGAGAGGGGGATGGGGAAGGGAGAGAGCCCAGGGCTTCACGCTTGGCCTTGGGAACAGGTTGGGGGAGGGCAGGTGGCCACCGAGGGGCTCATCTCTCCGGCCCTCTCAGGCCTGCAGGGCCCTGTTGATGGAAACAGCCCTGCGTTCATTTTGTCCCTTGGGGGTCTACCTCTCTTCTCTTCTCCTCCTGGGTCTTCTGAGGCTGTGACCTCTCTTTCTCCTGATGGAGCCTCTCCCAGGAGCCCCAGGGATGGGAGATGAAGTGAGCACGCTCAGCAGGGCTGCGGTTTGGGGCTCGAGCTGTGGCCAGCTCCCAGACCTCAGAGGCCGCGCAGGGAGCAGTTTACCGGGAGTCCTTCCAAGCTGCCCCTCAACCCCAGCCTGAGCAGCATTTGCTTTTGAAGGTTTGGAAAGCTCAGGGGGAAAGATAGGCACTGCAGAAGTAGCACTGTTCCTCCAGGGCCCAGGAAGGAGCCTTGAGGAGAGCTGGCCCAAGGAGGCAAGAACCAAACAGCAGCTGATTAGAAATATGTGATCTATAATTTATACCCAGACCCTTCCAGAAAGGACTGGAGGCTGTCTGCCAGGGGACTTGTAACTGCAAGTTTTGCTTTGATGAAGCTGGGGGCATTTCAAGTGGTCCCTTGGGTGAACTGATACCAGCTGTGAAGCAGTTGCCTGCATGTGCACCTCTTTAATCCTCACTGTACTGCTGCAGAGTGACACCTTCCTGTGACAGGTGGGGAAACTGAGGCTCTGAGGGTGAGGTGACAGCCCAAGGCCACACACCTAGCGGGGAGGCAGGATTTATACTGGGTCTGTCTGGTGTGGGCACTATCCGTTACTGTTCCCTGGGAAGCAGATGGTGATACCATTTTTGATCTCTTACCCAAATCTCTTTGGTGCCTAAAGCCATTTTAGGCACAGCCCAGCTCTGCAAATTACCGAGATGGTCCCAGCCACCCACTGAACTCTGGCCCATATTTCCCTGGGACCATTTACACCCAAACTGTTGGTCCTGGTGAGTCCCAAATGGACTGTTATGTAGAGTAAGGAGGGGAGGGCTGATTTCTGAGAGTCTGTATACTTTGCATATGTAGACCCAACCCTAAAATGCCTTGTACCCGTGTCTTCAAAGTGGTGAATGACAGACAGTGAAGTTCTTAAGGTTGGAACAACCTTCGCCAAGGGCTAGAAATTCCCTGTTTTGGTTTCCTCATCTGCTGCATGGGGATAACAAAAGTGACTATTTCAAAGAGTCGCTGAGGGAATTAAATGAAATAATTTAATGGAAAAAGGCATATAGCAGTTGCACGGTGTGCTAGCTGTCATCATCATCTTTACCATCATCTTTGCCGTACTCGCTCTCATTATTTTTACCAGTCTAAAGGGAATTACCAGGACCCAGAGGGCTGCTGGGTTCAGCCGCTTGTCATTTGCAGTTCAAGGTTGCAGTCCCTGAAGATTTGAATGGAAAGCATCTTGACCTTCGACTCCAAATACTTATTTTACAAATGAGGAAGCAGGCATGGAGCTAGAGGCTTACAGTTAGGGTCAGAACACGAGTAACTGTAGCTTGACTTAATGTTTCAGCAGCTAATAGGGGCCTGGAGAAGGGAACTTTCCTTGTTGGGGCCATATATGAAGTGTCTGGAACATTCTGTTCATTTTTTCCCCTTAACATGTTATGAACTGTTCCCTTCATGTCTTAGCAGAGTGCCTGTCAGATAGCAAATGAATAAAAATCCTTACAGGTTGATCCCCAGCCCAGCATCTCTCCATGAACACAGAGCCCAGCTCCTGCTGGGGTGACACCAAACCCTTCCAAGGGCAGCCTAGCATTTCCTTGCCTTCCCCTGGCCTTGCTCTGGGTCTCCGTGGGAATTTGAATGGATTAATACACCGGGCTCCAGTCAGAAGGACATGGGGACTCAGTTATTTTGATAGTATAATATCTCTAGTTAAAAATAATACAGAAGCTAGGAGAGGAGCTAAGATGGTAGCATGGAGAGGAGTGGAAGACTGTTAGTCCCCCCCCGGAACAATTCATAAATGACAAAAAAAACTAATAAATAACCTGGAATAACTACAGGGAGACAAACGTGACTGTCCACTCATCATCCACCAACCTGAATTGGGAGGAATGCCCGAGATCGCAGCATAAAATCCGTAAGTAAAACTGCGGACCTGCGCTGAGAGCCAAGAGCCAAGAGCCCCTCCCTCACGGGCAGCAATCTCTCAGCCCAGCTCCAACTGGGGTTTTAATGTTAACTGCTCAATACAGACAGCTAATCTTCAACAAGCAGACAGAGGCTTTTGGTGACAACTGACCTTGGGAGAGTCGGGGGACATATCTGTCTCAGGGTGGGGAGCCCAGAGTATTGGGTGCTATCTCTGGCTAATGGGTGAACCTGGGAGCTTTTCTGTCTCTTTCTCTTTCTGTGGAGAAAATCTCAGCCGTTTTCAGCCCGCAGCGCTTTGCAGTAAAGACAGCCTCAGCCATTTTAAAATCAAAACACTTTGATCAGCAGAGTCAGAGAAACAAAGAACTTATTGGTATGCAGATGACCTCTCTGGAGGGGGCATAGCTTCCCAAGAGGAAAGGGAGGGGCCCAGCTCTACTGCCCACCTTTCCAGAACCAGACCCCAAAGCCTGGGGGAGGAGAGCCACAGGCCACACCCTCTTACACAGGCAGTGACACACTGACAGGTGCACCTGCTGGGCAGAAAAGCACAGGTGTATCAATCCTCTAAGAAAAACCATCAGGGAAACCAGATATTGAATATTTCCTCCTTCTGTGACCTGAGCCTGTTCTCGTCTGGGAAAACCTGATTGGGGTGGCCTAGGAGGTCACATGCCTAGACAACAGAAAACTGAAACCTGCACTAAGAAAAATGAAGCTATGACCCAATCAAAGGAACAAACATACACTTCAACTGAGATACAGAAATTTAAACAACTAATGCTAAATCAATTCAAACAGTTTAGAGAAGATATTGCAAAAGAGATAGAGGCTGTAAAGAAAACACTGGGCACACATAAGGCAGAAATCGAAAGTTCAAAAAAACAACTAGTAGAATCCATGGAAATGAAAGGCACAACACAAGAGATGAAAGACACAATGGAAACATACAACAGCGGATCTCAAGAGGCAGAAGAAAATACTCAAGAACTGGAGAACAAAACACCTGAAAGCCTACATGCAAAGGAGCAGATGGAGAAAAGAAAGAAAAAATATGAGCAATGTTTCTGGGAACTTAAGGATGAAACAAAGTACAATAATGTATGTATCATTGGTGTCCCATAAGGAGAAGAGAAGGGAAAAGGGGCAGAGGCAATAATAGAGGAAATAATCAATGAAAATTTCCCATTTCTTATGAAAGACATAAATTACAGATCAAAGAAGCACAGCGTACTCCAAACAGAAGAGATATGAATAAGCCTACGCCATGACACTTAATAATCAGACTATCAAATGTCAAAGACAAAGAGAGAATCCTGAAAGCAGCAAGAGAAAAGCAATCCAAACCATACAAAGGAAGCTGAATAAGACTGTGTGGATCTCTCAGCAGAAACCATGGAGGCAAGAAGGAAGTGGTGTGATATATTTAAGATACTGAAAGAGAAAAACCGCCAACCAAGAATCCTATATCCAGCAAAGCTGTCCTTCAAACATGAGGGAGAGCTCAAAATATTTTCTGACAAACAGACAATGAGAGACTTTGTGAACAAGACACCTGCCCTACAGGAAATACTAAAGGGAGCACTACAGGGTGATAGGAGAAGACAGGAGTGTGTGGTTTGGAACACAGTTTTGGGAGATGGTAGCACAGCAATGTAAGTACACTGAACAAAGATAACTATGAATACGGTTGAGAGAGGAAGGTGGGGAGCATGTGAGACACCAGAAGAAAGGAGGAAAGATAAAGACTGGGACTGTGTAACTTGGTGAAATCTAGAGTATTCAACAATTGTGATAAAATGTACAAATATGTTCTTTTATGAGGGAGAACAAGCAAATGTCAACCTTGCAAGGTGTTAAAAATGGGGAGGCATTGGGAGAGGGATGCAATCAGCATAAACTAGAGAGTGTAACTAATAGAATCATTGTATTATGCTTCCTTTAATGTAACAAAGGTGACATACCAAGGTAAATGCAGATAAGAGGAGGGGATAGGGGAGGCATGTTAGACACTTGACATTGGTGGTGTTGTCTGATTCTTTATTCTACTTTGATTTAAGGTTATTTTTCCTTTTGCTGCTTCCTAGCTGTCATTTTTTTTTTTTTTCCTCTTTCTTTTGTCTCTCTACCTTCTTTGACTCCCTCCTGCCTTGTGGAAGAAATGTAGATGCCCTTATATAGATAGTGGTGAAGGTGGTGAACACATAAATGTATGACCATGCAGAGAACCATCGATTATTTACTTGGGATGGAATGTATGCTGAGTGAACAAAACCATATAAAAAAAAAATGGGTTGATGACAAAACCTCGAGGGCAATATACTGAGTGAAATAAGCCAGACACATAAGGACAAGTATGGCAGGGTCTCACTGATAGGAATTAATTATAATATGTAAACTCATAGACTTGAAATATAAGGTACCAAGATACAGGACGAGGTTTAAGAATGGGGAGTGGTTCCTTAGTATGAGCAGAATGTTCAACTAGGATGAACTTAAATGTTTGGAAATGAACAGGGGTGTTGGTAGCAAGATGCGAGAATAACTAACAGCACTGAATGGTGTGTGAATGAGGTGGAAAAGGGAAGCTCAGAGTCATATATGTCACCAGAAGGAAAGTTGGAGGTCAAAAGATGGGAATGTATAAAACTGAATCCTATGGTGGGATTCAGTCCATGGTTAACTGTACAAACACTAGAAAACTCTTCCATGAACCAGAACAAATGTACAACAATACAACTAGAAGTTAATAATAGAGGGGCATATAGGGAAGAAATATAAACCTATTTCAAACTATATACCACAGTTAGTAGTATTTCAACATTCTTTCATAAACAGTAACAAATGTACTATACCAACACTACGAGTCAACAATTGAGGGGGATTGGTTAGGGATATGGGAGGATAAGAGTTTCCTTTTCTTTTCTTTTTTTTTTTTTTTTTCCCTTCATCTCACTTTATTTCTTGTCTGGAGTAATGAAAACGTTCTAAAAATTGAACGAAAATTAAGTGCAGTGATGGATGCACAGCTGTATGAGGGTACCAGGGGCAACTGATTGTACACTTTGGATCTTTGGATAATTGTATGGTATCTGAACAACCCCCCCCCCCCCAAAAAAAAAAAAAAAAAAAAAAAAAAAACAAGCAAAGAAAACACCAGAAGCTAAAAAAAACAAAAATCCCAGCAAGACCTGACAGCTCAGTCGGTTGCCAACCCAGCATCCACTTCCCCCTTCTTCTTTCCAACAGAACCCCCACTGTGCTCAGGTATGGGGCCGCAATGTGCTCAGAGCAGGTGAACCCCGTGCCCAGCCCCCTCTCCTTTGTGATGATTGGTATAGGGCTGGGCATGTGACCCAGTTCTGGCCAGCTGGCCTGAGAAAAGTCTCCTGGGGACGTCTGGAAAAGAAATGATTTAGATAATGCTTTAGGTCTGGGATGCAGTTGTTTGGGGAGGTGACGACTGCAGCAGCTCTCTTGCAATCAGAAAGGGAAGGCCAGTGTGATAGACTCCTGGAGGATGTGATCGGGAGGTCCGACATTGCAGAGTTGTGAACCAACCCTGGAACTTGCTACCCACAGACTTCTTGCTATGTGAGATGCAAACCTCTGTTGTTTAAGCCAGCTGTATTCAGGTGCTGCTTGCAGCCAAAACCATCCTACCTGAAGCCAGCCTCACAAAAGCAAGGAGCAAAAGCCACCACCCACAGCCCAGGAGCTGCAACAGTCAAGAGAGTGTAGACATACACAGAGAGGACCAACGGCCGGTCTTGAGCCCTGCTGCTCGCCTGGTCAATCCTCTCTGGAGACCCCTGCTGTGATAGGAAGGTCCTTGGGTTCTCCTAGTCCAGGCTTGCTCTTTAACAACTCTTGAAGGAATTAAAAAAAAAAAAAAAAAATATATATATATATATATATATATATATTTAATTGAGATATAACTTACATATGGTAAACTGCACAAATCTTAAGTGTACAATATATGAATCTTTACATATGTGTACATCTACATAACCACCAGCCAGATCAAGATCTAGAATATTCCAGCACCCCAAAAGACTCCCTTGTGCCTGTTCCCAACCAGTGCCTCCCTGAGACGAAGCCTAGTCCATCCAACCATAGACAAGTTTGAGTCAGTGACAGTCATCCTGCATCTTTATGCATTTGTGACTCATTCCTTTTATTGCTGGCTAGTATTCCATTGTGTGAATGCCCCACAAATTTATTTATTTATCCTGCCGTTGGTGGGCATTGGAGTTGTTTCCAGTTTGGGCCTTTTATGAATAATGCTGCTATGAACATCTTTGTACAAGTCTTTTGGTGGGCATAAGGTGTTTCTTTTAACCTGAAGCTTTACTAAGGGAACCCCTGACTTGTTTAAGGTTGAGTAAATCCATATTTCAGAAACAAATACACGCAGTTTAGTTTACAAATGGTCGTGCCACAGTCATTCGATTGACAGCAGACATGTCTCCAAAACGGTTCTGAAATTGGCCACTGATTCCTCCTCCCTTGGCCAGGTGTAGTGAAGGAAAAGCTTCTGTCCCCAGGCAGGGGCAGAGGGAGAATGTGAAGACACGTGGATGCAGCACCCGCCTTGTGATGGAGTGGGCAGGTGGCTCGCCTACACCTGTGCCCTCCTGTTCCCTCTGTCTTCCCCGCCTTTGGGCAGTGGGTCACTGGGCATGGCCCCAAGAAAGAAGGTGTCAGCCACTCAGACTCCAGCCTCTCCTTGGGTCCCCTCCTGGTCAGTTCCAGGTCATGGCCCCACCACCATCCCCACAGCTCATCCTATTTGGGGACTTGGATTTCAGATGCAGATTCAGGAAACAGGTATTCAGGACCAGATACGTGCCCGGCTGTGTAGTGCCCAGTGCTGGCCCTTTCCACATACGGTGTATGATTCACGAGCATTGTGCCTACCACATTTTACAGATGGGGAAGACTGAGGCGAGCGAGGTGGAGCAACGGGCCCGGAGGCTCCCCGGCTGGGCGTCTGACACAGACTGCCTGACATCACGCTCAGGGCTTGCTCTGCTGCAGTTTTCCTGCAGGATGGGGATGTGGTTGGTCACACAAAGTAGCAGGAAGGGACCCAGCACGAGGCTCAGGCAGGATTCAGGTGTGGTTGGGCTTTGGGCACTGAGTCCTTCCCACCTCCTCCCGCCACCGAAGTTTATTTTCTTGATGGACTAAGGAGTTTGCTAAGAGAGAGGTCGCCCTAAGGTAGAAGGAGTTTGGAGACAAAAAATACGAAGCCTGGCGCTCACACGGCACGTGGGAGGGTTCCCGGACCGCAGAGAGCCAAGCCTGAGCACCTTCGGTGTGTCCGGGCCCAGCGCCTCTTGGACTCCCTCTGCGTCCCGATGTGGGTTGTAGGAAAAAGCTGTGTGATGTCAGATGGCCACAGTATAGCTTGGGAGCCTGTGGGACAGAGTAGGGTCCTGAGCAGGGAGAGAGGCCTCAGCATGGCACGCATAGCCTGGGGTCCTGGTTGGAAGGCACGGGCTGTGCTGGGGAGACACTGGCACTTCCAGGCACGGGTCCAGCCCCCAGGTAAAGAGCCCTGCAGAGGCAGGTGTGCACAGGGGCTCTGTGAGCTCAGCTAAACCCCGAGACATTTGCGGCACCCACATTTGAGGGCTCTGCCTTGAGGAGAGCCACAGACAGCCTCCTCGGCCAGCTTCCCTACCTGATATTGGAGTCCAGGGGTGAGCAAACGATGGACCCGGGCTGATTCTGGCCCACTACATGTTTTTTTGTTGAAATTCCGTTTTATCGAGATATATTCACATATCATTCAATCATCTGTGGTGTACAATCAACTGTTCACAGTACCATCATATAGCTGTGCATTCATCACCCCAATCTATTTTTTGAACATTTTCCTTATACCAGAAAAAGTAAAAATAAGAATAAAAAAATAAAAGTAAAGAAGAACACCCAAATCATCCCCCCCATCCCACCCTATTTTTTGTTTAGGTTTTGTCCCCATTTTTCTACTCATCCGTCCATACGCTGGTAAAGGGAGTGTGATCCACAAGGCTCCCACAATCACAGTCACCCCTTGTAAGCTACATTGTTATACAATCGTCTTCAAGAGTCAAGGCTGCTGGGTTGGAGTTTGATAGTTTCAGGTATTTACTTCTAGCTATTCAAATATATCCTAAAAAGGGTTATATAGTGCATAAGAATGCCCATCAGAGTGACCCCTCGACTCCATTTGAAATCTTTCAGCCACTGAAACCTTATTTCGTTTCATTTCACATCTCCCTTTTGGCCAAGAAGATGTTCTCAAACCCACGATGCCAGGTCCAGGCTCATCCCTGGGAGTCATATCCTGTGTTGCCAGGGAGATTTACACCCCTGGGAGTCAGGTCCCACGTAGGGAGGAGGGCAGTGAGTTCACCTGCCCAGTTGTCACCACCTGTTTTTTGTGTGGCCCATGAACCAAGAATGGCTTTACATTTTTCAGTGATTAAATTGTAAATGGTTATACAATTTCCTATGTAGTATCCTCCATTTTGCCTCTTGGCCCACAAAGCCTGAAGTGTTTACTGTCTGACCTTTCACAGAGAAGTGGTCGGTCCCCGGTGTAGTCTGTTCGTGGAGTTCAGCACTGAGGGCAGCCGGTTACCAGGGAAAGCCCGGCCTTGCCCAGGTTTTGGCCGCCCTCCTGGCTGCCTCGCCTGGGAAGAGTGGGATGCGGTCCACCCCAACATACCCTACCTGTTTCCTGGTGGCCGCCATGCCCGGAGGGAGCCTCTGAGGTCTGGGAGATGAGGCCAAGCCCCCGAGAGCAATCCTGCTGCTCCAGCCTTCCCCACCAGAGTCCTCCGGGGCCGCCAGCCGCTTCCAGTGGCTGCTCCTGCTGTGGCAGGCGTGTCCTGCCAACCAAGCGGCATCTTGCCGATAAAACCTAATGAGCTGCGTTTAACAGTAGCACAGCCCTGCCATGTGCTTCCTCCCAGGGCTGCCCATCTGTTGGCCCAGGGAGGCCACTCTCTGCGCCGCCGGACCCCTCCCCAACCACTGCCTTGAGAGAGAGCCGAGGCCCCCGGGCCAGGCCCAGCCCACAGGGCAGCGTCTCCATCCTCAGCCTGTGCCAGCTCCTGGCCATCCTCCAGGCTCCCAGCGACACCGCCAGATGGTGGGTAACGGAGGGTGAAAAAGCTCCTAGGAAGGCCTGGGCATGGAGCGGAGGGGGAGGCTGGCCAAACAGAAGGCACCCTGATCGTGGCTGTGAGGAGGGCTCCAGGTGGGGCCTGCCTTTGCCAGGACCAGGCAGCCTTTATTCCTGACTCCTTGCCACGTGCCTTTCCTTTCAGTGTCCCTGCCACCATCCCCAGGGGACTGACAGCTGGACATCGCAAAGGACTGGCAGAGAAGAGGGGTTCCTAGGTGTGTGTGCACGCCCGAGGCCGGCACCAGGGCATCTGGGGAGTGTGACTGCTCTGTGCCATCTTTTCTGCAGATGTCCCAGCAGAAGAGGACTTGGGCTGGGTCAGCCTTTTCCCTGTCCTGGAATGAAGGATTGGGGAAAGCCCATGTCCAGGGATCCTCTGGCCCTTTCTGTACCCTGTGAACCACGTGCTGGGCTATGGTGAACCAAACTAGTCAGGGCTATGACTCTGAGTCCCCTAAGGGCTTCAAGCTTAGTGCCAGAGAGGCCACACTCACGAGGAGGCCAGTCCCCAACTGGGCCAGCCTTCTTCTCCTCCCTCCAGGCCTTCCCAGCCCCGACCCACTGGAGCAGCAGGTGGGTGAGGCTGTTTCAGAGAACCGGGCTATGTCAGGGCACATCCAATGCCACATAATGGGGAAAATATCCTTGCAAAAGCATCCACACCAACTCTCGGGTACCTACCTTCCAGGGGGGCCTGGGTGGCACACTTCAGATCAGCAGGAGGACATACTTGTGCATATTGCCGTGGGGCAGGACAAGGGAGTGAGTCCACAGCTGGCGTGTGGTCCTGGGAGCACAGTATGGTGGACATGCAAAGGGGGCACTGATCCACCTGGTGCTCGGGGCTGGAGAAAGCTGCATGATTAAGCAGGGAGGGTGCAGATTTTTGAAGTCGTGGGAGGGCGGTAACAAAGAGAAGGCTGAGCTGGCACCAGGCTGACAAAATGGCTGAGGTGCTTTTTGAGATCAGGCGTGTCCATGATTTTAAACTCATTTCAAGGCTCCATCTGCCCTTTGTGTTTCCTGACCAGTGCAATCTGCACCCACTCAAGGCCTGGGGTGGATGGTGGGATCTGTGCCTGTGGCTGGGTGGGTGCCACGTGGATGCAGAGCAGAAAACAAGGATTCGGGCGGGCATGAGTCAGAGTTGCTTTGGGGGTGGGCTGGAAGCCAGGGTAGAGAGGGGTTTGAGGCAACGTTATCTAGAGGTTCCGGGTAGGGAGAGCCCAGGGACCCAGGGTTCTGTCACTCTGGAGGAGCTCCACCTGCGTGGGTTAGCCGCCCTGCCCGGGGGCTGGAAGCTGCCTTCCCTCTTCCGGATGCTGACCCCTTTTCTGTAAGGTTTCAGGCCATCCCATCTTCCACACCTCTCTGGCTTTGAAAACCAGGAGATGTGCCTGCAGGCCAGGTCTCTGTTGGTGAGGCAGAACGCTGCTAAATGTGCACCACCATCTCTTCTGGGCGTGGGGAAGGAGCTGAGGCATTGAACGTTCCTTTTATTCCATTGTTTTATCTTGACTGATGGGGAGTAAACGGCAGAAATTAAAACTCAAAGCCTCACTGTGGCTTCTGGATGGTGGAAACTTAAAATCTGATTCATGGGGACCCCAACCAAGATGGAAATGGTTCTAGAGAAGCTCCCCCCCACCCAGAGGGCCCCCGCTGAGGAGGAGGGCAAGGTGCAGCCTGTGGATGGGGGCCAGGGCAGGGCCAGGGACCCGGTGGGGTTCGGGGTTCTTAGCTGCTGTGGACCCATTGTTTTTGGCAAGGGAGGGTCATGGTTGGCCAGGACCTGAAGGGCTGAGGAAGCTGCCAGTGTGGGTAACAGGCCTCTTTTCAGCTGGAGTGGAGTGGGCCTGTCCAAGAGCCAAGGCTGCTGCAGCTTTGTCTGCCCCGGCCCCTTTCTGGGCCTCTGGGGAGGCAGGCATGTTCACTGAGCCATGCCAAATGGGGGCCTGGCAGATTGCATTTTCCAAAGGGGGCTGCACCAATACGTATGCCCTGCCCTCACTCCTCTGACCACGTGGCACTGACACTCCTCAGTTGAGTGTTCCCTGCCCTTGAAAGTGGGCAAAGTGCCTCAACCACTGGAGTATGGTGGGTATGGTGATGCTACATGACTTCTTAGGCTAGGTCCTAGAGGTGACTGAGCATCTGCCTGCCTCTCTGCCTCTTAGAAAATGCACCTGTGGAGCTTTGAGCCTCCAGGTAAGACGCCACCAGCCTGGAGAGGCCACAAAGACAAGGAGAAAGAAGCCCAGCTGTTGGAGTCACTCCAGCCCAGGTGCCAGACACGGGAGGGACCGAGCCTGCAGGTGACTCCAGCATCCAGCATTCAAGCTGCCCCAGCTGATGCTGAATGGAGCAGAGATGAGCCGCCCCTGCTGAGCCCTGCCAAGACTGCAGATTCATGTGCAAAAGAAACAGGTGGTTGTTATAAGCCATGAAATTGTGGGTGTGTGATATGCAGCCATGGATATCTGGTAACGAGGGTGGGGGAGGATGGTGCTGCTTATGAAGCAGGCGCTTTGCCAGATATTCCATATGCGTGAATTGTTCAATTCTTATAACAGAAAGGCACACACCACTGTGAGCCCTGCTTTAGAGACAAGGACATTGGAAATCAGAAGTCTTAAGTAAACTGACCAAGGGCACACTGCTGGTGGGTGACAGGGTCGGGACTGGAGCCCACGGCTGACCAGAGCCCAAGCTTTCTTCCATGTGGTGCCTCCCTGTTTGGTTGTTCTTGGCCCAGCTTTGCCTCGACAAGCCCTGGCCCATCTGTGGAAAGACAGACTCCCGGCCCGATCTTATACCTGTGGCCTTGCCTGACCTCTTGCTCTTTGTCCATATGAGGCTGACACCTGTAGGCCTGCAAACATAGGTGCTCTGAGGCCAGTGGAGCCGGGATACATATACTTGCATGGAGGACAGGTTCCCAGCAACAAAGAAAATGGGGGTGAGTCTGTGTTCCAGGGCATGGAGCTTTTTTTTTTGGGGGGTGGGGGTGGGGAGCTGAGCAATATTATCTTTTTTTTTTTTAAGCATTTGGCATGTGTCAGACTCTAAGTGTTTTATAAATATTGACACATTTAATTGTCACAACCACCCTATGAGGTTGGTACTATTATCATCACCCCCACTGTATAGATGGGGAAACTAAGGCACAGAGAAGTCAGTGAGCTTGCCCAAAGTTACACAGCTAGAAAAGAATGGAACTGGTATTTGAACCCAGTCAATTTGGTGGAGAAGAATTTCACGTAGAGGGATAGTAAGACAATCGTTTCCATGAAGCCTGCTGCTCTTTGTCCTGACAAGGTAATCTGAGGGCCTTTGAGGGGAAATGTCTGGTTCATCTTTGATCTTATGCTTACTGTGGTGGGCCCTACAGATACAGTTTCCCTTTTTGCATTGAACTGAAGGATGCTCAGAGACAAGGGTGTAATACTTATGTGTAAGCTTGGGTCTTCAAAGCTTCCATTTTGTATAATGTCTTAGTGTCTGACCTCAACTCATTATATATTTATTATTTGGCCAATCTGGTTTCAATGCCCTAAATTACCTATTTGTATGGTATGTTAGATCTTGCGATATAACCAGGCTGGGTGGGGGTCCCAAAGCTGAAGCTGAGAGTGCAGTTGTGCCCCTCTTGGGGGCTGGGCTTTGTGAGCAGCAAGGAGCTTCCCTTTAGCAGCAATTAGTGACCAAAAGAAAGGGGCTTTGTCTGGAAAGGGGAAGGAGGCCCTGGGCTGCCCTGGCCACCTCCCCTAGGCCAGAAAATCGGGGGGAGGAGGTGCACTAAAGTGGCCTGGGTTAGACACTACCTCTTGAGCCTGTGTCCTTAGCTCTAAAATGGGATGTGTGCCTATTTTCCCAGCCGTTTGCATGGTTAAATTGCGTAATATGTAGAAAGAAGCCCAGCACATAGAAGGCACTCAATTAATGGGAGCTGCCTCTCCCTCCTCTCAGCTCTTCTACTTGAGATGGAGATACATATCTTAAAAGGCAGAATAAACATCTTCAAAGGCACGTCACACCCTTGTTCTGGAAAACAATTGTTCACATCTGGAAAAAAAAGCCAAAATTTCATCTTTCTGGTTGTGTTAGGGGTCTCAAGTTTGATGATTCACTAGAAAGGCTCACGGAACTCAGCAAAGCGGTTATACTCATGGTTATGGTTTATTGCAGAGAAAGGATACAGATTAAAATCAGCACCCAGGGAGGCATCCTGGAGAAACCAGGTATGAGCTTCCAGTTGTCCTCACCCCATGGTTGCCTAGACAGCACTTAATTCTCCCCGAAATGATGTGACGATATGTACAAAATACTGCCAGCCAGCAAGCTCGCCGGAGCTTTGGTGTTCATAGTGTTAACTGGGTGTTGGTCACTGCAGGGAACGCCCCGCTTGACTGATCTTAGCTACTCAGCCTCAGCCCCACCCGAGGTCAGACTGACCCAGTGGGGCCCAGGGCCCCAGGGGGACAAAAGCCGGCATTCACCATAAATCACACAGTTAGCATAAACTGCTAGTTAACATAGCACACACAGGCACTCGTATCAGACAGGACCTCCAGGGGCTTGGACGTGCTCTCCCAGGAGCCGGTTAGGGGCCTCTCCTTAGGACCCTGCAGGGCTGGGACACCCCAAGCCTGCTGGGTTAACCCTTTATGGCACACTTGCCAGCCAGGTTAAACAATCAGAAGGGATTTCTGACTCTCCTGCAAACCCTGTTTTTAAATTAATCTCCCACTTCTGTTAAACCTGGTCCTGAATTCCACTGCCTCAGCTCAGGTGTTCATCCTCTCTCACCTGGGTGGTTGTAATAACCTTCTGGGTGGCCTCCCTGCCTGCAGTCCAGCCCTCTCTAATACATCTTTGACTTGCTCATTGGTGCTATCTAGCCGAATCTTGGATCCGCTCATGTATTTTTCTGCTCAGCATCCTCCACTGGCTCTGGGTAGGATTCAGATGAAGTCCACACTGCTTGTCCCAGCATTTGTGATGGGGTCCTGCCAGCCAGCACCCACTTCTCTCTCCCATGATGACAGTCCCTTGGTTTTGGTTTCCCCCCACCCCCCTCTGTTCAGGTGCTTCTCCCAGCCTCTCGCTGGCCACGGCAATTGCTGGAGGGTGGGTGGCAGGTGACCTAAGTGGCATGGTCAGGCTGGATCTCAGGACTTTTGTGGGTGCTACCAGAGCAGAGTCCGTCCCTCCTCCCTTCCTCCTTCTATCACTCTCTCGTTCTCTTCTTTTAGACTGGACTGAGGGTGCTAGGGGCCCCCCTTGGAGCCTGTGAGTGGAGCTAATGCAGAAGAGCAAAGTACTGAACCACTGGGACATGAAGCCTGTTCTACTGGATCTTTTCATTAATGTGGCCTAATAATTTCTCTGTTGGAGTTACATTTCTGCTCTTTGTAATAAAAAAAATCTCATCTGATATGGACTCCAAATGGTCTCTCCAAACTCATCTCCCACCAGTCCGTGGCCACCTAAGTCTGCTCTTCATTCCCCAGACAGGTTAGATACCTTCTGACCTTCCACATCTGCACGTGCTGGGCTTTCAGCCTGGGGTGCCCTTCACCTCCTCTAGATACCAGAACCCTCTGAGGACCTTCAACCCCTACCCTCTGGTCCTCCAGCCTGAGAGTGCTGTCAGCTTCATTCTCTGATGGCCTGAGGGTCCTCTGCCTTGTACTGTGGTCCATTCTGAGGTTGACATCTATCACTTACGTCCTTGTGTTGTCACACACACACACACACCCTTCCATCAACTGGCAGAGAGCACAGGGATTGGCACATATTGGGTTGAGTTTATTGAATCAATGGCCTAGAGGAGGATGAAGCTCTCCTCCACCAGGGTCTGCAATGTAGGAGGGGGATACTGAGCTCACCTTGCTGGATGAGCCTGAATGTATCATGGCAGTGGTAAGTTCTGTGGGGAGTTCTGAGGTAGGGTGCTCCTTAATTTGGGGCAAGAGGACCAGGCCTTTATGCCGCTGTGTGGATCAGTCACTGGATATGAGCTGCCCGGGAAGGAGGCGTGACCTTGGTGAGGCCCCCCTAGCCGCCCACCGGGCTGCCGAGAATGCACCCTGCATTGCTGAAGTGGGATGTGGGCGGGCGTCACGGCCTCACCTGCAGGCTTGGGGAAGACCTCTCTGAGAAGGCCTTGCTTGAAGAGCATCCCTGTGAAGGGACGGGGGTGGAAGAAGTCCAAGGGAAGGAAAATAGGGAGAGGATGCATGGCCACTAAGAAGAGGAAGTGGGGCACTCTAAGCTTCCCAGCTCCTGGGACGCATTCTGAGAACAGTCCTGCACCCACACGAGAGGAAAGAGGTTTGAAATGTCCCTGGAGAGCAGTTTCCCATCTGAGCAGGCCCAGAGTCTCTGTGGTGCCTGTTGTCATGACAAACAGCCATTTACGGAGAGCCACGCAGATCATTCCAGAACCCCTGCCTCCCGCAGTTACCCCATGACCCAGCAGAGTGAACAGGCTGCGCTTTGATGATGCTGAGTCTCTAACCCTCACCTTTAGATGGGTACGTGCTGCGCCCCTGCTCGGTGTCTAGAAGTAGCTTTCCCTTCACCCCACTGTTCTGGAGGAAGAGAGCACAATGTTCTAATGCTCACAACTCAATGGCCTTAGAGGAGAACATTACTCTCCATGCTGACCAGCCTCCATTCCTTGTGTGAATTCTAGCATTTGAGCCATCACTGAATGCCAAGGTAGCACCTGAGCTATTTGGCTGGAGGTTTTCCACAGGGCCCTCCATGTCTCCACATGAAACAGTTAGGAAGCAACTTGTGGGCCATTGGCTCAGGTTGATTTTTGTCTCATATGATCAACCAGAATGCTTCTGCTCTCTGGGCTGCTGGAGCATATAGTTTATCATGGATCTAGCCCAGGGCCTGCCCCCTGGTGATACAAAGTACATGCATATTCCTGTTCATCATCTTTATTCTCCCTGTACACCTTCCTCTGCCCTGTCTTTCCTCAAAATGTTTTCTTGGAAGAAAGCCTAGCAGGCTCCCTGGAAGCGGTGTTCCTATATCTGAAGCAGGATATATCCCCCGGTAAAATAATGACTCTTATTTCTGTAGTGTCTTCTGTTTGCCATGCACAGTCTGTCTCATTCAATTCTCGTTGCTACCATTTGAGGTTTCATTATCCCCATATTTCAGATGAGAAAACTGAGGCTTAGAGATCTTAAATAATTTACCTAAGATCACCCATGGTCATTTGAACCTGGGGGTCTGGCCTTGAACCAAGTGTAATATTTTTTGCATTATGTTTGTGTTTGTCTTTGCCTGGGGCTTCTTCCCAGCTCCCCTTTGCACTAGCGCTTCTGGGCTGCAGCCCCTGGGTCCCTGAGGGAGTCTTGGGAGCTTCTTATCTTTGCTCCCTTTTGCTTCTCTCACCTGCAATCAGCAGTGGTCGCATTGTACAGTGCATTGAGTGAATGTGGGAGGGGACGGGAAGGAAGGCGACAAGCTCAAGTGTGAGACCTCCTGGGCCAAAGTAATACTGGGAAGAGAGAAGGCCCCAGGCCCAAGGGGATGTGGCATGTGTGGCCTGGCAAGGCCGCCTGAACCACTGTCCAGGGTCCAGTAGGCGTGGCAAGCTCTGGGCAATCTGGGAAGCGAGCTCCAGTCCCTTGGGAAGGGGCTGGCAAAAGTGAAGCAGGGTGTTAGGTACTTAGTTAAATAGACAGGGGAATCAGAGCTGGCCTCAAGGACAGTGAGCATTAGAAGGATGGGCATGGAAGCTGAGGCAGGGCCCTTGTCTGTCATGCTGGGCCAACCCATGAGGCAATGTGCAGGTTCTGATCCCCAGGGTGACCTGGCCATACAGCCTGAGGCCCGTGGGCAGTAGGACTTCCTCCGAGCCCAGGGGCTGGTGTTACTGAGGCCACCGAGATGCTCACTGCCTGTTAGGATGGTCTTAGGATTGGATGGTCCTGGGTCTGCAGGTGAGCATGCGGCTTTCAGTTTGGGAAGGAGAGAAGAAAAATCTGGTAAGAAGAGGCAAGGACAGTACCTCTCATTACCTTCTTGCCTGTGTAAGTTTTTGTGTGGGCATGTGTTTTCATTTCTTGTTTTAAGAAATATGTGTATATGAACTCATGTGATTCTCAAAAGCCCTGAGAGGTAGGTACTATCAGCCTCCCTAGGGCTCAGAGGAGTTAATTCACTTGCCCAAGGTCACACACCTTTTAAGTGGCGGAGCTGAGAGAGGAACCCAGGCTCAGAGTAGGCAATGAGGAATTATTTACGGAATGAGTGGCTGAATTAGACACAGGCCCTGGCTTCAAGAGACACGTAATATGAGTCTCTTGCAGACAGCTTCTCTCTAATTAATCTGCACAATACTCTCGGGGTTGGAAAATGGGAGAGGAGAAGGCCGGCTGGAACCAGCTATTAAAAAGTTGGATGCAGTTCGGGCCAACTGTGCCAGGGGATGCTTTCAGCAAGGGAGGAAGCTGCAGGTCTCTAAAGGAGAGAGGAGCCAGCACTGGGGCCCGGAAGATTTGAGAAGCTGCAGAAAATTTCCTCTTTAGAGAGGCAAACAGGAAATCTTTTTTTTTTTTTTTTTTTACATGTTTTTTTAAGTGAGTGATGTTGATGCTGAGGTCCTGGTCAGCCTTTTCCATTGTTGCCTGTCATGGAACCACCAGGCACGATTGATTCTGGGGTGGGCTCTGGAGCTGCCCGAGTCACCTGGAATGGCGATGAGGGGGCAGGTGCAGATGTGCCAAGCCAGGGAGGCAGAAATCCTCACCTGGGCTCTGGGTTAGAAAGGAGCTGACTCTGAGAGACAAAGTACAACTCGGCGCCCAGCAGCCCAGTCCCTGCTGCCCTGCTGCGTCTTCTACAAAACCAGCATCCAAGATTTTGCCCCCAGAGCCCTGCCCTGCCCTTCATGCCAGCACCTACTCCACAGTGGGCGCTTCAGTGCTTTCAGGAGGTGACCCTGACTTTTGTAAATCAGTCGTTCATCAACCTGAGTTTCTAGATTCTCAGAATTGGGGCGAGAGCCATCATTCCTCAAACACCATTTATCCCCCACTTGAAAGCTTTCGGAGTTAAGTGCAAACCCCCTCCCCCAGCCTGGTGCTCAGCACTCAGGCCCAGCTCCTTTGTTTGCTTTCAGCCCCATCCTCTTAGTTCTCCTTCCTACCTCTCCACCCACACACTTCTCCCCCACATTCTGGGTCCCAGCCTCTCTTCCTCCTCTGCACAGCCTGTTTCTCTTTTGCTTCCCAATCTTTGCTCACACTGTTTTCCCAGCCTGGATGGGCCCCTCTGGCTCTGCACCTTTATGACCCAGATCAACTTCCACCTCCTCCAGGAAGCCCTCCAGGCCCTCTGGTTACCGGGAATTCTTCCTTCCTCCTGAACCCATCTCTCCTGCCTCTCTTAGCCCTTCCCCCTCATCTGCCATGGTGAGAGTTATTTATGTTTGTCACTGTCTCCCTCACTAGACTGCGAGTTCCCTGGACAGAGACTAAATTGCACTTATGCCTGCCTTTCCCCGAAGCCCAGCCTAGTGCCACACAAAGGAGGTGTTCAGTGGGCCGACTGAAAATCTCTAGTGAAAAGAGTGCCTTCATGCACCTGAGTCCACAGACAGCCAGGTTTCCCAGTGCCTTCAAAGGGATTTTGTTCCGGCACCAGACACACTGCCTGTGGAGGGACTCCCCAGCCCAGTAACCACCCTGGCAAGTGAGCAGTGAGCCGGCAGTAAGGAAGGCTCCAGAGCGACCCCTTCTTGGCGGCTTCAGTCACTGGCAATGGGGCCTACGGATGACTTATTTGTACTGATATGTATGTTAGCTTCTTGCTTTTCTGCTTTCCTCAGGTTACCTTTAAATACAAGTAATCCTTGCATCTGATTTTTAAAATTCAAACTGTATAGAAAGATCTAGAAGTAAGAGTAAGTCTCCCGACTTTTTCTTGACCCCTAATCTCTCCCCGCCCCGAGTCTATGTATCCCACCAGAAAAAGGATGCATGTATCTGCA
This sequence comes from Choloepus didactylus, assembly GCF_015220235.1. Taxonomy (NCBI): domain Eukaryota; kingdom Metazoa; phylum Chordata; class Mammalia; order Pilosa; family Megalonychidae; genus Choloepus; species Choloepus didactylus. The sequence continues at coordinate 14,572,289 of NC_051321.1, forward strand.
TATAAATAAATACAAATAAATACATATATGTAATTTTAAATAATTCCATATGTTGCTTTATTCATTAAATGCTCTACCTTGGAAGTCTTTTACTCTCTCTATATTTGTTGGTTTTGTTTACTGTCTGCCTTCCCCACTACTGTGGTGTCAGCTCCAAGTGTTTTTGTTAGTGTATTACCCAGTGTCCTGCATGGGGTTTCACACAAAGGAATGTTTATGGAATAAATGGATGCATGTATAAATGAATGAACAAATTGGCCAAGATCAGAAATATGAAGGGGTAAAGAAAAAAAAAACTGTGGTAACCCTCAGTGAGAGTGAATGAGGCCTTCACGAGGCAGCAGCAGGGAGGGGTGTCTACCTCTGGGGGAGAAAAGGTGTGCTGGCAGCTGCCACTGCAAGAGCAGTGACCTGCAAGAGGACGGAGCTGAGAGGTGATTTCCAGCTGCTTCTGGAACTCTGTCCTAGGCAGACAGACATAGTAAATGCAGGAGAAACAGGAGTTTACAGGGGCCCAAGGCCTCTCAGACCAGCCTGAGAAGGGAAGAAAGCATAAATAGTTAGGCCTGCAGGCAGGTTTTCAGGAATTCTCAGCATCAGTCAGGAATTTACCCACCTAATGTTTGGTACAAGTGTTACAGGTTTTCAACTGGATGATCAGGTAAGCGTTTTATATACTGACACCCCCTAAAAACCCCAAATAATAAACTGTCCCAAGGGGGTGCTGCCGGCTCACTTTGGCAGTTGCTTTGTGCAACAGAACACATGCAACTGTTTCAAAATTTGATTGCATTTTGCCCCTTTTGCTTTACAAAAATGAATGGAAATTAGAAAAAGAAGGCAGGTCTAATATCAGAGATAAGCAACATATGTCTTCTATGCTTAATACCCTTGCAACAACGATGGAAATCATTGCCCAAAGTGACCAATCTTTGGCCTCAGTTGGATGTACATTGGACTTAAGTGGATCTACTATAGACTCCTTTGGAAAGGAAAACAACAACATGAAAGAAAATGATATAAATATATTATTGGTATTTATATATATATATATATATATAATTACCTCTCTTGGGATCAGGGCAACTGCTAGCCTATGTGGTTAGTGCAAATTAAAAAAGGTCCTCTTCTTCCAGATAAATACAACCCTGCACCAAGGTACAAGGTTGAATTTCAGTTCTCACGTATCTATTTGCAGGTGTCTTTGTATAGTGCACAACCTGCACAACTGTACAGTGCTGCTTGGGATGAAACAACTGCTTATAATATATGTAAGTCTTTTGCTCCTCCACTTCTATACAGTTAATTTTATACATATTTGCATATGTATAAAAGCAGAGGGCTGCCAATATTCAGTATTTCTTGCTCGTTTACTCTTTGTGGTTAGAAAACTTGTCTCATATTTGAAACATCCTTAGTAAAGTTGAAAATTCAGGACCATGGTACCCATAACGTTCCAGGAAACTAACTATGAAAAATTGCCCAAAGGACAGTGTTCTGCCTCCAAGACCAAGCTTAATGGTCTCCTTCAGCAACTCGCCAGCCCTTCAATTCGCTTCCTAGTTATTGTTCCCTCTACTAGATTGTCAACTCTGAGGGCACGAGCTATTTGTTTTATTTGTCTCTTTATTTCCTGCAAACAGCACGCAGAACTGTGGGAGTTTGCTGATTGGGCTTTGATGGAAAATGAAAAAAATTGCTGGAATAATTGTTATAACACAGAAGAATTGATGCATTTTCTCTAGCTATTTGCACTTCTAGGCTCCCACAGCTTAGAATCACCTGGTCAGCTGATTTGCTTCATTTCTTCATCCTCAGAAGCTTGTGGGAAACCCTTTGCTGACACAAACAGGGCATGTGAATCATGGAAACTTATTAAGTATCAGACCTTACTTAGGATTGAGTCATGTTTTTCTTAAGAGTAGCATTTTAAAAATTCAAAGCCTCTTTTTAATACAAGAGTTTGAGATGTTCAGGAATATAGAAATATTTTTACATTGTGTGTGTGCATGTATGTGTGTGTAGATCACAAAGGGTCTCAAAAAGCACCTTCCTAGCTATGAATGCCACTACTATCCTTGTATTAGTACCATACCCATACACTGAGCCACAAGTATCCACAGAGCTAACTTATTGCATTTTTCCCTCTTCTCCCTTAAAAAGCAATAAGTATAGTCTACACTGTGGAAATCAATGAAAGCCATCCAAATGAGTGGGAAAGATTTCTAGGGAAAAAAAGGCAAGGCCTCAGGCATGCTGATTGGAGGTTGTTCACGTGGGGAAGCTTGAGATGGGCTAATTAGAAGTGGGGTCTTGAGATGGAAGCAGGGGCAAAAAATAGGGAAGCTGGCAGGCACTGACCTAGTTCAGACCTTTCTGGGCAGATTGCTGCAGAGGCTGTGGTTTGGCTTCCTGGGTTGGTTGCTGCAGAATGTGTGGTTCAGCGTTCTATTGTCATCTATGGTCTGGTTATTGTCCATTTGTGTATTCAATGCTCTCAACACCTATCAGAGAAAGGCCCAGCTCCTCAGCATGGCAGAAAGGCCTCTTCACACTGGATATCACCATCACCACCACCACCACCACCACCACCACCACTGGTAGACACCCAGCCTCCCCTCCCAGCCACAGCAGGACCCCGACCTTCCCAGAACAGGGGCTTTCTCACTCCCTGCCCTTGTGCACTGCACACTCTCCCCCTGCCCACCCGTTGCTTTACACCTGTCCATCCAGGTTGGGCTCCATAGCCACCTCCCCTGCATCTTTCCTAAGCTCCACCTCCACCCCCCCACCCCCTTTATCCTGCTCTACCCCACACAGAATCCAATGCTCCTTCCTCTGTGTTCTCCTAACCACTTTGTATGGATCACATTGTCCCCCCACCCTCACCCCCGTGCTGAGACCACCATGAGGGGTACCGTTATGCCTTCTTTGTGCCTAGTGTAGGACTTTGCAGATAGTAGGCTCACAACAAAGGCTATTTTGAATGAAAGGAGGAAGGGAGGGAGGGCAGAAGGGAAGGAAGGAAGGAGGGAGGGGGAAATGGAGGGAGGAAGCAGAGTTGCCAGATAAAATCTAGGATACTCATTTAAATTTGAATTTCAGATTAATAACAAACACTTTTTTAGTATAAGTATGTCTAAACATTGTATTTTTAGTGGATTTACTATTGCATGGGACACACTAAAAAAAATTTGTTTATCTGAAATTCCAATTTAACTGGGCATTCTCTTTTTTATTTGCTACATACAGCAGCCCTGGTCATACAGCAAACACCTAATTAAGCTCCAAAGTCTGCCTCTGAGGCCAAGGGAACTGTCCGGGTCCCATTCCTCCCTTCCCCGTTAGGGAAGAACTCTGCCCATGGGGCTGCCTAGGCATCGCTGCCCTCGTGCTGACAGGCTGATAAAGCCCTGAATGGCTGGTTGCTTCCCTGGAGAGCAGAAACCAGGCTGCTAATTTCCCAGTGAATGCTTTGGACAGACCTGGAGGAGAAGAAATGTTTGGGAAATGGTAGCATAAAGGCGCAGGGAAGGAGCCTCTGATAGCCCTTAAAGGGCTGGAAATTGGCTTTTCTAAGTCATAGGGCATTTCCTTTACTCAGAAAACAAGAGCTAATTGTGAAACAGAATGAGGAAGTGCTTCTTTACACCAGGGAGGCCTTCTGCGATAAAGCACGGCATTCACAAAAGTCGCATATGGTCATTGGAGAGGACAAGAGAAAGGCTGGTCCACACTGTGCCCGACTCTCCTCCTGGGCCCTCCTTATCTGTTAAAAACTATGGGGACCCGGAAGCCTGCAGCCCAGTCCTTGGGCTGGGAAGGGGAGGCAGTGCTGGGAGTGTTTCCCGTTGGGCCACAGACTGATGCAGAAACGAAGCCTTTCTTGGTTTCTTTTGAGCCAAATGGCCCATAATCCTACGGACTTTCATTTGTACTTAAGACTTAGCCCTACTCACCAGATACTTTTCTGTTAGCTCTTCAGTTATTACTAACACTGCCCACTGTATTTGAAATTTTGTGTAAAACCTCCTATTTCTCTCTGATGGAGCAAATCAGGGGTCTCCAAGTGCAGGGCTCAACACAATTCACTGGAACATGGGAAAAATATTTTAACTCTGGAACTACAAGAATGAAAAAATAATATGTCAGTAATCTTTTGAGATTCAGATTGGCTCTCGTGGGTCCTGTGTGAGGGGTCAGCCCTGGTGGCCTCTCCCGTGCACCAACTCTCAGAGGGATTGGAGGTCTGAGGGTTTACTTGAGCTTGGACTGTAAATGGCTTTACAAATTACATGATCTAGTTTGAACTAAACTTATCCTTACAAAATGGAAAAACATTTTTAATAGATTATTATAGAAAGACTAAGGATTAAAGATAATAGTACAAGTCCCAGTAATCACCTAGAAATTGGTAGGTCTAACACTGCCATTATGAGCTCTTTATCAGCACATTCTGAGGTAAAAATGAGATCTGACAAGAAGTCAGCTCCTTACTCCCCACAAATTAAAATCATCTAGAAGGTCCCTTAAAAGATGGATTTACATCCACCAACCTTAACAGTGAAACTCATCCTTGGTGTATTTGCACCTTGGGATATTAGTTAATCATAGCAAAAAAGCCATCAAAATTAAGACGTTTAAAATATTCTACTTTTCATCTTTATCTCATCTATTAAAATTTTCTATTTGATGAAGCATGTATGTAATGTATACATAAAAATGCATATATTGGAGATGCAGAATAAAAAATGACTACATATGATCAAAAACATTTGGGGACTACTGAAGTACATAATAAGTGGGTCCCATATGTTACTTCTCTAATTCTTTATCAAATTCCTTTTCCTTTGGAAAGTAGTTATGGGTTAGTGTGGTTGAATGCTGCAGTAATGACCCCAATTCATTCTTGCTTCCCAGTATCCAAGCCCTTGAGTGGTTCCCTCCCCTGTGGACACTGGACTTAGCCTTGTGACTTGCTTTGACTAGTGGAACAGAAGCAAGTAAGTCGCTAGCAGAGGGCTGAAAAGCAAAGAGTTGGAGCTTGCCTTCTCTCTTCCTGGGGGGGATCCTCCTGGAGGTTGAGAGACCACGTGCAGAGTGGTTGCAGACCTCCCAGCTCAGACCTGGACCCGTGAGTGAGGCTGTCCTAAACCTCCCAGCTCCGGCCAAGCTGCCTAGATCATCCATGGAACTGTGAGAAAATCGAAATGTTTATTCCTTGAAGCTGCTAAGTTTTGGGGTGGTTTGTTATGTACCAGAAGCTAAGAAATACAGTGGGGTAGGTATATGATGGGGTCTTTCATCCACTTTAAATGGTTGCAGTCTGAAAATGGATGCTCATCAAATCAGATGACTTTAAACAGTCCTTCCAGCTTTGTTATTTGTCTTCAAGTAACAGAACCTAGAACAGGGCCTGGCACAGATTAGCTGCTCAAAAACATTTGTTGAGTGAATGAAGATGAATCATACATCGAACATTTTCTAAATATGTTTATGTGAGTTGCTTTAATTAATCCTGCCTCCAAAATATGAGGTAGGTACTATTATCATGCCTGTTTTAAGATGAGGCAACAAAGGCTTAAGGAGGTTAAGTAACTTGCCCAAGATCAGACAACTGGAAATAGCAAAGTAGGGATTTGATCCTTCCCACACGTCTGCCTTTGTGGTACCTGATTAGGTGCTATGCAGTAGCACCAATTCTAGACCACTCATCCTTCTATACTGTATAAAATTCTAAGTAAAATTAAAAATTTTCAGAGATGCTTTGTTGCTTAAGTTGTCTCGAGGGCATGTGCCAGGACTTCCAAACATACAGCCATGGCTGGGGTTTGATTACTTAGCTCTGAGAGCCAGGTTTCTCATGGTGACGGCAGCTGTGCACCTGGTGGACCCCACCTGCTCAGGAAAAGGTCACCAATGGAGGTTGTTAGGAGTAGAACACAATTGGCCCAAGAGCCCGCTGCTTGCTCAATGCTACTACCTGGGAGGGGAGCCAGGGTGCTGCTCCATCTTGGGCTCAATGAGAACTAATCAACACCAGTTGTGTTCCCGGGGACCCAGGTGGTGTCCATTATGCAAAGGCACAAAGCCAGCTGGGCTGAGGGTCTGCGCCAGGCAGGGCCTCTGCAGCCAATATCTTTCCCTGCTGGCAGTCTGTGTGAGGCCATCTGTCTGTCCATCCTGCTCTCCATCCATCCTCAGATGGACAGAAAAAGTGCAGGTTGGGTTGCCCTAGTAGGGGCTGTGCACAAGCTGCATGGTGGCGCCCTTGGGCATCACCTGGAGGGGTGTGGGCCTGGCAGCTTCCAGGCAAGGGTTACAAAGATAACCAGCAAGTGTGCTCAAAGCTTTACATGAGGTTATGCTTTCACTCCTTGCAGGGGATGATTCTCTAGTTCTCGGTGTTCCCATGCTCAGTGAGTCTCTGTTAAAGCATCCTATTTCCTGTGATTATTTTTTTTTTTATTCATTGATTTTATCATCTCCCCCCTCCCACTGGTCTTTAAGCTGCATGAGGGTTGAGGCCCTCTCTGTCTTTTTCTCCCTGGTATCACCAGCACAATATCGTCTGGTTAGTAACTATACAATAAAAATTTTTAGGTGAACTCTGCAGACAAATATTCTTATTTAATAAAACAGGAAGCTAAAGAGAGTTTGGGTAATTTGTTCAAGGTTATACAGCTAGTGGATCTTAGGAACCAAATTCTAACTACAGTTTGACTTTGAAATTTGTGAGATTTCTCCAAAACATGAGGCAGGCACCACCTGCGGTAGGAGAGATGATTTAAATAGCACAGACACATTTAAAGAGTGTCGCCTCATAGTGCAAAACTCATTTTCTTTCCAATTGTCTTTTGATCCTAATTATTGCCAAAAAAATAATTTTAACAAATAAAGAGTAGGCCTCAAGCTCAGAATCAGATTATCAGAATGAGGTTTGGCTATGAGAGGGAGAAAACTTATAAAACATGGTTTAACAAGATCAAGTATGTTTCTCTTACATGTCAAGGAATCAGAGGCAGGCAGCCAGGGCTGGAAAGGTAGTGCCATGATCACCAAGAACCCAGGCCCCTTCTTCTCTGTCTTCTGCGACCCTTATGTAGAGTCTACTTTGTAGCCCAAGATGGTTGCTGCAGCTCCAGCCATCATGTCCACCTTCTACCATCAGGAAGAAGGGCAGATCCTGCCCCTTTCTTCAAGGACTACTTCCTGGAAGTCATATGCAACGATTTGGTTTCTGTTCCTTTGGCTACTAGAAGAATTGAAGATGGAAGGAGGAAAGGACGGTACCAGTAATTTTATTCATAGTGCTGTGCTCAATGGGCTTATTGTACTTGGCAGGGCCTCCAAGCCTGTACGCTTTGATCAGAAGATCAAGAAGTCCTTGGTGGTTTGACAGGTCATTTAGGGGAACTTGCCTTCTGCCTCTGGGCCCAAGGCTGATAAGATCAGGGAATCACTCTGTCCTGGGCCTTGTAGGGAGGAAAGAAAGGGACAATTTATTCTCCTCCCACAGTGGTGTGTGTGTGTAGCTGGGCGGCTCCTTTGTGCTTCTCCCTCCCAGCCACCAAGCTCAATGAAGGGGCAAGGTTGCAGAAGAACCCTGAGAGGGGCTGGTGACACACGCAAGAGGAGGAGCCCGGTACTCCAATCAGAATCAGAGATTGCTCCCTGATCAGACAGTGCCCAGGCTATGGAATGCCAATTCCAGATGGCTTCCCTGGGCAGAGGAGAAGAGGGCCAGAGAGAAATGACAGGGCAGAGAGCAGGCACCTGTCCATCCACGTGCAGCCTGCACACCCATGTATGTGAGCTTCCTAGGTGTCCAGGGGACACAGCAGAAGGTGACTGCCTCTGGGCAAAAACAATCCAGCAGCAAGAGGCTGGGGTGTAACTGCCAGTGGGAGGTAGCTCAGGGGTAGTGGAGTGGAATCAGATCACTTACATCAGGGAACTGGGCAAAAGGAGGCCTCCTTGGGACCAGGCAAACTCAGGACTGCACCCCACAAGGCACTGGTATCTGGAAGCTCCCCCCAGTGGGGATTAGCCAGACAAGCAGCACCCAACCCCGAGGAGGCTGCAATGCATCCAACCAGACCAGCAAGCCTCATCCTTTTCCCCGGAATTTCTGACCCCCATCCCCCAGAGGCAGACCAAGCTCCTACTCATCCCCCGGTCAGGGAGGAGGAAGAGGAGGGAGAAAGCAGGCTGCTGTTTTTCTCTTTACACCCCCTTCGGGATGGGGAAGGGGTTTTCTTGGCATCAGATAAGAGATCAGAGTTGTAAAGCAGCTGCACTGAGTTTTTATAAGAACTGGGATCCAACAGCTTTGAAATCTGCCCAAGGTTGGGACAGGGAGATTCAACGGAGGCAGATTCATTCCTTTATTCACCGAACCTACCTACCACATACTAGGTGGCAGGCACTGCCAGCTGCACAGGTCCCTGCCCCTGTCAAGGAGTGAGGGAGACAGATGAACAGTGAGGAACAGTCAGGGAATGAAAAGTGCTGTGAAGGACCAGGGAGGGGATGGAGGGAGACGGCTGCCTCTTGGAGGATGGGATGTCAGGATATCGAGGAAGGGAAGTGAAAGAGGAACTTCTGGGACAGTCTGGGGGAAGACCGTCCAGGCCAAGAGAACAGGATTTTCTCCCTATTTTCCTCCAGAATCAGAAGGGATAGAGGAGACAGCCAGCCTGGTGGGGTCTCCCTGTGGGCCTCAAAACTGGCTGATCATTAGAATCACAGATTCCAGCCCCACCCTGGGATTCTGATCCAGTGGTGAGGGGGTGGGGTGGGGTGGGGCTAAAAACCTTCCCCACAGCTCCTCATCTCATTCAGATTGCCTGAAGGTTGGAGAACCATCAACTGGCTCAGTGACCAGAGCCTGCTCCTCACAAAGCACCTGCTAGGCCAGGGAGGGAATCAGAAGCTGTGTTGAGGGCATTCACTGAGTGTCAAGAATTCTACTAGGCACTTTACCTGCATTACCTTTTTGAAAGAACTTTGAGGTACCCACTTGGTAGATGAAGAAACTGAGATATGAGATAACTCTGGTGGAGCCAAATGGGCATGAAGCTGCAGCTCTGACCTCTACTGAGGAGATGAAATAGACATGCACTAAAGAGAGAACCAGCCATACAAGGCACTCAATTCCAGGTGATGGATGGGAGTAGTGCAATTTAAGATTTCAGAGAGAAGTTGGTGAGGTTTGAATATTCAGGAATAAGGGCTGGGATGTCTTAAAGGGAGCCAAGCCCAGGAGGGGAGAAGTAGGTAGAAGACATTCTATAGACACAAAGCAGGGAACAGTTGCCCAGAGAGAAGCAGAGATGAGAGATCATGAGGCTCTGGATGGAGAGAAGGAGGTCGTACTTGCTGTAGCTCCTGACGACAATCTCAGTCTTCATTCTCAGTGCAGAAGGGAGATAAATGGAACCTGGGGGCCAGAATTTGCCTGGAAGTAAATACCAAACACATAGCAAAACCAGAGGTTTTATGTAGAACATACCTAAAGAGAGTAACTCAAAAACTGAAACAAAAAGTTCTCTATCTGCATCTATGTGGCGACTCCACTGACTAGCACTCAGGGACACACGTCTCCTCTGTTGCCCTTTGCTATGCCTCTTATACTTTGCAGGGGAGCTCAGAGAGACTTTGTTTTCTGTCTCCAATGTCAGTGACATCTCCATAGCCTTAAAATCAACCTTTCCTTTTATCTGAGTTAGTTTGAGTGGTTTTCTGATCCCTGCAACCAACATATCCCCGTCTAAAATAGAAATGATGGATTTCATTTGATATAGTCAAGTTGAGGTATGGGGGTGGGTCAATCATGTTGAACTGTACCAAGAAGCTGGAAATTAGGAGATGGACTTGAGTGATGTATTTGTTAAGATGATGACAGCTGCTATGAAACCTCAGTGGCTTGACGTAGTAGTTCTTGCTTACACCATGGCATGTGGTTGTCCTGGGTTAGGCAGCCTTCCAGGGACACAGGACCCCTCCATCTTGTGGCTCCTCCCTTCCCGGCATCCTCGGAGTCTTCTGCATCCACCCACCAATGGGCAGAGACCCTGGGGCAGCACTCCTGCCTAAACGTGACAGATATGACTAACTTGCCATTGGTGAGAAGGAATCATCAGTCACATGATCCCACCAAAAGGCAAGGGGGCTGGGAAATGTAGTCCCTGGCTGGGCAGCTGCTTCCTAGTGACAAATCTATACTCCAAAAGTGGGTCATGTATCTTTGGTGACCAGCTAAATATCTGCATGCACCTTTCTTTACCCCATGCAGAACACAGTCACAGCCTCCCAATGGAGATAACCCCAAAACCTCTGAGGTCATTGTATTCTGGTCAAAGCTGTGGACCTCAGGGTGAAGTGCTATCCTCTCTCTCAGGTTTGAATGTGGCTTCTCTTGCATTGATGACCTAAAAACTAAAAGTACAGTTATCCATATACCCCCAACTCCCACTCCCAACATACAGAGGTGAATCAGAAACAGCATAACTACAAACTCGTATTCAGAAAAAGGAAGAATGGAAGACACAGAGGGAGCCACTGGCCCAGAGCAATTGTGAGGTCCTGATGGGCAGACGCTGGGAAGGTAATTATGGGAGGGGGAAGTCCCTTTACCAGACCCTGGTTCTGATTTCTGGGAGGAGCTCCCTGGTCCATTGTTCTTTATGATCCTGGTCCCACCCTCTAGGAGATTCCTCCTTGATAATTATCTCCTTCACTTCAACCAAAGCAGGTGTTGGGGAGTTTGTCCTACTTAGAAGCTGTGCAGTTTGCAGAAGCTGACTTCCTGCCTGTGTAATCCTGGGGGCCCAAGGGGCTGTTTAATGCTCAAACAGTCAAAAATCTTTGTTAGTTTTGGCTCATTTCTTTGGCCATAAAATGCACTGAAAAGCATAGTAGGCTCCTTACCAGGTACAAAAAAGCACATACTGGATGATTTCATTTATAAAATATTCAAGAACAGGCAAAATTAATCAAGGATGATACTGTGTGTAACTCCAAATATTTTCTCAAAATTATCTCTTTGATTGGAAACTTACAGCTAAGGTCACACAGCCACTTTGAGCAGAGGAAGGAATAGAACCCAGGTCTCAAATTTATAGCTCAGGGAGTTCGTTTTTACACTTGACTCTCCCTACTAGGAACAGACACAACAGTTAGCAAATACAGATTTTTCTTTTGGTGCTTCTAATTAGCAAATATGAAATATACTGCCAATCTAATTTAATTATAATTAGGTAACCAGAAGCCTGATTATGTTGTAAATTAGGTTAAAGAGCTGTTGTTTTCAATTAGATTTGATTGTAAAGTGCTTTGACACTTTTCCTGGCCTCAAGGAAAGTTCATCATATAACTTCCCAGGAATGAAGGTGGTAGTAACTGGGGTAAAGTTCCCCAGGGCATCCCAGTTCTAGTGCCCCTATGTCCCAGATTTGGACCTGCTACATATCCCATTGGTAGCCAGGGCCACCAGGTGCTCCTGGACTTGTATCAGGGATGCTTTTGGCTGCAGGCAATGGAGGAAAATGACTCAAACCTCAAGGGACTTGAAGTTTCACATAACAAGAAGTATGGAGGTAAGGTAGTTCCAGGGTTGGTTAATTTGCTTTCAAAAAAAGTCATTAAGGACCTGCACTCATTCTATCTTTTCACACTGCCAACTTCAGACTGTTGGCTTCTGGCCTCAGGTTTGTCCCCAACTGGCTGTATGATGGCCACCACAGGCCCAGGATTTCCCATTCTCCTAGAAGAGGACATATTTCCTTGTATCCCTTGGGACTCCAGCAGGCTTCTCATGACTCATTGGTCAGAAATGCAGCAGAGGCCTGTTTCAAAGCCAATGGCTGTCAAGGGGAATGGAATTACCATGGTTGGCTTAGGCAAATTGAGATTCATCCTGTAGGGACTTTCCTGGAGCCCGGGTTGCCTGATGCCTGCTGGCAAGTTAGTAGAAGCTGTGGGGGCAGGCGGGCGCTGCTGGCTAGGCTACTGGTAGTGCATGCCTGGAGCCAGTGTGGCCCCACCCTAGGCAGATAGGCCAAATCCAGCCTGAGCCTGCGATGTGACTGAGACAGCTGTGAAAAATGGCTTCTTGATTCCATCTCCAATCTGCCATCTCCATGTTCCTGATAGCATAGCTTTAACACTGCCTGTAGGCATTGTTGGCAGTATAAGGCATGGTTAGGTAGAGAAAAAGAATGGAAAAGAGAGGGTAAATAGAGGATGCTAGAAGATGATGAGGGGGGTGAGGTGATTGGAGAAGATAAGTGCATCAGGCTTGGGGAGTGGCCAAGCCTTCCCAGTTGTCTCTGGGGAATATAAGAGCTCTGCTTGGGAAGAAGGTATCAGAAGGGGATGGTCTCTTAGCACCTCAGGTAATCCTGCCAGCAATCCTCTGAGATAGGTTTTATCTGCCAGATGCCTAAGCCCTGTTCAGGCTCCCTCCCAGAGAGACCATCCTTCCACTGGCCAGCCCCCTGCGGCTCCTCCAGAGCCCCTTACTAGCCCCTAGCCAGGCCTGCTTCCCTCTGCTGCCATGTGTGGCCCAATTGTGGACAAAGGAGCATGGTGGGTTTGTGGACAGGACTCCTATGCTTACACTGACGTTTCTCTTTCCTCTGACCTGGGGACTTTCCTTAAGCAGACCCCATAGACTCAGTTTCCTCATCTATAAAATCTCTGCCTCATAGGGTTCCTTCTGAAAATTAAATGACAGAATCTATAGAAAATGTTTGGCACCATGCACAAATGTTTGCCATGACTATCACTATGGCTATTAGCAGCCTTGATATTATCAATGCTACTATGTCCATGGGGTTCTGGATCCCATGGAGAAGCCGGCCAATGCTCTGAATTGCCTTCCCTGACTTAGAATTATACACCTGCCTCAGTGAAGAGTGATGCTTAAACTGCCACCTGAGAGATGCTGTGTCCAGGGAAAAGGCTTCCATCTTGAGTGTAATGGCTGCACTAATAATCCTCTGCTTCTGAACAAAACACATTCCTCACTGTGTTGACACAACTGAATGCATGAAAGGTGAACATTGGTTCCAAAGGTTATAAGAGGCTATTTCATTCTCAGAAAACTGAAAATATTATAAAATCCTCAATTGTAATTGTCTTTTTGGGCAGTCTTTGACAATATTTCATTGCCTTTCCACTTAATTTTGTTCTTTTACAACACAACACATGACTGGCTGAAGTCCAATGAGTGGCTGAGAGAGACCAGGTCCCTGCTCGCAGCACTCTAATAGTTTCCATCTGTATCTCCATCACTGATTTTATAGGTCCCATGCTTTTTATCACTGGTATGAGTTCATTGTTTTGCATTTCCTACTCATTTTTAGAAAACAATAAGGCAAAACATGCAATTTTCATAAACCTATACCGTAGATCAGATAAACACAGGGATACTGCCCAAACAGTAGTTGGCTGGCAGGAGGCATCACTGTGCCAGAGCTGGAAATGTTTGAGTTTAGAATATGAAAGGCAATTTGGGGTATGTTGTATGAAAGTGCTGACTGTGTGTGAAAGAAAAGGAAGTTGAGACCCACCAGTGTCTGTGCACTTAGTTTACAAGATAGGTACCAACTTCCACTGGATGATCTAGTATGGCTATTAAAAGGCTCCCTGGCCTCCACCCAGGGCTAATATGTTGAGAGTGTTGACCCCAAGATCACTAGGTAACCTGGCCCAGCCACCTGGAGTTCCAGTGAGACTGGCCATGAAGAACCAGGTACCTTGTGCTCACTGATGTCAATCACTGATATGCCCATGGCACCTGCCAATGATGGCTGATGGTGGAGGGCCAGTCCCACATTTCAGCCCTCTAGGCCACAGCTGAACTGTGTTAGGTGTAGGTGTCCTCTCCCTCTTGTCTTCCATCAGGACTGGATGCACTGGAACTTTCAGCACTGTCAGCTGTCATCCCAAGTGCAAATGGAGACTTTTAATAAATTTCTGAATTCTCATCTCCAAACTTCTCTGTAATCCTTATCCTTGACAATCCTTCACCCCTCTTCTCCCGCATGTCTTTCACTGTGCCTTCTAGAATTCCTGCTCCATGATAAGCAGATCTTTTAAAGTATTTTCACTTCAAATAAACCCTCCAGGTCGTTGCCTTAACTCAAACTTAGCTGTCCTCTGGGTACTGCTCCCCTGTGTTTTCTTGAGGAGAAACTTTTTTCTCACACCCTATATTCCTCAGAGTGGGGAGTGGTGCTGGTGTCCTTCTTGTCCCCATCACTGTTTCCATTCCATTCCTCCCCTTGCCTCTGGTGAGCCAGTTGAGGCTTTCACTATTGCAGTTATCCCACCCTACCCACTCATGGTAACCGTCTCCTGATCACCACCACCCTCCACACTTTCATTTCTGGATAATCTTTCTCTCCACCCCTGCCATCATTCTCCTGATGGAACTTCAACATCCATGTGGCTGGCCCTTCCAGTCTTCTGGTCTCCAACTTCCCAAGCCTTGTCACCAGGCCCAATTCTAGTATTTGTGGCAACAGTGTAAATGGAGGCACATCTGTCTGTCCAAATACTTAAATGTTATACACCAGCTAACAAACTTAAATAAAACATGTCCTATGCTCCCATTTTGACAGATATACCATTATATGATGGTAAACAAAAAATACATGTAAAGTTAGGTAAAATATAAAAAGTGATGGGGCTGAACTATTATTGTGCAGGTCTGGGTGCTATTTCAAAGGGCTGGCAATATTTGGATAAGTAATAAAATGAAGAAATAATTCATCAATTATGTTTATTCCATAAAAGTTAATTTTCTTGCCTTCATTTAAGTAAATGACTAATTATACTAATTATGTTGTTATAACCAAGACTGTGCCCGTTTGAGTGTATTGTGTCCCCCAAACACCATTATCTTTGATGTAATCTTGTGTGGGCAGACCTATCAGTGTTAATTAGATTGTAATTCTTTGCACCCCACCCAACTGTGGGTGATAACTCTGATTGGATAATTTCCATGGAGGTGTTGCCCCACCCATTCAGGGTGGGTCTAAATTAATCACTGGAGTCATATAAATGAGCTGACAAACAGAAGGAACTCAGTGCAGCTGTGAGTGACATTTTGAAGAGGAGCCACAGCCAAGAGGGACACTTTGAAGAAAGCACAGGAGCTGCAGATGAGAGACAGTTTGAAGATGGCCGTTGAAAGCCAACTCTTGCTCCGGAGAAGCTAAGAGAGGACAAATATCCCAAGTGCAACTAAGGGTGACATTTTTGAGCAACTGCAGCCTAGAGAGGAACATCCTGGGAGAAAGCCATTTTGAAACCAGAACTTTGGAGCAGATGCCAGCCACGTCCCTTCCCAGCTAACAGGTTTTCCGGACACCATTGGTCATCCTCCAGTAAAGGCACCTGATTGCTGACGTGTTACCTTGGACACTTTATGGCCTTAAGATTGTAGCTGTGTAACCAAATAAACCCCCTTTTATAAAAGCCAATCCATCTCTGGTGTTTTGCATTCCGGCAGCATTAGCAAACTAGAACAAAGACTTTCACACAATTTGTGTTCTATTGAGAGTAATGACAAATTAGACAACCTTTCTGGAGACACTGTAGTCCTTAGGTTGTTTTTCATTAACTTCAGAATGGAGAAACTATGTTCTGCCAAAATAGTAGCAACTGGAATTGTCAATTACATTTTTAAAACAATACTTAGATTGGAAATGAACCATAAATTTAATATATCAGGCTCAAAGATTTTGATAGGGTTGGGTGGCATATAATTATTTGTCACTACAAAATTATACAACATATTTTAAACTCACTATATAAATTGCTATCACTAATATCATGGGTTTCATGAAATTAAACAGGCCTAAAGCAACATCTAGATCTGTATAGTATTTTTAAATATTTCCCTTTCAAATACTTCAATGCTGGGATATAATAAAGAAAACTGAAAACAGATGTTATTCAATTTATTAGTGTTTCTCCAGTTTATATTAATCTATAATGGCCAAAAATAGTCTCTATAAAAATTGGCTTGGGGAAATTTTGCATTTGAATCATCCTCATAATCATGCAAACATTTTTGTTTCTATTTTTCTTATATCTTCCATTGTGCATTTTACACGTTTCTTTTAAGTTAGAAAAAACATTTTCTTTAAAAATTAAAAAAATTAACCTTTTAAAAGTGAAATAGATCAACTTCTTTTGTAAGCAACAGTTCATACCAAATAAGTGCACCTAATGCAAATGCCAAAGTAGCTTCATTTTTCACTGAAGACTGCAATTCCCTCATATCTGAGGATCTACTGTTTCACTTACCTCTTCCAGTGCATCATATCTTGACTAAATCAAATTGCTTTAATACAGTGAGTACCTTCAGGACTATGAATGAGAAGTTGAAAATGGACATCTGGCATAACAGGGAAATGATATTTTGTTATGCAAGAATCTATTGCATTAATGCCAAGTGGAAAGGATTTGAGAAGTTAATTAATTTGTCTTCTCTCTCAGTTAAGTGCTTCTGTTGCTCAGGTCCTCTCTGTACTCTGAAGCAGAGTGCTCATGACTTCCAGAGGTGGTTGCTTTTTGTTCTGAGGACACAGGGTTTAGAGAAGTGTCAATGTTGGAGATGAGTTGCATTAGCTACGGGAGTGAATGTTTTGGTTATGGTTGGGCTGTACCAGCTCTGAGTACTGAATCCCAAGTGGCAGAGGTGCTCATAAGTCCTTGGATAAATTCTGTGCGTGTGGGTGTGTGTGCGCACACGTCCATGTGCGTGATATGGAGCTGTGGGGCTAAGGGTAATGGTCTCTTTTGAGGTGAGGTCTCATCACCTAAAGGGATTTTCACTTCCTCCCCATCTTGGCCGACTACTTCCACAGTCCCATGGTACCACTCTATATTCTAGGTTGCAAACAACAGAAACCAACTTTGATTAACTAAAGTAGAAGAGGAATTTATTGGAAGGACATTGTGCAGCTCACAGAATCAACAAGAATATTAGGGAACCTGGCCTGGAAATGCAGGAAGGAACTAAGCGAAGCTGGGCAGCTGAAAATGCAGGTGGCATAGTGAGGTTAACATAGTGCACCCAGTACTGTCCTCACTGTGAGACTCTTGACTCTGCAATGTCATGAATCATGTCCAACAATTTCCAAGCCTTTGCATCACTCTTTCCAGGCTCAAATTCTTTGGCAGAATGATCTAATTGGCTAAGTGTAAGCCCTTGATGATGGCTTGTGGTGAGAGTGAGTATCTGGCACTCTTTGGCTTCCTGTGCAGCAGTAGGTAGTGCCCTGCCTCTCACCAAAGCTTACAAAATATGAATGTTTCGAAATAGGAAGGAAATCAGGTGCTTGAGAGCCAAACAAAACAGAAGTGTCCCCTAAACCCACTGTAGGTCTTATGACTAGCAGCAACTACATCACCTTTGAAATCAATAATTCAAACATTCCACTTTCCGTTATGACCTATCCTGCTAGCTCACTTGCTTAAGGATACTCCGTGCAGTAGTTCTTCAACCTCATGGAGCCCTCTCATCCATAAGCAAATCTATCTTGTCTCTAGCCGTCTGTCCCCATCAAGCATGGAGTCCATGGCTGATTCATCATTCCCATCACTCATTCACCTCTTCTTCCCTTGGATGCATCTGTTAAAACCCCAGCTTTGGATGGATGTGATCATCTATTTGTGTGTATACCAGAGTGGCTAAGCCAACCTTAAACCTTTCTTTCCTTCACCCTCAGTATTCAGTCCATCACGAAGTCCTGTACATTCCAACCTCAAAATATTTTATCTCCAATCTACCACTGTTATGTCCACAGCCACCACCCTAGTCCAAGCCACCACTGTCTCTTACCTGAAGTACTGCCACAACTCCCTAATCACCTCTGTTCAAAGTGAGATGCAAACTCAACAGGACTTACAATGAAGGCCCTTTCCTACCTTTCCACTGCATATAAAGACCCTTTCCCTCCTCTTCACTACACTCAAATCTCACTTTCTTTTACTTCCCAGATGATATCAAATGCCTTCCCTCATGTTGTTTTTTTTTGCCTGGCATGTTCTCTTCCTATCTTGTTGTCTGGCTAACTTCCACCACCTTTGCAAAATCTTAGCAGAACCATACTGTTTTAGAGAGGTTCTTCCTGCTCCCTCAAAGTAAAATCGTTTTCTTTGTAATGCCCTCTCAGAGCACCTAGTATTTTCCTCACAGTGCATCAAGCTTTGGCTCCTCTGCTTAACTGTTTAACATCTGACGTCTCAAAGGAATGGAAACTCCATGAGGGCAGAAGCCATCTGTGCCTCGTTCACTCTCGTAGCCCGGCACAGGAATATTTCTGAATGACCAAATGAAAGGGATAAGCCTGCCACAGGGTGCCTGTAGGAAACCCTTTTTCCTCCTGCCTCCTTCAGCCTATATTCATTTCTTTCAGCTCCTAAATTCATCAGGTTTACTGAAAGAATCTGCCTTATTATCTGTTCCTCTACTAGGATAGAATTTAGGATTTAGATGCAAAGATGTAAAAAGAAGGAACAAAATCCAAAATGGAAAGAAATACAGAATAGAGAATACTCCCTCGAGTGGTTATACACTTTCACTGTAAGCAGACTTCTTAGCAACTATTGAGGCTTATTTATGTGTTTCTAATCCTTTCACCTTCTAATCAAGATCTGCTAGCTTTGCTTTCAGACTTCCAATTGCATTACACATTCACAACTCATTTCTTTGTCATATGCTATCTTGTTTCAGTTATGATCTTCTAGAAATTAAAAGAAAACTATTCACTCTTCTTTAGCTCCATCAAAAGTTTTTAAATTTTCCACGCTAATGCTTTTCTTTAGCTCCATCAAAAGTTTTTAAATTTTCCATGCTAATGGCTTCATAAAATTAATAGTAAACTTAAAATGAAATGGCAATTAAAAGAAATCTATATGTTGGTATGTTGTTCACTACAATCTTCTCTGATTCAATTAGTTCTTACCTGTTTAGAAGAGGCAGGTGTGGTTTGTGGATATCTTTCATTTTTTTCCTCTCTTCTTCTTTCCTCTTACTGCTCACCCCCAGGGCAATTTCATTCGTTACTAACAATGCAAGAATTAGGTTGGTAGGATTGATGAAAAGATATAAAAATGGCAATAAACTTTGCTTTCTTTTAGGGAAAAAAAGTATCTAATGGCACAGATTGTCTTTTCAGAGAGAACTAAATTAAAAAAAAAGACAATATGAAAAAAGATTTCTAGTAGATTTAAGCTGGTATCAAAGAAAACAACTGCACCAGACAGGGTGAAACAGGCAAGGATGACATATTCACAGCTACCGTGGCAGGGGAAAGAGCACAGAACTCACCTCCTAGGAAGGCAAGGAATGGTTGCATTTTATAGTCAGGGCAAAAGAAGTTGGAAAGTACCTGGAGAGGGGAGGGGAAGGTCGGGGTGGGGGGAGCTGATAATTCAGAATAGCTAGTATTTGAAGTTGGCTCCCTCCCACTCACCCCTTTCTTCTTTTCCTGTAGTTGGAGTTTTCTCTGCAGTCCCACAGCTGCAAGATTCGTTTCAAGATAGTCAGGGTGGTAGAGGGGCAAGGCTAGCAGCTTGGTCAAGAGAAAAAAGTCTTGGTCACTAGTTGTGCATTTATTCAATCAACAATATTGAACAACTAGAATGAAATATTTTGCAGGAAAACTGACATTAGTTATTTAAAGCCATAGAAAGACTAAATTCTTAGTGGCAAATCTTTGCCTGCCTTTCCCAATCAACATCCCCCCCGTCCCTCCCTCCCCCGAAGTTTTGTATTTTAGACAATTAGCCACATATGCATTTGGAATTAAATAAACATGAGTCTTGTCTTTCCTGTTCTAACTGGTACATACGCAGTTTTGCCTGAATACACTGATCAGGGGAGGTGTTTATGGTGGGAAGGGATGGAGAGGTTGGGGTGAGGCTAAGTAATGGAGGAAAGGAGGGGACTGGGTACTTGGACACTGTTTTCTTACCCAGCACCCATTTAAACTTCCCAACTTGACTCCATTTCTTTGTTCTTGTAACCATCTCTTCCCCTCTCAGCCGGTGTACTTAAGGA
This sequence comes from Choloepus didactylus, assembly GCF_015220235.1. NCBI lineage: Eukaryota > Metazoa > Chordata > Mammalia > Pilosa > Megalonychidae > Choloepus > Choloepus didactylus. The sequence goes on from NC_051321.1 coordinate 14,592,375, forward strand.
GAAGCTGACCCTACTCTGGGCCTTATCTTCCCAGATACGGGTAGATATGTACGCTTTTCAGAAATGGCTCTGGAACCCAGGTCTAAGTGTCATGAGGATTGGTTCAGGAATGGGCCAATGAGACATGAGAGGAAGCTGCTGAGGGCTTCTGGGAAAGCACTTTCCTTGCTCATAATAAAGAGATGCCAGAAGTCATGGCCCTCTTGACAGTGTTGTCCGTGGCTGTGAGACATGGGGCTGTGGCTGGCAGCCTGAGCATGAAGCTCACAAAAGAGGACAGCAGGACAAAGAGCATGGCAGAGAAGCAGAGCTGGAGCCCTGACCAGACCACACCTCACCTCTGTTCTTCCTACACCTTGTGAGTCATGGTAGCCAATGAAGACCCTTGATTTTTAAGTCATTTTTACTTGGGATTTCTGTTTCTGGAAGCCAAAACAAACATTTTAACCCACAAAATCCCAAGTTGTAATTCCTTAATTTGTTGATTTTTTAACCTTTAAGGTTTGGAATTTTTTTCTGATTATGAAAATAACACATGCTCATTTTAGGGAACACAGAAAATATTAAAAGATGCAAAGAAGATTTTTAAGCCATCCATAATCCCATTATTCCTAGATAACCACTATTAATATTTTAAGTTAGTCTTTTCTTTATGTATACAAGCACAAACATATGTTTTATGCATATTTATCCTGCTGTAACGAAACTCACAGCCTAGTAGGGAATAGAAACAAACCAAAAAAAACAAATACATATAAATTAGTATCTGTGAACAGGTGATTGTAGGAATTATTTACCTGTTATAACTGTCCAGTTTTGGGTCAGTATTTGGTAGAAATGTTATTCTCCATCCCCATGCCCCAGAACAGATCATCAATGATTTCAAGTTAATGACTAGTAAAATATAATAATATGCTTTAAAGTATAATATAACAATGTCTTACAATGTCTGTAAAATCAACTACTTGATTGTAAATCAACCAACTTCATTTGGTTTCCCCTCAGCAGGTGTAATTTCTTATTTATTTATGGCAAGTACTTCCTTGTCAATGACGACCTTGGTGCAACCATTGCTAGATTTTTGCCATAATGGCATATTTAGTCAATTATAACAAAAATAAATGTTCTCTATTGATTAAATCTGATGGCACACATGTGAAGGGTTCAATGTATACCAGAGCACTGGGGAAAACTCTGGAGAAGGTCTTACTAGGATAGAAGTTATGTTACTAAGGTAGTACCAATCCATTCCATTCTAAATATTTTCTAATTTCCATTATGATTTTCTGATCCATGAGTTGATTAGAAGTGTCTTCTAAATTCTAGAAATATGGGATTTACTAGTTATCTAATGGACATTGATTTCTAACTTACCTATATAGTAGTCAGAGAATGTGTTCGTCTTTATTCCAATCCGTAGACATGTAGAGAGACTTGCTTTAGGACCCCATATGTTCAGTTTTTGTAAACATTCCACATGTTCTTGAAAAGTATGTGCATCCTGCAGTTGCTGAGTTCAATATTCTGCATCCACATCAAGCTCAGTAATCGTGTTATTCAAATCTTCTAGTCCCTTAATGATTTTTCTGTCCCCTTGGTTTATTAGAGATGTTACAAATCACCTACTCCAATGGAAGATTTCTCTTTTTTCTTGTGTTCTCAATTTTTGCTTCATATATTTTGTGGCCATTTTATTAGGGACAGACACATTTACAATTCTTGTATCTTCCCTATGCATTGAACCTTTTCTCATTATGTAGAGACCATTCTTTATGTCTAGTCACACACATACACACGAGTTTGTGGATAACAAACTATCAGTGGTTGTTTGCTGAAAAAGTATCTTCTTTCCATCCTTCTTTTGCTGGGTATAGAATTCTAATTTACATTTTTCCCCTCAGCATTTTCCTCAATTCTCTTTCACTTAAATTTTTTTTTCCTGTGTCCCCAAAAAATTCTAGAGCGAGAGATAAAGTATAGTTTCAGGCCCAGAGAATTTAAAATGTGTGATTAAAAAAAATGCTTGCCATCAATATAAGGCAGCATTATCTGAAATTAAATCACTCTAAATGATTGGTAAAAACATCCCAATAAATAGATTTAGTGCAGAATATATTAGGAAAGCTAGTTAGGGAAATTGAAACATATGTAGGCATGAAAAACATCAGAGGCAACAGTTTGTCAGAGACTGAAGTGATTCTTCACACATTACACCTTACGGAAATAAGGATTAATTGTCTGCTTAAATGTAATAAATGGTCTTCTACACAATTTCCTGAACACCAGTAGCTAGCATGAGCGCCACAATAAACAATTACATTCTTGTATCATATACCATTATTTGGCTATAATTAGAGAATGCACATTTACTGTAATGAATGAAATAAAAGTTATATAATCTTTCTTCTTCAGCCCTCGAGACATAACCTCCCATTGTACAGAGATTTGTAGTCTTGTGAAACAGGGCAGGAATCTTGGTATTTTTTTAAAAATTGGATTTCTGGTCCAAGAGAATGGAGAGGAAGTAAAGGAATGAAAAAAAAATCCATTAACATCGCAAAGTCATTTACTTTTTTCGCCAACCTACTAATTTCGCTCTTCACCCTCGGTTTTGAGGGTTTGGGCCGCGAAGGCTAAGAAATGGGCCCACGAACAGTCCGAGCAAGGATCCGTCCTTAAGTAAAGGTCGGAGCTGCGAGGCTCTCTGCGGTGCGAAGAGGAGCACATGCAGCGAGTCCGAGGAAAGCACCACCGCAGAAATGGTTAATACCAGAGTTGTGGAGGGGCGATAAGCGCTCCTCTTCCTCAATTCGCGGGGCTCATCGTCGTCCTGGCAACCAGACCGAGAACGCGCGTGCGCAAGCAGGAACATTTATCACGTGGGACCGGGCCAGTAGGCGGGGATGACGAATGCTCTTCGGAACTCCTCGCCCCGCCCTCTCACTGCGGGAGTAGACGAAGCTTGGCGAACCTTTGCCGGGTTGCGTGGGGGTGACTCACGGCTCCCGCCCATTTTCGTTTTGCTTTCTCCCCGCTGGTCCCTCGCACCACGTGCCCTCCGGGCCGTTCCCCCAGCTACCCTTTCCAACTGCCTGCTGGAAGCTGCTGAAAAATGTCGTGAGGGGCCCCGGCGCTTTACGGCTGCCTCTTCCAGAAGAGAGCCGGGGAGCGCCCAGCGCCGTCAGCCTAGTCTTCTAAGATAGTCGGCCCAGCGGGCAGTGAGGGACCCAGGGTGCTGCTGCCCTCCCCGCCGCGCCCGTTTCCGTCACCGGCGATGTGAGTTCGAGGAGGCTGCGGTACCCCTGGCCCGGGGTTGAGACGGGCCGCAGGTGTCTGTGAGGCGGGCGGGTGCCGGGGGCCAGCAGGATGGAGGAGAGCATGGAAGAGGAGGAGGGGGGCAGCTACGAGGCGATGATGGACGATCAGAACCACAACAACTGGGAGGCCGCCGTGGACGGCTTCCGGCAGCCTCCGCCACCCCCGCCGCCCCCCTCGTCGATTCCAGCCTCTGTCCGAGAGCCTCCGGGGGGGCAGCTACTGACGGTGCCCGTGGTCTCCGTGGACAGGAAGGGCCCCAAGGAGGGGCTGTCGATGGGACTGTCGCCACCGCCGGAGGCCAATGGGGTGATCATGATGTTGAAGAGCTGCGACGCGGCCGCTGCCGTGGCCAAGGCGGTCCCCACCCCCACCCCCAGCTCCACCATCAACATCAACACCTCCACCTCCAAGTTCTGTGAGTCCAGCTTTTCCCTAGCAGTCTTGGCTTTTCTCCTCCCCACTCGGACGCCGAATCCACACCTCCCGGAGCAGCCCCGCTTCCTTTGTTTCAGGCCTGGGGCTCTCCTCCCCTTCCCGTTCCCCCTCTCCCCGATGGGTGTTTGCGGCCCGCGCCGGAGCGGCCCTGGCTTCTTGTATTACCTGGCCTAGAGAAGCAGCCTGGTAACGCACACAGCCCTAAGTTCTTCTGCAAACGCGATTTTTATCTCAACTGGCTGCCTCTCAGCCTTAGGAAACTCTTCTCTGTCCACCCCTCTTTAAAGTTTCTCTCAAAGGTGAGGGGGGAAATAAGGCTGCGTGAGTTTTGTTAAAGAGGACTTCAGTCTTTTGCTGCAGCCAGAGATCTAGAAAAGAAATCTGGCAACTTGAGTTCTTGTGCTTTTAGCCAGTTTGCGTTAAACAGGTCAGGGATTGGAAAGTTGACCTATATCTACACCTCGTTCTTTCCTTGCTCCAGTGTATACCTTCTACATCCAGATAGGGAAATGTAGGAGTTGTTTCTTGTGTAGTACCAATGCGATGGTAGCTGAGACATCCGTTTTGAAAGTAATAATGTATAAAATCACTTTTCAGATCTGCTCTCATAAGAATGTCCTTCACCATGTGTCCAAACCCAAGATTCTGTTGAATATTGAACTTTGTTATGATAGTGATCTCTCTTAATGCTCAATTGCAGGCAGAAAGATTTAAGACCAAAATCTCTTTTGTAATTTGAAACTGGCCCCAACCAGAATGTGTTTCCACACTAGGAAAATAAATGTGTTTTGCTTTGAGTGATTTGGGTGTGTGTTTGTGTGTGTGACAGTCACAGCCAGGTTTTTCTCTCCTGTTATTAACTGCAAGTTTGTTTTGAATGGCATCTGGTAAAGCAACTGGAGATTTTATTTCTAGTTACTAATTTTATCCAGCTTTACCAGTAATTGTCCAATTAGCTGTGGAGAGAAAATATTGGCCTTGCTTCAGATATGGAGTCCTAGCCTTACACAATTTTGTGTGTGAGAACAACACATAATCTTTATTTATTTGCCTTCAAGATGCTGTTGTAGTTAAAGACATTCATATATGGTTATGGTGGGTAAGATTTGTATGAGTTTTTCCCTTACTTGTGCATGAGAATAGCGTTTATATTGTATAATTTCTGTGTTGAAGTCTATGTTGTGAAGCCAGACCTTGTACAGAGCAACACAGTGACTTACCTAAATGCTGAAGGAAGCTTGCTTTAGTGCTTAAAGTAAATTTGAGGAGTTCACAAACAGCATAAAGCTAAGGGCAGAAATTGATGAAATCAGAACAAAAAGATTTGCCAAAGGAAGAGACTGTTCTTTGAAAAACGCTAATAAGCTAGTCAGACCTCTCATAGAATCACTATAGGCTAATTTGAAAGCCTTGATAAAATGTATAAATTCTTAGAAAAATGAAACTGTGAAAATGGTACAAGAAGAAATAGATAACTTGAACTGACTAACAAATATTTATTAAACTGAAATTGTAAGGACCTCCTCTTTCAAAAACCCTGGACCCATAAAGTCTTTTAAGTGAGTTCCATCGAGCTTTTAAATAATGCTATTCCTTATTACAAGTTGTTCTGGGAAATAGAAAAAAAAAAAGGAAGAAAGATGTCAAACTCATATTATGAAGTTAGTGAAATCTTGATTCTAAAAGTAGATAATGTAAGAGAAGATTGTAGGCCTATTTCTCTTATTAGCATAGATATGAAAATCTCACATAACATATTAGCTTATCAAATGCAACAGTGTGTTAAAGAATCATGTTCCATAGTTTGTCCTAGGAATGTAAGCATGGTTCAACATCTTTTAACCTGTCAATGTAATTTATCTCATTAGATTAAAGAACAAAAATCATAATTCTCATTTGATGCCATAAAAATCATTGAATAAGATTCTCTCTATTTATGATAAAAACTCTTAGCAAACGAGGGGTACGAGATAGGTAGATAAAACCTACAGTTATTTATAATGACACTTAATAATCATATTTAATTTTAGATGCATTCACTTTTAAATCGAGAGCAAGATAAAGATGCCCCATCGTTACTACTGTGTAACATGGTAAAAAGGCCCTGACCAATACTACTAAAGAGGGGATATACAAGGTATAAGAATCGGAAGGGAAGAGATAAACTCATTATTTGCAAATAATATGATCACCTACTTAGAAGAACAATTAGAATCAAGAGGGAAACTGTTAGAACTAATAAGAATGTAGCAAGATTGCTGGATTTCAGATCAATATTCAAACATTAATAGCATTTACTATAGTAGCAATAATCAACTAGTAAAGCTAATCAAAAGTTACCTATTCTATCGTATATGATAGTGGCAATAAAACTATAAAATATCTAGGAATTAACTGAAGAATACACAAGACTTTTAAGGAGAAAATGTTAGTAAGGAACTAGAAGAGAATCTAAGTAAATGGACTAACTTACAATGCTCTCGGATAGGATTATTTATTATTATAAAGATGTCAGTTTTCTCCATTTTAATCTATTAATTCAGTGTAATACAATAAAAATTCTACTTGGTTTGTTTGACAAATTCAATAACCTAAATCTAAAATTTATGGCAGGATAAAGTTTGTGAATAGCGAAGTCAATCTTAAAAATTTGTTTTGGGAGTCTTGTCTTATCAGAAGTTAAACTAATATTTCAAGGCTGTAGAAATTAAAACTGGTACAAGTACAAGGACAGAAAAATAATTAGTGGAACACATGAGAATGTAGACACTGACCTCATATATATTTGGGAACATAAAGGTGGCACTGTAAATCACTGGACAAAGGAGTCATATGAGGGATATTGACTCACTATATGGAGAAAAAAAATAAACCTAACACTATAAACAGGATGGACTCTGAATAGATTAAAGATTTTTATGTGATAGGAAAACTATAAAGTTAATAGAAGACAGTACAGAAGAAGGTCTTTCCCTAGGGATAGGGAAGGACTTCTTAAAAGCTTTAAAAACTTCTCAGGCAAAAATGACTTTGATTACATAAAAATTAAGGATTTTCATTCAACAAAAGACAGATGAAAGGAGGTGAGGATATTTGCAGTGCCTGAAGCTGACAAAGGATTAATGGCCAGACTATACAAAGGACTACACATCAACAAGAAGAGAGCAGCAACCCGTGTAGAAACAGGCAGAGGATATTAATAAGTAGTTTACAGAATTGGAAATCCTAACAGGCATAGGGGAGATTTTTGAGAACGTTAATAACACAGAGAAATGCAAATTAAAAACAGTAATGGAGTGTCTTTTTTCACTTATTAGAGGGCAAAAATTAGAAGCTGGATAATGCTAAGTGTTGGTGGGGACATGGAGATATAGGAAAACGTGATTTCTTGCTGGTGGAGGTAACAGTGTAGTAGATGTGTGGCATGGTGAGATGCTCAAGGTTTGTAGATCAGATAGTGAAAGATAGCTGAGGTGTCAATATAGCCCTGAGCTATGATGGTAAAGATGTACTTCTGGACTGTAATGTGAAAACAGCTTCTCCTGGGCTCTGTTTTTGGAATAGAGGGAAAAAAAATTATGACCTTGATGGATGTATACTAGGTGCCAGGAATGGTGTTGATTTGTCCTAGTAAAGAGACAGTATCTGGAACAGCAGCTGCAATTGGAGCCACCACTTGATTTGATTCACTATAATCCGCAGTCATTCTCTAAGATCTGCCTCTTCTGCACTGACCAAATAAGCTGTTGAAATTAAGATGTCCTAAGAAGCCAGCATCCCTGTATGTTACAAGTCTTTGAAGGTGGTACAGTTCTCTGTAGTCCCACAGGGATTTGCTGTTGCTTTCGGTTTATTATTTTGGTAGGAAGGGAAAGTTCTAGGGATCTAACTTAGCCATTTCTATGCTGATAGCCCTTACTCCATAGATCAGAGAGCCATTAACTGTGCATTCAAGAACTGGGGAAATTACGGGGTGGGTCCATGGATCTGTTTTGCCAATTGTGAGATGAATTGAGGCCTAAACAAGATGTATCATTTGTCCTCCATAAGCTCCTGATCTGACTGATTTACCACAGTGGCATTGTGGTCCCTAAGGGTTAGTAATTCCTGGGTGGAGTAATCCCTGAGAAGTACGAGTGATTACATTTCCCAAATGCACTGTCCCCCTAATAAACAGCTGTATGTTACTTGGGCAAAGGCCAGGAGGAAGACTTTATGATCTTGGAGCCTTTTTATAGGGCCCTTCCTCAGTGGAACCCATCCTCTCCTTTATTCCAAGGGCGCCTTTATTTGATATACCTAGAGTTTCTTTTTTGTTTGTTTTGTTTGTTTGTTTGTTTGTTTCCTTCCCATTATAGAGATCAAGAATACCTTAGTATACTGCCTATCTATTTTTCCTAAGGACACCATGGTTAGCCACTACCAGAGATCGTTGATGATGAACCCATTCTGATAACCATTCTGGTTCTGTTTCCTATTCTGATAACCATGTTCACTTTATATCTGGGGATGAAGTGTTTCCATGTGTTCTTTGTCACTGGTAATCCGTTATCCCACCAAAGTAAGGGAGCCACCACCACCCTGCCACCCTTTAAAGTAGTGTTTCTTTCACTTAGCATAATGGTTTTAAAAAATTTACTGTAATTTTTTTAAATTAGAAAAGTTGTAGAGTTACAGAAAACTCTTGTTAAGAATACAACATTCCCATATACCCCCCCATTTTTGACACTTTGCGTTAATGTGGTATGTTTGTTACAGTTGATGAAAGAATATTAAAATATTACTGTTAACTATAGTCTCTAATTTACATTAGGTATATTTTTCCACATATACCACTCTTAACGCCTCGTAATAGTGGCGTACATTTGTTGTAATTCATTAAAGAACATTCTTATATTTGTACTATTAACCACAGTCCATCATCCACAACAAGTTTCACTGTGTTTCACAGTCCCATATATTGTCTTCTAACTTTACTTCTTGTAACGTATACAACCCAAAACTTCCTCTTTCAACCACATTCACAAGCATAATTCAGCACTGTTAATTGCTCTACAATAACATGCTACCATTACCACTATCTGTTTCCAAACATTTACAGTCAATCTAAACTGAAATTCTTCACAAATTAAACATCAGCTTTCCATTCTCTACCCCCCGTTCTATCATCAGGTTACCTGCATTCTAGATTCTAACCCTATGTGTTTGCTTATTATAATTAGTTCATATCAGTGAGATCATACAGTATTTGTCCTTTTGTGTCTGGCTTATTTCACTCAATGTAATATCCTCAGGTTTCATCCATGTTGTTGGATGTATCAGGACTTCATTCCTTCTTGTAGCTGAATAATATTCCATCATATGTATATGCCATTATTTTGTCTATCCACTCATTGGTAGATGGACACTTGGGTTGCTTCCATGTTTTGGAAGTGTTGTGAATAATGCCACTATGAACATCAGTGTGCAAAGGTCTGTTTGAGTCCCTGCTTTCAGTTCTTCTGGGTATATATCTAATAGTGGGATTGCCAGATCATATGGCAGTTCTATCCTTAGCTTCCTGAGGAACTGCCAAACTGTCTTCCACAGTGGCTGCACCATTCTGCATTCCTTCCAGTAGTGAATGAGTGTTCTAATTTATCCACATTATCTCCAACACTTGTAGTTTTTTGTTTTTTTAATAGTGGCCATTCTGGTAGGTATGAAATGATATCTCATTGTGGTTTTGATTTGCATTTCCCTAATACCAAGTGATGTTAAACCAAGTGATGTTAAACATCTTTTTATGTGCTATTTAGCAATCTGTATTTCCTCTTTGGAAAAAGGTCTATTAAAGCCATTTTTTTTAAAATTTTTTTTCATTTTTATTGAGATTGTTCAGATACCAGACAATTATCCAAAGATCCAAAGTGTACAATCACTTGCCCCTGGGTACCCTCATAGAGCTGTGCATCCATCACCACACTTAATTTTTGTTCAATTTTTAGAAACTTCATTACTCCAGACAAGAAATAAAGTGAAAGATGAAAAAAGAAAAAAAGAAAAGGAAACTCTAATCCTCCCCTATTCCTAACCAACCCCCCTCAATTGTTGACTCGTAGTATTGGTATAGTACATTTGTTACTGTTTATGAAAAAATGCTGAAATACTACTAACTGTAGTATATAGTTTGCAATAGGTATATATTTTTTCCCTATATGCCACTCGATTATTAACTTCTAATTCTATTGTCATACATTTATTCTGGTTCATGGAAGCGATTTCTAGTATTTGTACAGTTGATCATGGACATTGCCCACCATAGGATTCAGTTTTATACATTCCCATTTTTTGACCTCCAGCTTTCCTTCTGGTGACATATATGACTCTGAGCTTCCCCTTTCCACCTCATTCACACACCATTCAGTGCTGTTAGTTATTCTCACATCTTGCAACCGACACCCCTGTTCATTTCCAAACATTTAAGTTCATCCTAATTGAACATTCTGCTCATGCTAAGCAACCGCTCCCCATTCTTAAGCCTCGTCCTATATCTTGGTACCTTATATTTCATGTCTATGAATTTACATATTATAATTAGTTCCTATCAGTGAGACCCTGCAATAATTGTCCGTATGTGTCTGGCTTATCTCACTCAGTATATTGCCCTCGAGGTTATGTCATCAACCCATTTTTTTTTTTTTAATATGATTTTGTTCACTCACCATACATTCCATCCCAAGTAAATAATCAGTGGTTCTCTGCATGGTCATACATTTATGTGTTCACCACCTTCACGACTATCTATATAAGGGCATCTACATTTCTTCCACAAGGCAGGAGAGAGAGTCAAAGAAGGTAGAGAGGCAAAAGAAAGAGGAAAACAAAATGACAGCTAGGAAGCAGCAAAAGGAAAAATAACCTTAAATCAAAGTAGAATAAAGAATCAGACAATACCACCAATGTCAAGTGTCTAACATGCCTCCCCTATCCCCCCCTCTTATCTGCATTTACCTTGGTATGTCACCTTTGTTACATTAAAGGAAGCATGCTACAATGATTCTATTAGTTACAGTCTCTAGTTTATGCTGATTGCATCCCTCCCCCAATGCCTCCCCATTTTTAACACCTTGCAAGGTTGACATTTGCTTGTTCTCCCTCATAAAAGAACATATTTGTACATTTTATCACAATTGTTGAATACTCTAGATTTCACCAAGTTATACAGTCCCAGTCTTTATCTTTCCTCCTTTCTTGTGGTGTCTCACATGTTCCCCACCTTCCTCTCTCAACCGTATTCATAGTTATCTTTGTTTAGTGTACTTACATTGTTGTGCTAACATCTCCCAAAATTGTGTTCCAGACCATGCACTCCTGTCTTCTATCACTCTCTAGTGCTCCCTTTAGTATTTCCCGTAGGGCAGGTGTCTTGTTCACAAACTCTCATTGTTTGTCAGAAAATATTTTGAGCTCTCTCTCATATTTGAAGGACAGCTTCACTGGATATAGGATTCTTGGTTGGTGGTTTTTCTCTTTCAGTATCTTAAATATATCACACCACTTCCTTCTTGCCTCCATGGTTTCTGCTGAGAGATCCGCACATAGTCTTTTCCAATTTGGATGCCTTTTATTTCTTTGTCTTGCCGGATTGCCCTGGCTAGCACTTCCAGCACAATGTTGAATAACGGTGGTGACAGCGGGCATCGTTGTCTTGTTCCTAATCTTAGAGGGAAGGCTTTCAGTCTCTCACCATTGAGTACTATGCTGGGTTTTTCATATATGCTCTTTATCGTATTGAGGAAGTTTCCTTCAATTCCTACCTTTTGAAGTGTTTTTATCAAAAAGGGATGTTGGATTTTGTCAAATGCTTTTTCAGCGTCTATTGAGATGATCATTTGATTTTTCCCTTTCGAATTTTCAATGTGTTGTAATACATTGATTGATTTTCTTATGTTCAACCATCCTTGCATGCCTGGAATGAACCCCACTTGGTCATGGTGTATGATTTTTTTAATGTGTCTTTGGATTTGATTTGCAAGTATTTTGTTGAGGATTTTTGCATCTATATTCATTGGGGAGATTGGCCGGTAGTTTTCCTTTTTTGTAGCATCTTTGCCTGGTTTTGGTATTAGATTGATGTTAGCTTCATAAAATGAGTTAGGTAGTGTTCCATTTTCTTCAATGTTTTGAAAGAGTTTACGTAAGATTGGTGTCGGTTCTTTCTGGAAAGTTTGGTAGAATTCCCCTGTGAAGCCATCTGGCCCTGGGCATTTATTTGTGGGAAGATTTTTGATGACTGATTGGATCTCTTTGCTTGTGATGGGTTGATTGAGGTCTTCTATTTCTTCTCTGGTCAGTCTAGGTTGTTCCTATGTTTCCAGGAAATTGTCCATTTCCTCTACATTATCCAGTTTGTTGCCATACAGTTGTTCATAGTATCCTCTTATAATTTTTTTTAATTTCTTCAGGATCTACAGTTATGGCACCTTTTTCATTCATTATTTTGTTTATATGGGTCTTCTCTCTTTTTGATTTTGTCAGTCTAGCTAGGGGCTTGTCAATCTTGTTGATCGTCTCAAAGAACCAACTTTTGGTGATATTTATCCTCTCTATTGTTTTTTTGTTCTCTATGTCATTTATTTCTGCTTTAATCCTTGTTATTTCTTTTCTTCTACTTGGTTTAGGATTGGTTTGCTGTTCATTTTCTAGCTTCTTCAGTTGATCCATCAGTTCTTTGATTTTGGCTCTTTCTTCCTTTTTAATATATGCGTTTAGTGCTATAAATTTCCCCCTCATCACTGCTTTTGCTGCATCCCATAGGTTTTGGTATGTTGTGTTCTCATTTTCATTCGTCTCTATATATTTAGCAATTTCTCTTGCCATTTCTTCTTTAACCCACTGATTGTTTAGGAGTATGCTGTTTAACCTCCAGGTATTTGTGAATTTTCTGTCTCTGATGGTTATTGACTTCTAATTGTATTCCATTGTGATCAGAGAATGTGCTTTGAATAATTTCAATCTTTTTAAATTTATTGAGGCTTGTTTTATGTCCCAGCATATGATCTATTCTGGAGAAAGTTCCGTGAGCACTAGAAAAGTATGTGTATCCTGGTGATTTGGGATGTAATGTTCTGTATATGTCTGTTAAATCTAATTCATTTATCAGATTGTTTAGGTTTTCAATTTCCTTATTGGTCTTCTGTCTGGTTGATCTATCTATAGGAAAGAGTGATGTGTTGAAGTCTCCGACAATTATTGTGGAAACATCAATTGCTTCCTTTAGTTTTGCCAGTGTTTCTCTCATGTATTTTGTGGCACCTTGATTGGGTGCATAGACATTTACGATTGTTATTTCTTCTTGCTGAATTGCCCCTTTTATTAGTATGTAGTGGCCTTCTTTGTCTCTCAAAACATCCCTGCATTTGAAGTCTATTTTATCTGAGATTAATATTGCTACACCTGCTTTCTTTTGGCTGTAGCTTGCATGAAATATTTTTTTCCATCCTTTCACTTTCAGTTTCTTTGTGTCCCTGTGTCTAAGATGAGTCTCTTGTATGCAACATATTGATGGTTCATTTTTTTTGATGCATTCTGCGAATCTATATCTTTTAATTGGGGAGTTTAATCCATTTACATTCAACGTTATAATCGTGAAGGCATTTCTTGAATCAGCCATCTTATCCTTTGGTTTATGTTTGTCATATTTTTCCCCTCTATCTATTAATATCCTGTATTGCACCCATACCGAATCTCTTTAGTACTGAACCTTTCTCCACGTCTCTCTGTCGTTTCTTTGTTTCTCTGTCTGTAGGGCTCCCTTTAGTATCTCCAGTAGGGCAGGTCTCTTGTTAGCAAATTCTCTCAGCATTTGTTTGTCTGTGAAAAATTTAAGCTCTCCCTCAAATTTGAAGGAGAGTTTTGCTGGATAAAGTATTCTTGGTTGGAAATTTTTCTCACTCAGAATTTTAAATATATCGTGCCACTGCCTTCTCGCCTCCATGGTGGCTGCTGAGTAGTCACTACTTAGTCTTATGCTGTTTCCTTTGTATGTGGTGAATTGCTTTTCTCTTGCTGCTTTCAGAACTTGCTCCTTCTTTTCCGTGTTTGACAGTGTGATCAGAATGTGTCTCGGAGTGGGTTTATTTGGATATATTGTATTTGGAGTTCGCTGAGCATTTATGATATGTGTATTTATGTTGTTTAGAAGATTTGGGAAGTTTTCCCAACAATTTCTTTGAATACTCTTCCTAGACCTTTACCCTTTTCGTCCCCTTCTGGAACACCAGTGAGTCTTATATTTGGACGTTTTATATTATCTATCATATCCCTGAGGTCTGTTTCGATTTTTTCATTCCCCCCCCCCCATTCTTTCTTTTATGCTTTCATTTTCCATTCTGTCATCTTCCAGGTCACAGATTCGTTGTTCAACTTCCTCTAGTCTTGTACTATGAGTGTCCAGAATCTTTTTAGTTTGGTCAACAGTTTCTTTAATTTCCATAAGATCATCTGTTTTTTTATTTAGTCTTGCAATGTCTTCTTTGTGCTCTTGTAGGGTCTTCTTGATATCCTTTGTATCCTGTACTATGGTGTCGTTGTTCATCTTTAGTTCTTTGAGTAGCTGCTCTAGGTGCTGTGTCTCTTCTGATCTTTTGATTTGGGTGCTTGGGCTTGGGTTATCCATATCGTCTGGTTTTTTCATATGCTTTATAATTTTCTGTTGTTTTTGGCCTCTTGGCATTTGCTGAACTTGATAGGGTTCTTTTAGGATTTGTAGACCAATTGAAGTCCTTATCTCTAATTTATCAGATCTACAGCTTCGTGGAGTACACTTTCTCTAACTAACCAGCAGGTGGCGTCCACAAGCCACCTGTTCTTCACAAGCCAGTTCTCCCCTGCTTTGCCTTTGTGGTGAGTGGGGGAGTGAGTCTTGTGGGGTCCAATTGGTGTACCAAGCTTGCGTGTGTAGTTGGTGTTGCCTGCCCTGTATATGGGGCGTGTTTCTGGGCAGTCAGGGAGGGGGGGTGGCTCTAACAATCAAATCTCCCTGGTGATCCTGGAGTTTTAAAGCTGCTGCAATAGTCTAATCCTTCAGTTCAGTTCTGCCACAGTTTGTCTCTGCCACTGACCCACAAGTCCTTGGTATTGGCGTATGGCTCCTGAGACTTTCAAGTCGTTCCCTCTTCCAGGCCATGCACCCCCTGGTCCTCTGTTGAGGGATGACTGTGCTATGTCACAGGTGAGTGTCGTCCCCCCAGGGCGGTTCTGTGCTGCTGGGCTGTGTAGGGAGGCTCCCAGTCTGCTGAAATGATGGCTGAATGGGGCTTTGTTAATTCACACTGCTCCACCTTCCCAACTCTGGGACAGTCACCTGAGGTTGCATGGAAGGCTAATGTCCACGCCCAGTTTTGTGGTGTGTGCCTGTTATTTGAAGCACTTCTGTCACACTGGGTTGTCTGGGGCAGCTCTGGGCTATGGGGCTGGCGACGGGCAGGAGTGTTTCCTGTCCACCAGGATGATGGCTGTGAGCAGACACCCCCCTTTACTTGGGAAGTTGTGGTGTTTAGTGAATTTTCTCAGCCACTGGATTATTGCCTTTTGTTTCAGAGCTCTCTTAGTTCTGCTTTTGTCTTGACCTACCAAAATTGCAAGTCTTTGAAGCTTTCTGTATTGGGCTTCTTAGAGTAATTGTTTTAGAGAAAGAAAAAAGGATTAAAAAAAAAAAACAACAAAAAAAACCAAAAAGGGCCCTCCTCACAGATCTAATGGGTTATTGAAATGCTAAGAGACAAAGCAATTAGGGCCATTAAGGAAAGGTCCACAGGGCAGAGAGATCATCTTTTCTTTGGGATTTGCATGCGAGCCTCAGGGCCTGAGCTCTGCCCTTCCCCTTTCTATGTTCACCAGAACTCCAAAAATCCTCCGCTTTTATTTTGGAGTTTTCCGTGCTGTTTTTTTCTATGTCTGTCTCCTCTCTGCTGGGCTGGCTGCTCTCAGATTCACTGGTGTCTGATCTCAGTCTATCTATGGTTGGAGTTTGGATCCGTAGAATGAGTTTCCGGTAAGGGCTGCCACTGCAGTTCTCCCTTCTCCTTCCCGGAGCTGTCAGCCCCTCCTCCCACGCGACTGAGCCTGGCAGGGAGGGGAGCGGGTCCCCTGGCCACAAAAACTTATAGATTTCGCTGATCTCAGCAGTTCCACATTTTCATGAGTGTTGTAGGAAGTATGCCCAAAGTCAGATTGCTCTGCGGTGTCCAGTCCACGCAGTTCCTGGCTTTCTACCTACTTCCCTGGAGGAGTAATTAAAATATACAGCTCACCAGTCCGCCATCTTGCCCCGCCTCCCGCACATAGTCTTATTAAGCTTCCTTTGTATGGAATGGATCACTTTTCTCTTGCTGCTTTCAGGATTTTCTCTTTGTCTTTGACATTTGATAATCTGATTATTAAGTGTCTTGGCGTAGGCCTATTCATATCTCTTCTGTTTGGAGTACGCTGCGCTTCTTGGATCTGTAATTTTATGTCTTTCATAAGAGATGGGAAATTTTTATTAATTATTTCCTCTATTATTGCTTCTTCCCCTTTTCCCTTCTCTTCTCCTTCTGGGACACCAGTGATACATACATTATTGTACTTTGTTTCATCCTTAAGTTCCTGGAGACGTTGCTCATATTTTTTCATTCTTTTCTCCATCTGCTCCTTTGTGTGTAGGCTTTCAGGTGTTTTGTTCTCCAGTTCCTGAGTGTTTTCTTCTGCCTCTTGAGATCTGCTGTTGTGTTTCCATTGTGTCTTTCATCTCTTGTGTTGTGCCTTTCATTTCCATAGATTCTACTAGTTGTTTTTTTGAACTTTCAATTTCTGCCTTATATATGCCCAGTGTTTCCTTTACAGCCTCTATCTCTTTTGCAATATCTTCTCTAAACTTTTTGAATTGATTTAACATTAGTTGTTTACATTTCTGTATCTCAGTTGAAGTGTAAGTTTGTTCCTTTGACTGGGCCATAACTTCATTTTTCTAAGTGTAGGTTGTAGTTTTCTGCTGTCTAGTCATCTGGTTTCTTTGGTTACCCCAGTCAGGTTTTCCCAGACCAGAACCGTCTCAGATCTTGGAAAGAGGCAATAGTATCCTATTTCCCTGAGGGTGTCTTAGAAGATTGATACAACCTGTGAGGTCTCAAGTCACTGTGCTTTTCTGCCCAGCAGGTAGCACCTGTCAGCATATAGCTCCAGACTGGTGTAAAGAGGTGTGGCCCATGGCTGTTTTCCCCGAGCTCTGGGGTGTGGTTCTGAATGGAAAGCGGGTGGTAGAGCTTGGCACCGCCTTCTTCCTTTTAGGGAAGATACACCCCCTAGGGGGAGGTCATTAGCATTTGAGTAGTCTCTCTGACTCTGCTGTCTCCACACTTGTCTGGGTCAGAGTGCTAGGAACTGAAAATGGCTGAGGCTTTCTCCACTGAGCTGAAGAAGGGACAGAAAGCCCTCCTTCATGGCTGGTCTGCAGCCCCCCTAAGTTTCACCCGTCAGCCAGAGATAGCACCAGGTCCTCGGGCTTTCCCTCCCTCCCAGAGAGGTCCTCTGGCTCTCCAAGGTCAGTCATCACCAGAAGCCTGTGTCTGCTTGTTGGGGACTTGTAGCTTGTATTGAGCAGTTCATGTTTGTTAATTAAAACCCCAGTTTGAGTTCAGCTGAGCAATATTTGCTTGCTGGGAGAGTGCTGCTCTCTACCACCGTGAGACTTTGCAGTTTGGGCTGTGTGGGATGGGGCTCCCAGCTTGGGTCTGCAGTTTTTACTTAGAGATTTTATGCTGCGATCTTGGGCATTCCTCCCAAGTCAGGTCGGTGTAGATGAGTGGATGGTCACGTTTGTCCCCCCGCAGTTATTCCAGATTATTTACTAGTTGTTCCTGGTTGTTTATTAGTTGTTCCAGGGGGACTAACTAGCTTCTACTCCTCTCTGTGCTGCCATTTTCTTCCTCTCTATATAATTCTTTTTAATTTGCTGTTAGATTAGATTTGCAAGTATTTCGTTCAGGATTTTTGCATCTGTATTCATAAGAGAAATTGGTCTGTAATTTTTTTGTAGTATGTTTTGATATCTTTGGTATTAGGGTGATGTTGACTCATAGAATGAGTTTGGTAGGGTTCCTACCTTTTCAATATTTTTGGAAGAGTTTGAGCAGGATTGGTATTAATTCTTCTTGGAATGATTGGTAGAATTTACCTGTGAAGCCACCTGGTCCTGGGCTTTTCTTGTTGGGAGGTTTCTGTTGACTGATTCAGTCTTTACTTTTAATTGGTATGTTGAAGTCTTCTATTTCTTCTCAAGTCAATCTAGGTTGTTCTTGTGTTCTTATGAATTTTTCCTTTTCATCTGAGTTGTCTAATTTGTTGGCATACTATTGTTCATAGTATCCTCTTACAATCCTTTTTATTTCTATGAGATCAGTAGTCATATCCCCCTCTCATTTCTGGTTTTATTTATTTGCATCTTCTTTTTTTTCTTTGTCAGTATAGCTAAGGGTTTATCAATTTTATTGATCTTCTCAAAGAACCAACTTTTGGTTTTGTTAATTTTCTGTTGTTTTTTTCTTCTCAGTTTCACTTACTTCTGCTTTAATATTTGTTATTTCTTTCCTCCTGCTTGCTTTGGGGTGACTTTGCTGTTCTTTCTCTAGTTCCTCCAGGTGTGCAGTTAGGACTTTGATTTTGGTTCGTTCTTCTTTTTTAAGGTAGGTGTTCAGGGTTATAAATTTCCCTCTTAGCGATGTCTTTGTAGCATCCAATAAATTTTGACATGTTGTGTTCTCATTTTCATTCATCTTGAGATACTTACTGATTTCTTCCCTTGTAATTTTTTCTTTGACCCACTGATTGTTTAAAAGTTTGTTGTTTAACTTTCATCTGTTTGTGAATTTTCCAGTTCTCCACCTGTTATTGATTTCCAGCTTCATTCAATTATGATCAGATAAAGTGCTTTGTATAATTTGAATCTTTTTAAATTTCTTGAGACTTCCTTTGTGACCCAACATGTTGTCTATCCTGGAGAATGATTGATGAGCATTTGTGAAGAATGTATATCCTGCTCTTTTGGCGTGCAAAGTTCTGTGTATGTCTTAGTTCTAGTTCATTTATCATGTTATTGAAGTTCTCTGTTTCCTTATTGTTCCTGTTTAGATGTTCTATCTGATGATGAGAGTGGTGTATTGAAGTTTCCAACTATTATTGTAGAAACATCTATTTCTCCCTTCAGTTTTGCCGATGTTTGCCTTGTATATTTTGGGGCGCCATAATTAGGTGCATAAATACTTATGATTGTTATTTATTCTTGGTGGATTGTCCCTTTTATTAATGTATAGTGTCCTTCTTTGTCTCTTATAATAGTTTTGCATTTAAAGTGTATCTTGTCTGATATTAGTATAGTTACGCTAGCTCTTTTTTTAGTTCCTGTTTGTGTGGAATGTCTTTTTCTTGCTGTTCTGGTTTGCTAATGTTGCCATTATGCAAAATACCAGAATTGGTTTGGCCTTTATACAGGGTTGAGTCTTAAGGCCATTAAGTGTCCAAGGTATGGCATCAACAGTCGGTTACCTTCAGTGGAGGATGGCCAATGGCGTCTGGAAAACCTTTATTGGCTGGGAAGGCATGTGGCTGGCGTCTATGCCAGAGTTCTGGTGTAAAAATGGCTTTCTCTCAGGATGTTCCTCTCTAGGCTGCAGCTCTCCTTGAAATGTCACTCTTAGCTGCTCTGAGGTCCTTCTGTCTGTGAACTCCTTTATACGACTCCAGTGATCCAATTAACACCCACCCTGAATGGGCGGGGTAACACCTTCATGGAAATTATCCAATTAAACGTTTCACTCACAGTTGATTGAGTCACATCGCCATAGAAATGCTCAAAGAATTCCAATCTAATCAACACTAATACATCTGCCCCCACAAGATTGCATCAAAGAACATGGCATTTTGGGGGACATAATACCTTCAAACCAGCACACCAGCCTTTCACTTTCAAGCTATTTGTGTCTTTGGCTGTAAGGTGAGTCTCTTGTAGACAGCATATTGCAGATCAGGTACTTATTTCAACCATTTTTCCATTGGTTTTTATATTTCATAGTTTATTTTTGTCTCTCTTTTTACCCTTTGAGTTACTCTTACTGATAATCTTCATTTCTACACTCTGGGTCTCTCTCTCCTGTCTTTCCTTTCAGCCTGCAAAACTCCTTTTAGGGATACTTTGTAGGGCAGGTATCTTGTTGAGGAATGCTCTCAGTTTCTGTTTTTCTGTGAATATTTTAAACTCTTATTTTTTTAAAATGTAATTTTATTGAAATATATTCACGTACCATACAGTCATCCAAAGTGTACCACAGTTGTTCACACTTTCATTATATAGTTGTGCATTCAACACCACAATCAATTTTTGAATTTTTATCACTCCAAAAAAAAAAATGATGAAAATAAGAATAAAAATAAAAGTAAAAGAGAACACTCAAAGTGTCCCATACCCCTCCTCCCCTCCTCATTTACTTTTTTTTAATTGAAATATATTCACATACCATATAGTCATCCAAAGTGTAAAACATTGTTTACAGTATCATCACATAGCTGTGCATTCATCACCACAGTCAATCCCTGAACACCTATACCACTCAAAAAACAAAAACAAAAACAAAAATAAGAATAAAAGTAAAAAGAACACTCTAAAGATCCCATATCCCCCTCCTCCATATTATTCATTTACTTTTTGTCCCCATTTTTTCTACTCATTTGTCCATGCACTGGGTAAAGGGAGTGTGAGCCATAAGGTTTTTGCAATCACATGGTCACACCATGTAAGCTATACAGTCATATGATCGCTTTCAAGAATCAAGGATACTGGATCTCAATTCAACAATCCCAGATATCTCCTTCTAACTATTCTAATAAACTAAAAACTAGAAAGGTATATGTATATAATGCATAAGAGTTAGCCTCCAGAATGACCTTTCAACTCCATTTGAAATCTCTCAGCCATTGAAACTTTATTATGTTTCAATTCTCCTCCCCCTTTTGGTCCAAAAGCTTTTCTCAGTTGCATGATGCAGGGTCCAGGCACATTCCCGGAAGTTACATTCCACACTACCAGGGAGATTTACACCCCTGGGAGTCATGTCCCATATAGGGGGGAGGGCAGTGAGTTTATGTGCCAAGATGGCTTTGAGAGAGAGGCCACATCTGAGCAACAAAAGAGGCTCTCTGGGGGTGACTCCTAGGCACAATTAGGAGTAGGATTAGTCTCTCCTTTGCAGTATCAAGCTTTGTGAGGGCAAGTCCCAAGATTGAGTGCTTGACCTATTAAGCTGGTGATCCCCAATGCTTGCAGGAATAATAGGAATTCCCAGTTGGGGAAGTTTAATATTTGCACATTTTTCCGCAGTCCCTCAAGGGAGCTTTGTAAACACTTTCTATTCTCTGCCCAAATTGCTCTGGATTGTATCGGGGCTTCATGCTAACCTGTACAAACAAGATCTCACTCCCTAGTCAAGTTTCCATGTAATTATGGCATTTGAGTAAAGTGACCATACAAGTTAAATTATATAGTGTTCTGCAGAAAATATAGACTTTGCACCATATAACCATCCCTTCCTTTGGTCCGACACAGAAGTCAAAGTTTTAAAACACGGTTAGTATCATCCTGTACCCTGTAGTCGGATCTACCCCAATCTTAACCAAGTCCATTTCGTTTACATCTCTAATCAAAGTCTGATCTCCTTTTCAGCCTCTTTAGCAGTTGATTCATGGGGCAGTGCCAAACTCTGGCTCTGAATCCCAGTGCCACACAAACACCCGAAGCTCCCAGGACGACCACATCACACACACAAACAGCTCAGAATCTCAAAATGTGGAAATAACTGTTACAACTCATGAAGAGTTGTGACTGCTGTAAGAGCTTACAATCTGGGAACCTTTATATAAGCCTTCCTTTTATAGCCCATGCTTCCAGAGTCAATTCTCGGAGTTTACACATTGTTATTAGTCTATATTAGTGAGGCATTATGATGTTTTGTCTTTTCATTTCTGGTTTATTTCACTCAACCTACTGTCCTTACAGTCCATTCACTTCATTGCATGCCTCATAACTTTATTCTTTCTTGCTGCTCCCTCATGCAAAAAATGTTCTTATATTTGTACATTAAGTCACACACATTGACCACTCTAAGTTTCACTAAATTATACAGTCCCAGTCTTTATCTTCTGTCTTTCCTTCTGGTGTCAAACAGACCTGTAACCTTCCTCTTTCAATCATATTCACTGTCATCTTTTTTCAGTATACTTACAATATAGTGCTACCATTACACAGTATTGTGCTATCCATTTCTAGATCTACACAATCAGTCCTCTAGAACAGGCTATACTCCTTCATCATCAAATGTCCAATCTCTACCCTCTTTCTGTCTGCTCATATCTTCATTTCTACACTCTTCTCCAAACCTCTGTCTCCTGTCTTTTCGTATCTGTCTGTAGCATTCCCTTCAGTATTTCCTGTAGAGGAGGTCTGCTGTTCACGAACTCTCTCAGTGTCTGTTTATCTATAAATATTTTAAACTCTCTCTCATTTTTGGAGGACAATTTTGCCGGATATAGGATGCTTTGTTGGCAGTTTTTCTTTTTCATTATCTTGAAAACATCATACCACTGCCTTCTTGCGTCCATGGTTTCTGCTGAGAGATCCCACACTTAGTCTTGTCGAGCTTCCCTTGTATGTGATGGATTGCTTTTCTCTTGCTGCTTTCAGAATTTTCTCTTTGTCTTTGACGTTTGAGCATCTGATTAGTAAGTGTCTTGGAGTAGGCCTGTTTGGGGTATCCTGTGCTTCTTGGACCTGTAATTTTATGTCTTTCATAAGAGCTGGGAAATTTTCATTGATTATTTCCTCTATTATTTCTTCTGCTGCTTTTCCTTTCTCTTCTCCTTCTGGGACACCTATAAAGGAATATTCATGAGCTTCATATTATCCTTCAGTTCCCTAAGACCCTGCTCATATTTTCCATTCTTTTCCCTATCTGTTCCTTTGTATGTAGGATTTCAGATGTCCTGTCCTCCACCTCACTGAGCCATTCTTCTGCCAATCCAGCACTCCAGGTGTCTGCAAGGCAAGGAAAAGTTTGCTGGCTGCTGCTTCCCTCAAGGTTGGGGGAAGGGCTTTCAGACCCGGGGCTGGAAAACTTGTCTCTGTCCACGTTTTCTCAATCTCTTTGTCCCTCACTGATCTGGGCCTTGAAATATCCTCCCCTGCCCACCAGGTCTTCAAACAATGAGGGTATTTTTTACTGCTATGAGATTTTGAATTCTGTGTCCCTGGTGGGAGGGGTCCAGTCCTTTGTTTCTGTACCTTTCCTTCATGGAGACTGAGTGAGGGGGAGGGGAGATGACAGGCTGGTCTGGGACGGAAAATTCCTACCTGATACTTCTTCTCTTTCTTCAGTTCAGCATTTGCAGGGTCTTACTCCAGAGTTTCAAACAGTTCAGAATTGTACTTTTTTTCATCGAATCACTGGAGAGAAGTTTTCAGTAGCTGTTTATGTCACCATGTTGATGATGTCACTCTTCTCCCTCATTTTTAAAGAATAGTTTTGTCAGATAAAGAGTTCTTAGTTGGCAGTTTTTCTTTTTCAGTACTTTAAATATATCATACAACTGCTTTCGTGTCTCCATGGTTTCTGATGAGAAACTGGAACTTAGTCTTATTGTGATTCCCTTCTGTGTGCCGAATTGCTTTCCTCTGGCTGCTCTCAGGAGTCTCTCTTTATCTTTGGCATTTGACATTCTGATTAGTATGTGTCTCGGAGTAGGTCTGTTAGCATTTATTCTGTTTGGAGTGTGTTGCGCTTCTTGGACATGTATATTTATGACTTTCATAAGAGTTGGGAAATTTTGACCATTATTTCCCCAAATATTTTCTCTACCCATTCTCCCTTCTCTTCTTTTGGGACACCCATGATTTGTATGTTTGTTCACTTTGTGCTGTCATTCAAAACCCTGAGACTCCACTCATTTTTTTCCATTCTTTTCTCTGTCCTTCTTTATGCAAGATTTAGATTGTCCTGTCTTCTAGTTCACAGAATGTTTCTTCTGCCTGTTCAGCTCTGCTGTGGTATGCCTCAAGTGTATTTTTAATCTCTTCTATTGTACCTTTCATCCCTGTAATATCTGTTGTGTTTCTTTTCATAGTTTCAGATTCTTCTTTATGCTTCCTTCTTAATATCCTTTATCTCTTTAGCCATATTTTCCTTCATCAGTTGTCTTATTAATATCCTTTATTTCTTTTGCCAAATTTCCTTCATCTCCTTGAATTGATTTTTTTTTTTTACAGGTTTATAGATAACTACCAGTCTCGTCTCTGTTGGATTGATGTAGAAGGTTTGTTTGAACATCATTGATTAGTTATTTCAAATTCTGTGTGTCCTCTGAAGTTTTAATTTGTTCCTTTGACTTGGCCATCTCTTCCTGTTTCTTAGTATAGCACACGAGCTCCAAAGAGCCCTGGGGAGAGGGTTAGGAAAGAGCCAGAAGCCTTTTTGGTGACTCCCTGAAGCTGCGCTTTCCTGGCCTGCTCAGCAGATGGTGCGCTTCAGCAAACTGTTCTCTGTAATCCTAAGGAGGTATGTGTCTATAAACCTCCACTACCTCCTTCCCTATTGGGGGCAGGTTTGAAACAATAGCTGTGTCCATCCCTTTCCAGGGCAGGCTAAAATAGCAGCTCAGAGCTGGGACCCAGAGATCCAAATTTGCTGATCAAAAGCTGTGATCAGTGCTTGGCTGTGCTTCCCTCCCCACCTCCTGTTCTTGGGGAAGAGGACTTCCATATCCCTCTCCATCCACAGCAGCCAGCCAGGGACCTGGCCCCCAGGTGGTCCACCTTGAGAGTGGGGAATGAGTGCTGGCAACCGTCATGGAGCGAACTACTCACATTTCTTTACCACAATTTCTTAGCCTCCAGAGTCCCAGAACAGGTTTCAGACAGTTCCTGCCTGTTAACACCTGTTTGGGAGGATTAGTGAGTCCTGGAGCTCCCTATTCTGCCATCTTCCTGGAAGTTTTTCAGGAAACCCTCTTAATGACAATCTTGCCCATCTTTAACTGAGAACTATAAAGGACAACTCCCATAGCATTTTTCAAGGATACTAGTGCCTCCCTCACAAATGTATTTCTTAATTCTTTGGTTAAGGATCTGCTCAGAGGACGATTTAGGGGTGTGTGACAGGTTGGATATAATAAATCCACACTAACTTTCTTGTCTCTATTGGTCTCTGGATTTATTCCTCCACACTAAGGAATTTCTGTTGTCTTGGCTTCCTCTTCTTCTTCCTACTTCCTCTTCCTCCTTTTTCTCCTTCTCTTATTCTTCCTTGTCTGTCTCCTTCCTTCTCCTATGCCTCTTTTCCATTTTCCCTCCTCCTCTGTTTATAGTCAATAAAGTGCACCCATTTCAGGTGTGCAATTTGAGTTTGATCCATGTAACTGTCTGGTCTGGGCTTTGATTTTTACACCACTTGCAATCTAAAAGTTACCCTATTACTGTTTCATGGATGCTGGCAGAAACCAGGAGATTCTTAGTCAGAGACAAAAGACTTTTATTCACAGCACAGCAAACTGTGAGAATCAGCGTAGGTTCCACTTGTCCCCAAGTCCCAAAGGGGTGACACAGTGTGGCCCAGATGAATACTCTCACAATGGAAATGTGCTGCAACTGAAAGAACATGGAGCTGAGGAAATCCACTGCTTTTGTAGAAAGCAGTAAGCAAGTCTGCTCTTTGTCCAGGGGGAGACATTACCTCATTTTTCAGGGTTACCAGCTGCATAATGGCCCAGGTACAAGAGTGGTTGGTCAGGACTTTGCAGTCTTGGCATAGTTGAGCAAGATATGTAGGTGTGCAGGAGGCCCAAGGCGGACTGTCTCTCCAACAGTAACTACCCAACAATCAAGAGAAAACATTTCCATCAACCTAAGATATTCCGTCAGGCTTCTTTGCAGTCACTAGCCTGCCTACAGCCCCAGCATTCACTGATCTGCTGCCTGTAACTTCTTGGATTTCATATAAATGTAGTCATACAGTCATCTTTTTCTCACCTGATTTTGAGATTCATCCATGTTCTTGCATGAATCAGTTATTTACTCCTTTTGATTGCTGAGTAGTGTTCCATTTTTGGATTGCCATGAATTGTTTATCTATGGATGATCATTGGTTTCCAGTGTTTGTTATTATGAATTAAGCTGCTTTGAACAACCATGTACGAGGCTTTGTGTGGATGTTGGTTTTCAAATAAATACCTACAAGTAGGATTGCTGGATCATACATTAGTTACACGTTTAACATTATGAGAAACTGCCAGACTTTACAAAGTGGGTGTACCATTGTACACTCATACCAGCAATGTTTGAGGGTTCCAGTAGTGCCACCTATTTGTTGATACTTGTAGTGGCTAGGCTTCACAGTCTTGATATTGTCAGTCTTTTTAATTTTAGCCTTTCTGGAGGGCAAGTAGTAGCATCTCATGGTTTTATTTTGTATTTCCCTTTTACGTGTGCTATTGGTCTTTCATGCAATTTTGTTTGTGAAGTATCTGTTCAAATTTTTTTCCAATTTCTTGGGTCCTTATTATTGTGTTGTAAGAGTTCTTCATAAATTTCAAATATAAGCCCTTGGTCAGGTATGTATATTGGGAATATTTTCTTTTGATCTATGGCTTGTTTTATTCTGAATAGTGTCTTTTTAAATTTTGTGTTTACCTTTTTTTAAAAAATTTTTTAAGAAATTCAGTTTTATTGAGATATATTCACATACCCTGTGGTCATCCACAGTATATAATTAGTTGTTCACATCATATAGTTGCGCATCATTACCAAAATCAAGTTTTGAATATTTTCATTACTCCAAAAAATAAAAATAAAAAAAAATAAAAAAATAAAAACGAGTTAAAATACAAGTAAAGAAGAACACCCAAAACATCCCACCACCACCACCCCCATTATTCATTTAATTTTTGTTCCCATTTTTCTACTCATCTGTCCATACACCGGATAAAGGGAGTGTCTGAACAGTGTCTTCTGAAGAGATGTTTTAAATTTTAATAAAGGTCCCTGGCTGGATGCTGAGGAAATACTTGTTTCCCCTGAATTCATGAAGATTTTCTTCAAGATTTTCTGTATTTTCATCCAGAAGTTTTATGGTTTCGGCATTTATGTTTAGATCTGTGATCAACTATCAGTTGAAATCTGTGCCTGGTGTGAGATAAGGACTGAGGTTCATTTTTTTTGTCTGTATATCCACTTGTTTCAGTATTATTTGTTTTAAAGATGGTCCTTTCCACACTGAGTTACTTTGAGAACTTTGTTGAAAATTAACTGTCCATATCATACATCTGTGGTTCTAAATCTGGATTCTTCATTCTGTGCCATTGATCTGCTGTTTGGTACATCACATACAGGATTATTATGTCTTCTTGATGAATTGGGCTCTTTTGTCATTTTAGGACATCTTTCTTTATCCCTGGTTATGTTCTTTATCCTGAAGACTACTTTTTCTGATAGCCATTCCAAGTTTTTCAGGATTATTGTTTGCATGATATACCTTTCCTCATCATTTTACTTTTTACCTTTCTGCATATATTTAAAGTGCATTTCTTGTAGACAGCTTATGATTGGGTCTTGCTGTTTTTTATCCAGTCTTAGTGCTTTTTAGTTGGAGTGGTTAGACTATTTACGTTTAATTATCAGTAGGGCAGCATTTAAATCTTGACATCTTGCTATTTGCTTCCTTTGTCCCATAATTCTTTCTTTTTTAAAAATTTCCTCTTTTTCTTTCTTCTTTTTGATTTTTTTTAATGATTCAATTCTGTCTTCAGTTTTGCTTTTTAGTGATTACTCTAGGATTAACAGTATGAAAATTTAATTTAGCCGTCTACCTTCAAATAATATCAGATCACTTCGCGTATTATATAAAATCTTTAGCAGTATACTTTCATTTCTCCCTTCCTGTCCTTTGTGCAGTTGTAGTCATACATATTACTTCTACATGTTATAAACATTCACACACTGTTTGTATATTTTTGCTTAAAGCAGTCATCTTTTTCTTTTTAATTGAAATGAAATTCACATAGCATAAAATTAACAATTTTGTAGTGAAAATTCAGTGGCATTTGTTACATATACAGTGTTCTGCAACCACCACCTTTATAGGTTCCAAAACATTTTTATATCCCCCAAATAAAATGTTATTCAGCACCCTAAATGTCATTAAGCTTAATGTCATTAAGCACCCCAAAATAAAATGTCATACCCATTAAATTTCCCATTCCCTTCTCCCTCCTGCTCCTGGCAACTACCAATCTGCTTTCTATTTCTATAGATTTACCTATTCTGGATATTTCATATGAACACAGTCATCCAGTATGTGAAATTTATCTTTTAAATAAAGCAAAAACTGGAAAATAAGTCTCATATTTACCCAGATAGTTAACCATTTCTGTCATTCTTCATTCCTTTGTGTGGCTCTGTTTCCTTCTCTTAGTTTTCTTCCATCTGAAAAACTTTCTTTAACATTTCTTATAGTGCAGTCTGGAATGCTTGAATTTATTCGGGTTTTGCCTGCAGAAGTATTTATTTTTCCTACTTTTTTGAAGAATAATTTTGTTGGATATAGAATTCTAGCTTGACAATTTTGTTTGTTTGTTTGTTTGCTTATCGCATTTCCTGTGATACAAGAAGATACCTAAAAGTGTGTGGGAATGGTTGCCGAGTGCCAGTAGACTATATCTTGCATACATATAAATAAAATGTATATTAAACAGAGTAGAATCATTTCCTGTCTGAATGTCTGAAGGGGTGAGGGCAGCTAGGACTAGATATGAGGATAAAAGGAGCTAAATGAGTGAATGAATGAATAAATAAATGAGTGGAGGGATCTGGCACTGACTGATGATAATGTGTTATGATCTGTGGAGAATTATTAACTTGACCCAGTGCACCGGAGGTTGTCTCCAAATGAACAAAAGCTTCACAGTTTTTAAAATTGAATTCAGTGAAATTATTCCATTTTTAAAGTAACTTTATTCAAAAGTGTGTTAAAATTTTAATTTTGAGTTGAGTTATAATGTTAACTGATATTATTAAATCCTAAATTGAATTACCCTTTACTTGATCAGGTCCTATCTGCCAGTTTGCTGGTGGGTTGATCATTTTACAAGTGGATCAATTACTGTGTTCCAGTCTTAAAATATACAGTTTGCAGCATCTCTCGGGTGGTTGTTTGTGGTATCTTCTTGTCTTCCTGCTCTGAGGAGTTGTGCTGCGGCAAGCATCACTATTATATTGATTGATTGGTCGGATTCCAGGATCTCACAGGGGATCTTGTCTTGCCATTTATTGATGGGTATCATACAAAGTGACATTGATAAAACTGTTAGAAAAAGACCCTATGTAACCACATTGTAAACCATAAATCATTATAAAGAAATCATTGTCTATATTCTTTTATAATATGTCTTGCAGGGCAAACTGCCCTTCTGTTTTTCTTCCTACTTTTGTGGACATTTGGCTCTTAACCTCTGTATATAGAGTTGTAGAGATCTATAATTTGTAGTTGCAGGTGTGCTTTCTAGATGTCTAAATGACATTTTATTCAACAAATATTATTCAGAGTCGTCTGTATGCTAAGGTAATATTTTAGCCTCTGGTGATGAACGAGACAGTTTAGTTGTGGGAGATGATAGAAAGAGATAATTATGGTACATTATGATTAAGTGCTATGGTAAAGTTATGATGTGTGCATGGTAGCATAGAGGAAAGAGATCAGTTCTGTTTTTGTAGGGCCCCAGGTTCCAAAGTGTTAATAAAGGATACATTATGGAAGGCCTCCCTGAAGAAGTGTTGTTTGACCTAGAATCAATATATAAGCTCCTTGGATGGGGACCTTGCCATCTTCATAATTATATCCCCAGTGCCTTAAATGATACCTGGTATGTGGTTGGATATTTGTTGAGTAGAGAGAAAAAACCAGAATCTTTATGAATAATTGAATAGAAGTTTGCCAAGAAGATGCAGGGCAGGAGAAGGAAGGTGTGAAGAGAATTCCTTGCAGTTAGGGTAGCAGGTGGCAAAGACCCAGAGTTGAAATTATTTTTGGGGTAAGGAGGGAGTGGCACAGGTTAAGCTGGAGTAGATAGAAGGGCTTATTGTAAAGGACATGTCATGTTACAAATGAGGTAGGATTTTCTTCTGTAGGAATGGGAGCTATTGAAGGGTATCAAGTAAGGGAGTAAAACTTGATAAAATTTGTTTTGGTGTGTTGATTTAAACTCAAAAGGAGAGAGAATGAAGGCCTAGAAACTATTTGGGAGGTCTTAATGTGGTCTGGATGAGAGGTGATGCCCAAACAAATAAAACATTGGAAAAGAGGCAGTTTCAGATTTTGGAGGTGTTTAGGGATTAGAGTTCACAAAATTTGGGGATGAGAGAGAGGAGGAAGAATTAAGATTGCTGATTTGGGTGACTGGGTGAGTGGAACTGCCTTTGATCCAGCTATGGGAGGAGTCTGTGTCTGCCTAGTCTCTCTCTTTCTGTGTCTTTTTCTCCCTTTTTGAGGTGTCTATGGAACTTCAGGTAGAAAGGTTCAGTAGGAAGTTGATAAACCCTGAACTTCGCTTTATTGGAGATACTGGAACAAAAATTTAATTTTGCTAGATTTGTTTTTCCATTTTCTGAGGATTTGATATTCACCAAACTCTTTGGTGTTTGTTCTTATTAAAATAATACATGTTTATAATTTAAAAAATCAAATTGTTTGAAAGATGCGTAATGAAAATCAGTATTCCCCCACCCGATCCCTTCCTGTTCCTTGACTTGTTACCCAGAGTCAATCACTTTTTTAAAAAAATTTTATTGTGGTAATATATTGTTCTAGTTTGCTAATGCTGCCAGAATGCAAAACACCAGAAATGGATTGGCTTTTATAAAAGGGGTTTATTTGGTTTCACAGTTACAGTCTTAAGGCCATGAAGTGTCCAAGGTAACACATCAACAATTGGGTACCTTCACTGGAGGATGGCTGATAGCATCTGGAAAACCTCTGTTAGCTGGGGAGGTACGTGGCTGGCGTCTGCTCCAGAGTTCTGGTTTCAAAATGACTTTCTCCCAGGACGTTCCTCCCTAGGCTTCAGCTCCTCAGAAATGTCACTCTTAGTTGCTCTTGGGGCATTTGTCCTTTCTTAGCTTCTCCAGAGCAAAAGTCTGCTTTCAAAGGTCATCTCCAAAATGCCTGTGTAAGCTGAAGCTCCTCTCTCAGCTCCTGTGCGTTCTTCAAAGTGACCCTCTTGGCTGTGGCAAGCTTGCTCCTTCTGTCTGACCTTATGTAGTTCTCCAGTAGACTAATCAAGGCCCATGCTGAGTGGGCGGGTCCACACCTCCATGGAAATTACCCAATGAAAGATCTCACCCACAGTTAAGTGATCACATCTCCATGGAAACAACCAATCAGAAGTCTCTGACTTAATCAACAGTAATACATTTCCTACCCTCACAAGACTGCTTCAAAGATAATGGCATTTTGGGGGACGTAATACATCCAAACCAGCACAACGAGGTCCCATTTATCTAATTTTTCTTTTGTTGCTTGTGCTTTGGATATAAACTCTAAGAAACCATTGCCTAACACAAGGTCATGAAGATGCTTTCCTATGTTTTCTTCCAGGAGTTTGATACTTCTAGCTTCTATATTAAGGTCTTTGATCCATTTTGAGTTGATTTTTGTATATGGTGTGAGGTAAGGGTTCTCCTTTTTTTGCAAATAGGAGATCTGATTTTCCCTCCACCATTTGTTGAAGAGACTATTCTTTCCCAATTGAGTAGTCTTTGCCACCTTTTCAAAAATCAGTTGGCCATAAATCTGAAGTTTGAGTTTTGAGCTTTCAGTTCTATTCCATTGGTCATATGTCTGTTCTTGTGCCATTACCATGCTGTTTTGATTATTGTGGCTTTGTCTTCAGTTTAGGATCAGGAAATGTGAGTCCTCCAACTTCATTTTTCTTTTTAAAGGTGGCTTTAACTATTTGAGGCCACTGGCCCTTCCGTAAAAATTTGATGATTGGCTTTTCAACTCCCATTAAGAAAGTTGTTGGAACTTTGATTGGGATTGCATTGAATCTATAAATTTCTTTGGTAGTATTGGCATCTTAACGACATTTAGTCTTCAAATTCATGAACATGGAATGTGCTTCCATTTATTTAGGTTCTTTTTAAAATTTCTTTTGGCAATGTTTTGTAGTTTTCTGTGTACAAGTCCTTTACATCCTTGTTTAGATTTATACCTAGATATTTGATTCTTTTGTTTTGCTATTGTGAATGGAATTGTTCTCTTGATTTATTCTTTTGATTGTTCATTGCTTTTGTATGTAAATGCTACTGATTTTGGGATGTTGATCTTGTATCCTGCCACTTTGCTGAATTTGTTTATTAGGAGCTTTGTTGTGGATTTTTCAGAAATTTCTGCATACAGGATCATATCTGCAAATACAGGAAGTTTTACTTCTTTTCCAGTTTGGATGCCATTTATTTATTTATTTATTTATTTATTTATTTATTTATTTCTCTTTCTTTCTTTCTCTTTTTCTTTCTTTCTTCTCTCTTTTTCTTTCTTTCTCTCTCTCTCCTTTTCTTTTTTTTCTCTCTCTCTTTTCTTTTGTAATCGCTCTAGCAAGAACTTCCAGTACAATGTTGAATAACAGTGGTGACAGTGGGCATCATTATCTTATTCCTGAACTTAAGAGGGAAAGCTTTTAGTCTTTCACTGTTAAGTAGCATGTCAGCTGTGAGTTTTTCATATATGTCCTTTATCATGTTGAGAAAGTTTTCTTCTGTTTCTAGTGTTCTAAGTGTTTTCATCAAGGGTGCTATATTTTGTCAAATGCCCTTTCTGCATCAATTGAGATGATCGTGTGTTGTTTTTTCCCCTTCATTTTGTTAATGTGGTGTATTACATTGATTTTCTTATGTTGAACCAACCTTGCATTCCAGAGATAAATTCCACTTGATCATGGTTTATTATTCTTTTAAAATACTGTTGGGTTTGGTTTGCTAGTATTTTGTTCAGGATTTTTACATCTATATTCACAAGAGATTCACCAGTATCTATATTCACAAGAGATTCACCAGTATCTCTGGTCTGAACTTTTCTTGTGGTATCTTTATCTGGCTTTGGTATTAGGGTGACGTTGGCTTCATAGAATGAATTAGGGAATATTCCCTCCTCTTCACTTTTTTAGATGATTTTGAACAGAACTGGAATTAAGTCTTCTTGGAATGTTTGGTAGAATTCCCCTGTGCAGCCGTCTTTTCCTGGGCTTTATTTTCTTACGAGGTTTCTGATTGCTGGTGCAATCTCTTTACTACTAGTAATTGGTTTGTTGAGATCTTCTATTTCTTCTTGAGTCAGTGTAGGTAGTTTGTGTGTTTCTAACAATTTGCCCATTTCATCTAGGTTATGTAATTTATTGGCATAAAGTCCTTCATGGTACCCTCTTATAATGCTTTTTATTTCAGTAGGGTCAGTAGTAATGTCCCCTTTTTCATTTCTGATTTTCATTATTTATATCCTCTCTTTTTTCCTTTGTCAGTCTAGCTAAAGGTTTGTCAGTTTTATTTTATCTTTTCAGAGAACCTACTTTTGGTCTTGTTGATTCTCTTTATGGTTTTATTGTTTTCTATTTCATTTATCTCTGCTTTGATCTTTGTTATTTCTTTTCTTTTTAAATATAAGTGTTTAGAGCTATAAATTTCCCTCTCAGCACTGCGTTTGCTGCATCCCATAAGTTTTGATATGTTGGATTTTCATTTTTATTCACCTCAAGATATTTTCTAATTTTGCTTCTGATTTCCTCTTTAACCCATTGTTTATTTAAGAGTATGTTGTTTAATTTCAGCATAGTCATGAATTTTCCATTTCTCTCTGTGTTATTGATTTCTAGCTTCATTCCATTCTGGTCAGAGAGTATACATTGTATGATTTCAATAATTTTTAATTTATTGAGACTTGTTTTGTGACCCAATACATGGTCCATCCTGTAGAATGATTCACGCACACTTGAAAAGAATTTGTATTCTATTTTTCTTTGGGTGCAACGTTCTATATGTGTCTGTTAGGTCTAGTTGGTTTAGTGTATCACTCAAGCCCTGTACTTCTTATTGCTCTTCTGACTAGATATTCTTTCCATTATTGAGTCATGTGTTAAAGTCTCCTATTAATATAAAAGCATCAGTTTCTTCCTTCAAATCTCTCAGCATATTTGTCTGCTTCATATATTTTGGGGCTCTCTTGTTAGGTGCATATATATTTATAAATGTTGCATCTTCTCATTGAATTGTCTCCTTTATCAGTATATAATGACCATCTTTGTCCTTTGTAAAAGTTTTTGATTTAAAGTCTGTTTTATCCAATATTACTATAGCCACCCCAGTTCTCTTTTGGTTACTACTTGCATGGTGTATTTTTTCCCATCCTTTCACCCTCATCCTACTTGTATCTTTGACTTTAAGTTGATTCTCTTGCAGACAGCATGTAACTAGGGTCATACTTTTTTATGCATTCTGCTTCTCTCTGCTTTTTGACTGGAGAATTTAATCCATTTACATTTTTTATATTCATTTTATTGAGATATATTCAGATACCACACAGACTTACAAAACAAATCGTACGTTCGATTGTTTACAGTACCATTACATAGTTGTACATTCATCACCAAAATCAATCTCTGACACCTTCATTACCACACACACAAAAATAACAAGAGCAATTAAAGTTAAAAAGAACACTGGGTGCCTTTGTCTGTTTGTTTGTTTGTTTCCTTTCCCCATTTTTCTACTCATCCATCCATAAACTAGACAAAGGGGAGTGTGGTCTTTATGGCTTTCCCAATCCCATTGTCACCCCTCATAAGCTACATTTTTATACAATCATTTTCAAGATTCATGGGTTCTGGGTTGTAGTTTGATAGTTTCGGGTATCTACCACCAGCTACCCCAATTCATTAGAACCTAAAAAGAGTTGTCTATATTGTGCGTAAGAGTGCCCACCAGAGTGACCTCTCAGCTCCTTTTGGAATCTCTCTGCCGCTGAAGCTTATTTCATTTCCTTTCATTTCCCCCTTTTGGTCAAGAAGATGTCCTCCATCCCACGATGCCAAGTCTGCATTCCTCCCCAGGAGTCATATTCCACATTGCCAGGGAGATTCACTCCCCTGGGTGTCTGATCCCATGTAGGGGAGAGGGCAGTGATTTCACCTTTCAAGTTGGCTTAGGTAGAGAGAGAGGGCCACATCTGAGCAACAAAGAGGCATTCGGGAGGAGGCTGTTAGGCACAATTATAGGGAGGCCTAGCCTCTCCTTTGCAGAAACAGTCTTCCCAAGGGCAAATCCTGTGGTAGAGGGCTCAACCCATCAAACCACCAGTCCCCTATGTCTGTGAGCACGTTAGCAACCATCGAGGTGGGGCAGGCCAATACCCATGCATTCTCCACCAGCTCCTCAAAGGGGCTCTGCATATTTTTTTCCTTGTTTTGTTTTTTTTTAAATTTCTTTTTAAATCAACTGTATAAAAAATTAAAAAAAATAAAATTTAAAAATCATACAATAAAAGAACATTTCACTGATACCCTAACAAGGGAGTAAGAAAAAGACAACTAACCTAACATAACTACTTTACTTCCAACATGTTCCTACTCTACCCCAAGAAAGTAACCTAATATAGCAACATTTCTGTGAACTTGTTCCTACTATACCCATCAGAAATTAACAGACCATAGTCATTCCTGGGCATTCCCAGAACGTTAAATTTACCCATGATAGCTTATCTGTTCTTATAGGATTATCATTCCCCCTTCCTTAATTGCTCTCTATCACTAGTTCCCCTACATTCTACATTATAAACCATTTGTTTTACATTTTTCAAAGTTCACATTAGTGGTAGCATATAATATTTGTCTTTTTGTGCCTGGCTTATTTCGCTCAGCATTGAGTCTTCAGGGTTCATCCATGTTGTTGTATGTTTCACGAAATCGTTCCTTCTTACTGCCGCTTAGTATTCCATCGTGTGTATATACCACATTTTATTTATCCACTCATCTGTTGAAGGACATTTGGATTGTTTCCATCTCTTGGCAGTTGTGAATAATGCTGCTATGAACATTGGCGTGCAAATATCTGTTCGTGTCACTGCTTTCTGATCTTCCAGATATATACCGAGAAGTGCAATCGCTGGATCAAAGGGTAACTCTATATCTAGTTTTCTAAGGAACTGCCAGACTGACTTGCAGAGTGGCTGAACCATTATACAGTCCCACCAACAATGAATAAGAGTTGCAGTTTCTCCACATCCTCTCCAGCATTTGTAGTTTCCTGTTTGTTTAATGGCAGCCATTCTAATTGGTGTGAGATGGTATCTCATTGTGGTCTTAATTTGCATCTCTCTAATAGCTAGTGAAGCTGAACATTTTTTCATGTGTTTCTTGGCCATTTGTATTTCCTCTTCAGAGAACTGTCTTTTCATATCTCTTGCCCATTTTATAATTGGGCTGTCTGTACTATTGTCATTGAGTTGTAGGATTTCTTTACCTCTGCAAGATATCAGTCTTTTGCCAGATACATGGTTTCCAAAAATTTTTTCCCATTGAGTTGGCTGCCTCTTTACCTTTTTGACAAATTCCTTTGAGGTACAAAAACTTCTAAGCTTGAGGAGTTCCCATTTATCTATTTTTTCTTTTGTTGCTTGTGCTTTGTGTGTGAAGTCTGGGAAGTGGCCGCCTAATACAAGGTCTTGAAGATGTTTTCCTATATTATCTTCTAGGAGCTTTATGATACGTTCTTTTATTTTGAGATCTTTGATCCATTTTGAGTTAATTTTTGTGTAGGGTGTGAGGTAGGGGTCCTCTTTCATTCTTTTGGATATGGATATCCAACTCTCCCACACCCATTTGTTGAAAAGACCATTATGACCCAGTTCAGTGACTTTGGGGGCCTTATCAAAGATCAGTCAGCCATAGATCTGGGGGTCTATCTCCAAATTCTCAATTCAGTTCCATTGATCAAGATGTCTGTCTTTGTGCCAGTACCATGCTGTTTTGCCAACTGTGGTTTTATAATAAGCTTCAAAGTCAGGGAGTGTAAGTCCTCCCACTTCATTTTTCTTTTTTAGAGTGTCTTTAGCAATTCGAGGCATCTTCCCTTCCAAATAAATTTGATAACTAGCTTTTCCAAGTCTGCAAACTAGGTTGTTGGAATTTTGATTGGGATTGCATTGAATCTGTAGATGAGTTTGGGTAGAATTGACATCTTAATGACATTTAGCCTTCCTATCCATGAACATGGAATATTTTTCCATCTTTTAAGGTCCCCTTCTATTTCTTTTAGTAGAGTTATGTAGTTTTCTTTGTATAGGTCTTTTACATCTTTGGTTAAGTTTATTCCTAGGTACTTGATTTTTTTAGTTGCTATTGAAAACGGTGTCTTTTTCTTGAGTGTCTCTTCAGTTTGTTCATTTCTAGCATATAGAAACATTACTGACTTATGTGCATTAATCTTGTACCCCACTACTTTGCTAAATTTGTTTATTAGCTCTAGTAGCTGTATCGTCGATTTCTCAGTTTTTTCCAGATATAAGATCATATCATCTGCAAACAATGACACTTTTACTTCTTCCTTTCCAATTTGGATGACTTTTATTTCTTTGACTTGCCAGATTGCCCTGGCTAGTACTTCTTGCACAATGTTGAATAACAGTGGTGACAGCGGGCATCCTTGTCTTGTTCCTGATCTTAGAGGGAAGGCTTTCAGTCTCTCACCATTGAGTACTATGCTGGCTGTGGGTTTTTCATATATGCTCTTTATCATACTGAGGAAGTTTCCTTCAATTCCTACCTTTTGAAGTGTTTTTATCAAAAAGGGATGTTGGATTTTGTCAAATGCTTTTTCAGCGTCTATTGAGATGATCATTGGATTTTTCCCTTTCGAATTTTCAATGTTTTGTAATACATTGATTGATTTTCTTATGTTGAACCATCCTTGCATGCCTGGAATGAACCCCACTTGATTATGATGTATGATTTTTTTAATGTGTCTTTGGATTTGATTTGCAAGTATTTTGTTGAGGATTTTTGCATCTATATTCATTAGGGAGATTGGCCGGTAGTTTTCCTTTTTTGTAGCATCTTTGCTTGGTTTTGGTATTAGATTGATGTTAGCTTCATAAAATGAGTTAGGTAGTGTTCCATTTTCTTCAGTGTTTTGAAAGAGTGTACATAAGATTGGTGTCAGTTCTTTTTGGAAATTTGGTAGAATTCCCCTGTGAAGCCATCTGGCCCTGGGCATTTATTTGTGGGAAGATTTTTGATGACTGATTGGATCTCTTTGCTTGTGATGGGTTGGTTGAGGTCTTCTGTTTCTTCTCTGGTTAGTCTAGGTTGTTCATATGTTTCCAGGAAATTGTCCATTTCCTCTACATTATCCATTTTGTTGGCATACAGTTGTTCACAGTATCCTTTTATATTTTTTTTAATTTCTTCAGTATCTGCAGTAATGTCAGCTTTCTCATTCATTATTTTGTTTATCTGGGTCTTCTCTCTTTTTGATTTTGTCAGTCTAGCTAGGGGCTTGTCAATCTTGTTGATCTTCTCTAAGAACCAACTTTTGGTGTTATTTATCGTCTCTATTGTTTTTTTGTTCTCTTTGTCATTTATTTCTGCTTTAATCCTTGTTATTTCTTTCCTTCTACTTGGTTTAGGATTGGTTTGCTGTTCATTTTCTAGCTTCTTCAGTTGATCCATTAGTTCTTTGATTTTGGCTCTTTCTTCCTTTTTAATATATGTGTTTGGTGGTATAAATTTCCCCCTCATCACTGCTTTTGCTGCATCCCATAGGTTTTGGTATGTTGTGTTCTCATTTTCATTCATCTCTATATATTTAGCAATTTCTTTTGCTATTTCTTCTTTAACCCACTGATTGTTTAGAAGTGTGTTGTTTAACCTCCAGGTATTTGTGAATTTTCTAAGTCTCTGATGGTTATTGACTTCTAATTGTATTCCATTGTGGTCAGAGAATGTGCTTTGAATAATTTGTCTTTTTAAATTTATTGAGCCTTGTTTTATGTCCCAGCATATGATCTATTCTGGAGAAAGTTCCGTTAGCACTAGAGAATAATGTGTCTCCTGGTGATTTGTGATGTAATGTTCTATATATATGTGTTAAATCCAATTCATTTATCAAATTGTTTAGGTTTTCAGTTTCCTTATTGGTCTTCTGTCTGGTTGATCTGTCTATAGGAGAGAGTGATGTGTTGAAGTCTCCCACAATTATTGTGGAAACATCAGTTGCTTCCTTTAGTTTTGCCAGTGTTTCTCTCATGTATTTTGTGGCACCTTGATTGGGTGCACAAACATTTATGATTGTTATTTCTTCTTGTTGAATTGCCCCTTTTATTAGTGTGTAGTGGCCTTCTTTGTCTCTCATAACATCCCTGCATTTAAAGTCTATTTTATCTGAGATTAATATTGTTATACCTCTTTCTTTTGGCTGTAGCTTGCATGAAATATTTTTTTTCCATCCTTTCACTTTCAGTTTCTTTGTGTCCCTGTGTCTAAGGTGAGTCTCTTGTATGCAAC
Source organism: Choloepus didactylus (assembly GCF_015220235.1). Lineage (NCBI taxonomy): Eukaryota > Metazoa > Chordata > Mammalia > Pilosa > Megalonychidae > Choloepus > Choloepus didactylus. The sequence goes on from NC_051321.1 coordinate 14,631,786, forward strand.
ATATTGATGGTTCATTTTTTTTGATCCATTCTGTGAATCTGTATCTTTTAATTGGGGAGTTTAATCCATTTACATTCAACGTTATAACCGTGAAGGCATTTCTTGAATCAGCCAACTTCTCCTTTGGTTTATGTTTGTCATATATATTTTTTTCCCTCTCTCTATTAATATCCTTTAATGTACCGATACTGAATCTCTTTAGTACTGAACCTTTGTCCATGTCCCTTTCTCCTTTCTTTGTTTCTCTGTCGGTAGGGCTCCCTTTAGTATCTCAAGTAGGGCAGGTCTCTTGTTAGCAAATTCTCTCAGCATTTGTTTGTCTGTGAAAAATTTTAGCTCTCCTTCAAATTTGAAGGAGAGCTTTGCTGGATACAGTATTCTTGGTTGGAAATTTTTCTCAGAATTTTAAATATGTTGTGCCACTGCCTTCTCGCCTCCATGGTGGCTGCTGAGTAGTCACTACTTAGTCTTATGCTGTTTCCTTTGTATGTGGTGAATTGCTTTTCTCTTGCTGCTTTCAGATCTTGCTTCTTCTCTTCAGTATTTGACAGTGTGATCAGAATATGTCTCGGAGTGGGTTTATTTGGATTTATTCTATTTGGAGTTCGCTGAGCATTTATGATTTGTGTGTTTATGGTGTTTAGAAGATTTGGGAAGTTTTCCCAACAATTTCTTTGAATACTCTTCCTAGACCTTTACCCTTCTCTTCCCCTTCTGGAACACCAATGAGTCTTATATTTGGACATTGTATATTATCTGTCATATCGCTGAGGTCCGTTTCGATTTTTTCGATTTTTTTCCCCATTCTTTCTTTTGATCTTTCGTTTTCCGTTCTGTCATCTTCCCGGTCATTGATTTGTTGTTCAGCTTTCTCTAGTCTTGTACTATGAGTATCCAGAATCTTTTTAATTTGGTCAACAGTTTCTTTAATTTCCATAAGATCATCTATTTTTTTATTTGGTCTTGCAGTGTCTTCTTTATGCTCTTCTAGGGTCTTCTTGATGTCCTTTATATCCTGTGCCATGCTCTTCTTCATGTCCTTTATATCCCATGCCAGGGTCTCGTCGTTCATCTTTAGTTCTTTGATTAATTGCTCCAGGTACTGTGTCTCCTCTGATCTTTTGATTTGGGTGCTTGGGCTTGGGTTATCCATATCGTCTGCTTTTTTCATATGCTTTAAAATTTTCTGTTGTTTTTGGCCTCTTGGCATTTGCTTAACTTGATAGGCTTCTTTTAGGATTTGTAGACCGATTGGAATCCTTATCTCTAATTTGTCAGATCTACAGCTTCGTGGAGTGCACTTTCTCTAACTAACCAGCAGGTGGCATCCACGAGCCACCTGTTCCCCTCAAGGCAGTTCTCCCCCGCTTTGTCTTTGTGGTGAGTGGGGGAGTGAGTCTTGTGGGGTCCAATTGGTGTACCAAGCTTGTGTGTGTAGTTGGTGTTGCCTACCCTGTGTATGGGGCGTGTTTCTGGGTGGTCAGGGAGTGGGGGCGGCTCTAACAATTAGATCTCCCTGGTGTTCCTGGAGTTTTAAAGCTGCTCCAATGGTCTAATCCTTCAGTTCAGTCCTGCCACAGTTTGTCTCTGGTACTGATCCTCAAGTCCTTGGTATTGGCATATGGCCCCTGAGACTTGAGAGTGGGTCCCTCTTCAGGCTGTGCACCCCAGGTCCTCTGTTGAGGGATGACTGTGCTATGTCACAGGTGAGTGCCATCTCCCCAGGGCGGTTCTGGGCTGCAGGGCTGTGTAGGGAGGCTTCCAGTCTTCTGAAATGATGGCTGAATGGGGCATGTTAATTCACACTGCTCGGCCTTCCCAACTCTGGGACAACCAGCTGAGGGTGCATGGAAGGCTAATGTCCACTCCCGATTTTGTGGTGTGTGCGTGTTATTGGAAGCACTTCCGTCACACTTGGTTGTCTGGGGCAGCTCTGGGCTATGGGGCTGGTGACGGGCAGGAGTGTTTCCTGTCCACCAGGATGATGGTTGTGAGAGGACACCCCGCTTTTCTTGGGAAGTTGTGGTGTTTAGTGAATTTTCTCTGCCACTGGATTATTGCCTTTTGTCTCAGAGCTCTCTTAGTTCTGCTTTTGTCTTGACCTGCCAAAATTGCAAGTCTTTGAGGCTTTCTGTATTGGGCTTCTTAGAGTAATTGTTTTAGAAACAGAAAAAAAGATTAAAAAAAAAAATAGGCCCTCCTCGCGTATCTAATGGGTTACTGAAATGCTAAGAGACAAAGCAATTAGGGCCATTAAGGAAAGTTCCAAGGGGCAGAGAGATCCATTTTTCTTCGGGATTTGCATATGAGCCTTAGGGCCTGAGCTCTGCCCTTCCCCTTTCTATGTTCACCAGAACTCCCGAAAGCCTCTGCTTTTATTTTTGGGTTTTTCTTGCTGTTTTTGCTATCCCTATCTCCTCTCTGCTCGGCTGGCTGCTCCCAGATTCTCTGGTGTCTGGTCTCAGTCTATCTATGATTGTAGTTGGGATCAGTAGAAGGAGTTTCCAATAAGAGCCGCCACTGCAGTTCTCCCTTCTTGTTTCCAGCGCTGACGGCCCCTCTTCCCATGGGACTGAGCCTCGCAGGGAGGGGCACGGGTCCCCTGGCCGCAAAAACTTAACAGATTTTGCTGATCTCAGCAGTTCCACGTGTTTATGAGTGTTGTATGAAGTATGCCCAAAGTCGAATTGCTCTGCGGTGTCCAGTCCACGCAGTTCCTGGCTTTCTACCTACTTCCCTGGAGGAGTAACTAAAACATACAGCTCACCCATCTGCCATCTTGCCCTGCCTCCTAATCCATTTATATTTAAAGTCACTACCGATAATACAGGGCTTTCTTCTGCTGCTTTGCTAGTTTAACCTTTGAAAATCTCATACGTTTTTTTGTCCTTCACCTCCATTAAAGCCTACTTTTATATGTATTGGTTTACTGTGTTATACCAGATTGAGTGCCTTCTCATTCTATCTGTTCATTTGTTTTCCTTGAGATTACCATAGGGTTAAAACTTGTCCAAAATATATAATAATCATATTTGGTTTGATACCAACTTAACTTCTGTGGCATGCACTTGTACTTCTCTTATACCCCTCAGTGCCCCTACTATTTTTTTGTGCTTGTTACAACTTATATCTTTGTATATTATATGTCCAAAAACCTAGATTTATCATTACTTTTTATGCATTTGTATTTTAGCCCCTGTAGGGAGTAAGAAGTGGCATCACATACCAAGCAATACAATACAATAACACTGGTATTTATAATTATCCAGAAGGTTACCTTTACTGCAGGTCTTTATTTTCTTATGTTGCTTTGAACCAATGTTTAGTTTCGTTTCCTTTTAGTCTGAAGAATTCCCTTTAGCATTGCTTGCAGGGCAGGTCTAGTGGTGATGAGTTCCCTCAGCTTTTGTTTATCTGAGAATGTCTTAATCTCACCCTCATTTTTTTTTTACTTATAATTTTATTGAGATTAGTCACATACCATACAGTCATCCAAAGTGTACAGTCAGTTGTTCACAGTATCATGATATAGTTGTGCATTTGTCACCACAATTTTTGAACATTTTCATTAGTCCAAAAAAATAAGAATAAAAATAAAAGTAAAAAAGAACACCCAAAACAACCCATCCCCCCATTACTCATTTACTTTTTTGTCCCCATTTTTCTTCCTCATCTGTCCATACACTGGATAAAGGGAGTGTAAGCCACAAGGTTTTCTACAATCACACAGTCACACCGTATGCTTGTTTGTATATATTATGTTTCCCAGAAAAAGCCATATTCTTTAAAGCAGTCTTGTGGGGGCAGATTAATTAATCTTTTTGATCAGGGTATGATCTCTTGATTGGATGTTTCCATGGAGATTTGACCCTGCCCATTCAGGGTAGGTCTTGATTTGTTCCCTGGAGGTCCTCTAAAGGAAGCTCTCACAGAGAGCAGAGGGAGGAAAATGCCCCGGGATATGCTGAACCAGGACACACAGACATTAGACGCTTGGAAGCCGACAGAGTTGCTTACTGACACTTTGAGATTCTAACCTAGAGTTTGCTCCAGAGAAGCTAGGAGAAGACAAAACACCCCAAGCGTAGCTGAGAGGGACATTTTGGTGAGAAGCTCAGAGAGACCCAGAGACATTTTGGAGAACGCCATTTTGAAATGCAGTCCGGGAGCAAAGGAACAGAAGATGCCAGCCACGTGCCTTCCCAGCCAACAGAAGTGTCCTGGATGCCATCAGCTGTTCTTCAGTGAAAGTATCCTCTTGTTGATGCCTTAATTTGGACACTTTTATGGTGTTAGGACTGTAAATTTTTAACCAAAGAAACCCCTTTTATAAAAGCCAATCCATTTCTCGTATTTTTTTGATTAGCGAATTGGAACACACTGTATAAACTATATAATTACACACTCGTCTTCAAGAAACAAGGCTACTGGGTTGCAGTTCAACAGTTTCAGGTATTTCCTTCTAGCTATTCTAATACAGTAAAAGCTAAAAAGGGATATCTATATAATGCATAAGAATAAACTCCAGAATGACCTCTTGACTCCATTTAAAATCTCTCAGCTCTTGAAACTTTACTTTGTTTCATTTCTCTTCCCACTTTTGGTCAAGAAGGCTTTCTCAGTCTCACAATGCTAGTTCTAGACTCATCCACAGAAGTCATGTCCCATGTTGCCTGGGAGATTTACACCCCTGGGAGTCATATCCCATGTAGAGGGGAGGACAGCTAGTCCATCTACCAAGTTGGCTTAGAGACAGAGGCCACATCTGGACAACAAAAGAGGTTCTTTGGGGGTCCCTCATTTTTAAAAGAATCTCACTGTTTATAAAACTTGTCTGGCATTTGTTTTCCTTCAGCACTTTAAGTATGCTTTCTTTCATGTGTGGTTTCTTATGAGAAATCGGCACTCAATCTAATTAGTACTCCCTTGTATGTAACATGTTGCTTTTCTCTTGCAGCTTTCAGAACTCTTTCCTTGTCCTTTGCATTTTATAGTGTAATCAATATATGATGGGGTTTTTTTTTCTTTATGTTTTTCCTGTTCTCTGGGCTTCTTGGATGTGCAGTTTACATCTTTTGCTAAGTTTGGGAAGTTCTGTGGTACTTTGACTATTCCTTCTGCCCCTTTCTCTCTTCTCCTTCTGGGTCTCCTGCAATACATATATTGGTGTCCTTGATGTTGTCCATTGCGGTCTTATACTATGTTCACTTTTAATATTGTTTTTCTTTCTGCTTCTCAGCCTGACTCATTTCAAATGTCTTGTCTTCAAGTTCACTGATTCTTTCTTCTGCCAGCTCCCATCTGCTCTTGAATTCCTTCTGGGCATTTTTCAATTTTAGTTATTGTGGTCTTCAACTCCAGTAGTTCTTTTGGGTTCCTTTTTAAAATTTCTATTTCTTTACTAAGCTTCTTATACTGCTCTTTCATTATTTTCCTGATACCCTTTAGTTCTTTTTCTGTACTTTCCTTCATCTCCTTGAGTATTTTTAAGATCATTTTTTTTAAAGGCTTTGTTCAAAATAGCCACATTCTCATCTTCTTCATTGGTATTTCTGTGTCTTTATCCTCTTTCTTTGGATGGGCTATCATTTCCTGTTTTTATGTATGTCTTTTTGCACACTGTACATTTTAATATTTTAAAATGTTAACTCTGGGAATGTCTGTCTCTTGGTTTTGTAACCAGCTGGTGATAAGACAGATTTTCTTGCACTTCAGCCCTCCTATCAGGAAAGTCTGCACAAAGCGAATGCAGCTTTCCCTGTGCCTCCAGGCCTCTTGTCTTGTCCTGGGCTTTTGCTTCGTAGTTGTTTTGGAGTTTCCCTGTTTGGTTGTCCCCTCCATTTCCCAGGTGACAGACCTCCCTCTCTCAGATATTTCAAGCCTGCAGGCGTTTGTCCCAGATTGCCCACCTGTATAGTTTTTTACACTTCTTTGGTTGTCTCATGCTGCTTTTGCCTGGAGAGCAAATTCTGAGAGGAGGGTCACTCCAGAGAGGACTTTCCCAAGTCGGTCTTTCCTAGCCAACTCAAGGCCAAGGACCCACAAAGGGGGTGCAGACCACCTCCAAAGTGCCCTAGGGAGGGGATCAGAAAAGGCACCAAAATCTTTTTCAACAGCTCTCCAAAGCTGAGCTTTCCTGACCTGCCCAGCAAATGCAGTCCTTCAGCCAACTGTCCCCTACAGCCGTGAGGAAGTGCTCTGTCTTTAAATTGCCTCCACCTCTGCCCCTGTCTGGGGAGGGTTGAAACAATGGCTGCTGCCACCCTTGTCGGGGTGGGGTTGAAACAATAACTGCCCTCAGAGCTGGTACCCAGCAATCCTAATTCGCTAATCAAAAGACGTGATCAGTGATCGGCCATGCCCACCTGTTCTTGGGGAAGAGGATTTTTATGTCACTTTCTGGAACCAGCAGCTAGCCAGGGACTGGACCCCTGTGGCGGCCTGCAGTGAGGGTAGAGGATTGGTGCTGGTAACCACCGCACATAGAGAGCAAATTTATAGTTCTTTACCATAATCAGTCTCTTCCTCCTGCTCTTCCCTGGATGCTGTGTAGTGTTCTTCTAGCCTCTGGGGTTTCAAGATAGTTGTTTCAGACAGTTCCTGTCTGTTTGTTAGTTGTTTTGGTGGAAGGATTGAGTCCTTCCTACTTCCACATCTTTCTGTAACCCTATATGGAAACTCCCTATCCCCCATCTTGGTAACCTGTAATTTATCTGTCTCTGTGGCTTTGCTTATTTTAGGTATTTCATATGAGTGAAATCATACAGTGTTTTTCCTTTTGTATATGGCTTTTTTCATTTCACATGATTGTCTTCAGGGTTCATCCATGTTATAGCATGTATCAGAACTTCATTCCATTTTATGGCTGAATAATATTCGATTTTATGTACATACCACATTTTCTTTATCCATTCATGTGTTGATATTAGAGTCAGTCATTTTAATTCTTTCAGTTATTTTGTTGGGTTTTTATCCAGGCATTTCAGTGTGTTAATATTGTTATATCATTTATCAATTTTATGCTGTGACTTCCTGTTATCAAGATAGTGTTTGTTTCTCTTATACCTCTACGCAGCTCCTCTCCTCACTTCTTTTAATATCACATTTTTGGGTTCAGCCATGTTTACATAAATATTCACTAAAGGACTAAGAGTGTACTCAGATTACATTTCTTTTATATAGACCTTTGTTGTTGCCTTATTTATACTTGCATAATTTTTGATAAACCTTAAAACTTTTCAACAACCTCATCAGATCCATTAAATATCTTTCACTGGTGTTTTTGAAATGTTCAGACAAATCAGATTTTTTTTGTTTGCCACTAAAGCTGTGAATCCTCTTGCTCCTGTGTATTCTTTCAGACCACTGCATGGTTGCCACTCGGATCTTCCCACAGTTCGAACGATTGTTCCTTGATGTCTTTCTTTTTATTGGTGTATTCCCTCATCAGTATATTTGTGGAAAATCTTTTAGTAGCTTCCTGAGAGTATGTCTGATAAAGTTTGATTTATTGCGTATCTAAAAATGCTGCTTTCACACTTGATTGACATTTTGGATATAGAATTCTTAAGTAAAAATATTTGTTCCTTGAAATATTTGAAGGTGTTGCTCCATTAGCTTTCAACTTAATGTTATAATGGAGAAGTTAGGCTCCATTTTAACTCTTGTTCTTTTTTATGTGACCTGTTTTTTTTTTTCCCCCAAGAAAATTCCTGGAATTTTTTTTTTTTACATTAGTGTGTTGATATTTTTCTCCCTTTCCATTTTCTCTGTTCTTCATTTTTTCTGGAATTACTGGTAATCAAATGTTAAACTTCTGTTTTCATCTTCTAAGTCTCTTAATTATATTTTGCTGTGTTCTGTTTCTCTTTTAAAATTCTGGGAGAGTTCTTTCACGTTTTCTTTTTCCTTCTATTGGATTTTTAATAATGGTTATACTTTTAAGGGCATTTTGACGCCTCTTCTTCATGACAGTATTGTTAATTTTTATGTTATTTCTCTGAGGATAGTAATTATAGTTTTTTGGAATTATCTTTGTTTTATCTTTTCAATTTTTGTTTGTCTGAAGCTTTCTGCAAAGTTTTGGTGATGCTCAGCTGTTTATTCATATTTAAGAGTGAAAAAGCTAATTGGTTGTTTTGTGTTCACAAGGGGCCCTGTCAAATAGGTGTCATGCTCTAGTTAGGCTAATTGAATGCAGAGCTGCTCTTTTTTGGGGGGTGGAGGGTGTGGGGGATATTGCCAGATGTTAGTATGTGAATGTGTTTACTCTGGGAATGCTCACATTCTCTAGACAAGGATCCTTCCATTCTGGTAGAAATTGTAGGGGTGGTGGTTAGTTAGAGCAGGAAGTAAAGTATTTTCCTCCAGGCTGATGGCACAGAATTAATGAGAAGGAGCTGGGGCTAGATGTTTGAACATTTCCTACATTGACTTTTACTCAATCCACTAGCCCTGTGCTTCGTCCTTCCTCGCCCCAAATATCTAGGATCTTAGGGCCCCAAGCTTCTTCCTTTCAGTTTTCCATAGACTATCCCTTTCTTCTCTTCTTACTGTTTATCTTGTAGACTTTTTGCAACCAATCTCCATTCCCACGCCTTGCACCCATCTCTACTTACTGTGTCCTATCCTCTGTCCTGAGCTTCTCAAGGTCCTGCAGGAGATTAACTCCCTTAACACTGATAGCCACTTCAGCAGACACTGCCTTATGTTACTATTAGAAGGTTCAGGTTTTGCTGTTCTTAATACCATGGAGAAATTGACTTGAGTTTAAATCTTGGAAGGAGCCACAGAATTGTAAAACTGTGGCAGACCTACAGTTAACATGGTTTCCATCTATGTAATCTCAGTTGAGCAAGTACTTTCTCTTTGATTTTTGCAAGATTTTGGATTTGTTGGAGTCCTATGGTTCTCTTGATAGTCCATGGCATCACAGGTTCAAGAGTCCTGTTGTAATTAGAGTACAGTGCTGTACAGTAACTACTCTAAAGTAACACAGCTACCAATCTTGCCAATTGACCACTGCAGCTAGATTTCAGTTTTTTAAGATGGTAGTTGTAAGAAAAATTTATACAATTTTCTTACATTTCCTCAAATTGAAAAATGTGTGGATTTCTAAACAGTAAAACTGTAAAGGAATGTATTTTCTATACAGTTTTTATAGTGTTTGGGGAAAGGAGAGATGCTATTAGAATTAAGGCAAAGCAGGTTATATATAGTTTGATATGATTGGTATGTTAAAAGTCTTAACTGGACCAAAGTGTTTTCTTTTCTTTTTTAGGGGACGGGGTGGGATGGGGGGTGTGGGTAAGAGGGTGGGGTGAGGTGGGGAGGGGAGCATAGAACCCTTAAAGAATGGGTTAATGAGGACTTGTATTTTATTTGGACATGTATTTTATTTGTTTACAGTTTTGAAAGAAGACTTCATAATGATTACAGTAGATATTTTAAAGTGTCTGTTGTTTAAATTGAATTATGTAGACAACAATACCCAAAAAGGAACTCCCCAAGTACACAACTTTTAGAAACAGTTCCTTCATTATGACTTAACATTAGCTGCCTTCTTCCATTGGCAAATCAAAATACACCTGAGAAGATGGTGCAGGTGTTGTTTTTTACCTGCTAATAAGGGAAAGTATATTTAATGTATTTGATAACTTCTTTTACTATATATTTTTTAACTGCAAGTTCATTTAGGAGCAACTAAGGAACACTGTCTCCTTTGCCAGTATCAAGTTACTTTCCTTTTGAGAGAAATAACTGGGTTTTCTTTTTTGAATTAAAGATTCAAACCCCATTTATTTATTAGAAGACACTGCCTTGCTCTGATTCTGCTTCTCCTCTTCCACTCCGACCATTGCTTTTCCGTTTCCTGGGGCTTCCACCCATCCTCCGGCTTTGTTTTTGGTTTCAGTGTCCCGTCCAGTACTTGAAAAAGAGTTCAGTCATCCCTTTGTGCTGGAGGGAACATTCAGCCGGGTGGTGATGTTGTGGACAACACAGTTACTAGATTTCTGTTGACAGGTGGGAGCACTGTGGCAACAAGAAGTCATGATTTTTCCCATTGATCACATCCGCTAGCTAGAGCTAAGAAAACTCAGAGCTCTTTTCTCCCAGTTGATTCTGTCAAATTGTAATTAATTATAGTTAATCTAAATAGCCGTTGTATTTATTTTATAATTGCCTTTACTATATTCTTAAGGAGTCAGTAGTAAATGAAGGTAGCTTTTTTTGGTGGGAAGAAGAGATATGAACGAGTAGAACTTTTATGAGTCTGGATGTGAAAATAGTCTCAACTACCCGTTTCCTTGTTATTTTCTTTGAGACATCTTTATTTGAGTCTCAAATTCAGGTTTTTCAAATCCGACAAACCCGGTTGTAGCAACAGGGAAAAGATGAACACCTAAGTGACCACTGGCTGTCCTGAGCTGCTATAATTGCATAATGCAGGGTTCTCAAGCCTTAGTGGGTATAAGAATCACCTAGAGGGCGTGTTAAAACAGATTCCTGGGTCCCACTCATTCTCTGGGTGGAGACTGAAAATTTGCATCTACAGGTTCCCAGGTGGTGCTGATGCTGCACTGGGCCCCACGCTGTGATAACCAGATTTACCAGACTTTGAAGTAGACCAAATGTATGAGTTAATAATGCCTACCGTAATTTCTATGTATATCCTCCCCTTACAAAGAAATAATAGCAAAACCCCCAGAGGAATATCTAGTGGGGCTGAACTGGTTTGCTTTAGCATGTGTAAAATCAAATATGATTTAAACTTTAATTTCAAAATAACTAGTAAGTAGTATGCTCTGGACTGTTTTATATTAAGAATTTATTTTAACTTTTACTAAATTCATCCACTTAACAGACATTTTTATTAAGCACCTACTGTGTGCTGGGTACTTTTTGGAGTTGGGTCTATAACAGTGATTTCTTCCTCCGTGCACTTTTTGTCTAGCATGAGGAAGAATGACAATAAACAAGTAATAACATGTCAAGTTTTGATATGTTCTTTGGATAAAAAAGTATGAGGGCTGAACATATCTATTCCTCCCTGGTATGAATTGTACATCTCTTATAGTTTCCTATTTATTATCACCCTGATGATATTTCCTGAACCTTAAATTCCAGCTATCTCATGTATTTTAGACTTTATTTCATTTTACTTTAGAAAAGGTCAGTTTTTCTTTCTCAGAAGAATTTAGGCTGTATGAACTTATCAACATGTGTTTCTAGGTTTGAACCTGGAGGAATGATATGCTTTGAGGCTTATACAAGGGTTTTAAAATTTTTTGAATTTTGAATGTCTTTAGAGGGCACATGCATTTTCCAATTCGTTGAAGCTCTCACCATTCTTTTATTTTCTTATACCAGACCTGCTTTACTTATGTTACCTGCCTGGGCATTGAATTTGTAACACCTTCTTTAAACAGATTTTTAAAAGTAGTCTGTTACTTTCAAGCAGGGCAATCTCTAACCTAGCCAAAATTTAATAATTTAATGGTAATTCCATTTGTTCAATTTCTGTGCTTTAATTTTGGTTCTTATTTGCTGATACTGTATGTACATACAGAGAAATAATTTAGTCAACTATCTAAAAAGTAGAATTCAAGGAATGATTTACCTTACTGGAAATCTATACATACTCTTTAACCACTTAGAGTGCACATTGAAAAAAAGACTGGGGCTTTACACCAACATGGAGGTGGAATTATTAGTGATTTTTATTTTTTCCTTTTGCTTCTCTATCATCTAATATCTGTGTAATACCAAACTAGTGAAGTAAAGTAAAAAGTTGAAAAATTTTATCCAGATTATGCAACTTGACTATTCTCTTAAGATTACTTTATAGCACCAACTTGTAGCACTTCATGTTGCCTTTTAAAATTAGTAAGTTAGCTATTTTCTACACACAGCATGAATTTTTGGCTACTCTTTCTTTTCGTTAGTCTGAGAATTTCTATACACAAAGTCGAAGGTATTTTACATTTCTGTAACAAGAGGACCTAGTTTTTAAAGTTCAAGACTATGTATGCTAAGGGCATATGTGTCAAATGGTAAATAAACCAAACAAATTACTAATAGTTTTTTTTTTTTTTTTTTTTTTAATCAGGGATTGGGTTGGGATTAGCAAAGAACAAATATCTTAATTTCCTAGATTATCATGTTAAGTGTTGGTCTCAGATTGGTATGCAGAATCCTAATCTTTTTGTGTCTTAAGAGTATATACCAATTTGTGCTTGTTTTTCAAACTGCTTCTAATTCTGCAAATGCTTGTATGTGTTCTGCTAATTCTTTTGCCACTTTGGTGAAGATTGGCTGATCTCCTGAGAAAAAAGTTAATGTTAGCCAACATGTTAAAGCCAACTAAATTGGTTTCCTCCTTACCCCCCAAGGAAAACACATGTGGAAATAGATTTATATTATATATATGTGTGGAAATATATAGATACTTTTTTTGGGAATGTAAAAATAGTCTTTAAGATTCTCTCCTGTGACTCACATGCCATTTTATTTTGTTTTAATGTCTCTTTTCAAAGACATTTAAAAGCAGAACATTAAAAAAAAAGCCACATGTTTGCAGTGCCATGTTAAATCATGGTACCAGAAAGACATGAGCAATCACTACTTTTGTAATGAGACTTCATTCTGTACCTTCAGGGGCAAGACTTACATTTAAATTGTTTTTCCTCCTTCTTAGCTTTGACTTGGTGATTTGCTGAAGTGTGAAGCCTATGCTTGAGAAGTAGGAGTGCTCCCCAACTGCAGTCTAAGAGATTAGTTCATTGATCTCAAGACTGGAGGAGCCCATGGGATTGGTGTGCTAGTTCTTGGCTTTATGATACTGGTACTTGGCAGTTTTCTTTCTGAGCGTGTCACTTACCTTCTTCAAGTGTCAACTAGTTGTAGAGCAAGTATGTGATGTGGTTTTAGGTGATACTTGGATATGGCGTTCAATAATTTAGAATCACTTAGAATGTTTTCCTTTTTCAGTTTTCTCTGAATCCTTCTGATTATGTTAGCAGGAAAGTATTTTGGAGCTAGTTGTAATATTTCTCAACATCTATCAGTCTTCCTTTTTAATAGGGAAAGCAAGCTTCTGGCTCAGAACCTTTAGCAGGCAGCAAAACCTAGCCAGAATTGAATAACATTTATTTCCACATTGCCTTCTGCATAGTCAGCTAGCCATTTTATTTTTGATATATTTTTTCAAGTGCAGGTCATTTATTTGCTGGGGGTGGGATTGGACTGGGGGGTGTGAACTCAGGAAGCACTGATAGGGGAGTGAGAGGTGAGGCAGGAAAGGTAAGGAGACCAGTCAAGCAAGTCACACTGTGGGCAACTGGAGCTTAATCCCAGTGGGGACTCGGGGAGCCTGTGTAGAACAGGGGCCTCAGAGTTACCTCACCTGAGAGTAAAGGGTGATGGGGCATTTACACCAAATTCTCATCAGTCATTGGTTGAGTTCCTGGGGGTGTTAATTCGCTAGAACTTCCAACTTTCCCCTCCTGCTGGCAGAGCAAGCTCTGGTAGCCAGAGAGCATAGGCAAATAGTCGCACCTGCTGTCAACTGGAAGTCTGGTCTGCTTTAATGGATAGGGTACTGGCAGTGTCTATCCTCCAGACAAGCTTTTCCTGAAGTCCTCATCTTAGTAAACAGCTGCTCCATCCTTTGGCGCTCAGGCCCAAAACGTTAGAATCATCTTTGACCTTTTTCTCCCATCCCACATTCGGTCAATCCATCAGGAAATCTTGTTGGCTGTACCTTTAAAATATATTCAGAATCTGACTTTTCATTGCCCCCATCAATCACCTCACAGCCTCCTAACTAAATTTATTTCCCTTAGTTTACTGTCAACACAGCAGATGGAATGATCTGTTTAAAACCCTCCAGTGGTGCTTCCCACCTTTCCCACCCCTCTCCCCTCCATTCAGAGTAAAAGCCAGAGTCTTTGCAGTGGTCCTACGTGATCTGGCTTCCCCTCATCTATTTTTGGGGGTGGTGGTGGTTGTGGTGGTGGTGGTGGTGATGTGTGCCTGTACAGTTCTTTTTGTCTTTAGTCTTACATCTAATCCAAATACTCCTTACTTCCCCAGTACCTTCAGTGCAGGTATATGATTCATTTGTTACAGTTTGTATTCCATTTTTATCACTACATCTTGGTTGATTTTAAAAAATTTATGTATAGCAAATTCACTTCTTATGATCATCAGTTTTAACAAATGCATGGAGTGGTGTGTCTGCCATCACATTTGCATACAGAACAGTTCATTGTCTCAAAAATTCCCCTGTGCCACCCCTTGATAGATACCCTTCTCCCTACCCTCTAGCCCCTGGTACCACTGAACTGTTTTCCTCCCTGTAGTTTGCCTTTATCAGCGTCACATGAATGGGATCTTACAATATGTAGCCCTTTGGGTCTGGCTTCTTTCACTTAGAAAAATGCATTTAAGATTCATCTATGTTGTTGTGTCAATCAGTAGTTCATTCAAGTGTTCTTTAAAATAAATTTAAGTTAATAAAAAGAAAATGGAAGTAAAGAATATTGGGTAAACAATAGTATAGGTGATACATAGATATGAAAAAAATCATGAAAGGTATCTGAATGCCTAAAGTTTGGAAATTGATGTGATGGAAAGATGCCAGGTAAAGGCTGTTTGACCTGGTACCTCTGCCAGTAATTAGCAAAGAATTCTTGGGGTGTCACTTAATCTCTCTGATTGCCAGTTTCTAGTAAAGTAAATATTAAAATACTTGATCTGGTAGTTGTCAGCTCCTATCTTCTGTGGTAGCTGTGGGTCATAAGACACAGGGTATCTCCGTGCTTTGGGTAGCTCCTTTTTACATTAGCATTTCATTGTTGTGAAGCACCTGTTGTTATCCCTGGCATTTCAAAGTTGTTAGGTCCAGCTGTTATAAATGCTTTATAAAATCTGTAGTGAAGAAACCAAGAGCCAGCCAGTAGGAGTGAGGTAAGCCTTATTTGTAAGGCTCTAGTTTGACTTTTTTTTTTCTGTTGGATTTATCAAGTGTAAAAAAAAAAAGCCTGAGCCAGAGCTGTAGTAATGTCTAGGAGGTGCTGGTGGCGCCATAAATCCCAGCAAGTTTTCTAACAACCTCTTTTGTTTCTGTAGCATTTGGTCTTTAATCCCCATAGACCTGTCTTTGGGCAGATTTTCCCAGGTGTCTATAAAGATTGATTGTTGGGGCTCATAGGTTCCCATAACCTTACTGTGGTTCACTGATGGGCCATTTTGCCACCTCAGTGGCAGTGTGTATTTGATGGTCAGTGAATGTTTGAGAATGCTGCACTGATAACAGCTTATGGAACATGAGAGGCTGCTTAAAATCTCTGATCAGGTAGTTGTGTTTTTTTGTTTGTTTTTTTTGTTTTGTTTTGTTTTAGGTGAAATGGGATAGGATAGTAATTGAATGTATTTAGGTGATATAGTATCAATATAAAATGAGAGATTAATAGGAATTTGTGAGTTCAAAATTGCTATCATTTGTGTTTTATTTACATGTGATGCATAGTAATATTTATTTCACTTTTTACTTTTAGTAATGAATGTTATAACTATTGAAGATTATAAGAGCACATACTGGCCAAAATTAGATGGTGCCATAGATCAACTTTTAACCCAGAGTCCTGGTGACTATATCCCCATATCCTATGAACAGATATACAGGTAAGTCAAGATTTAATTTATCTGGGTTTGAAAGAATATATTGATATTCATGGCAACTAGGTTTTGACTGTATATATGTGTATAACATGATATGTAAAGTGAGGCTCTCAGAATATCCCCACACTTAAGGACTGGTGGTTTGATTTATACTTTTTGCTTCAAAAGTGGTTTGCAAATCAAGATGAGTAAACCCCACTTTTTTGGAAGTAGACTTCTTGCCACCTCAGCCTGACACTCCATCCATAGATACATAGTGCAGAAATGTGGAGGTAAGTGAAAAAGGCAACAATGATTGAAGTATCTCGTTTAAAAATACTTATTTTTAGTTTCTCAGGGAGATCCTAGATTAGGCTGTTGATGTTTATTGACACTACTATAACTAATGTTGATTATTTTGTTTCTCAGCTCCTAGTAAATGGAAGCAGCAGATTAGTGAGGAACAGGGGTTGGGATGTGAGATTAGCACAGTCCCAGAAGGGGGATATGACAACTATGTTGTCCCACACAATTGTTACACAGAGATTACATCACAAAAATTGTTAGAAACTTTCTCTCTACTAATAATCACTGCGTCTTCCTTATTTTGACACTGATAAAATGAGAGAGCGCCTTGTTTTTAAGTAGTTGTCATATTCATACTTTCAGTGGTTCACCTAGTACAAATTACCTGTGTATTAGTTTACTCACAGTAGATTATTTGCAGCTGATAGTAATATTGCTTCTGTGTGAAAACTGGTAGGTGGGGGGTGGGGTGGGAAAAGTTTTACTTAAGAGTGGCTGTTGGTCACTTTTTTAAGGCCTGAATTGTTTGATCAGTGGTGTATATCAAAGTGTGCTTTAACCTTAGATTGAGTTAAGTGCTTCATTGTTAATTTGGTTTTTCTTTTTTGTTTTGTTTTGTTTTGTTTTTACAGTTGCGTGTATAAATGTGTATGCCAGCAGCACTCGGAACAGATGTATAGTGATCTGATTAAAAAGATAACTAATCACTTAGAGAGAGTCTCAAAGGAGCTGCAGGTAAAAAAAATGCATTGATTTTTGCTTCCTTGGGATTTTCCAACTAGTTGGAATTAGCCTGTGTAATACACATATGCAAACTTGTTAATTTGATGCTATAAATTCTTCAACATTTTCTAGATGACTATTGAGCAAATCGTGTTCTTCTTTTGAATAGATTACCATTTTGAAAATTTGACACAAATTGTGGAAATTTTTAGATTGAATATGTTTCAGGCTGTGACTGATTCCTTTTATCACTATGTCAGAATTTCTTTTGGTTAAAACCTTTTCTTTAACTTCAAAATTGGATGACTTTTAAAATAAATTTTTTAATATTATCTTTGAAGAGTGATTTGTCTACAAGTTTCTAATACTTGCTAGTATAAACAGCTGAAGTGAACATTTTGTTGATAAACGCTTTGTAGGTGAGCATCATCCCAGTTGGAAAATCTGGGGCAAGTTGCAGAGAATATTCTAAGTTTAAGGGAGCACGTGGCAGTAAATCTGTTAGAGCAGTGATCATGATATATACTTTCTGTTTCCGTGTCTGGCTGCTTCACAGGTTCTCCTTTGAGGACAGAGACTCTGTCTTGTTTATCTTTTTATTCGCAGCACCTGGCACAATTACAACTTAGCAAATTTTTTTCCAGTGAATGCTCAGCAACTAATTTGAATTTTATACCAATGGAAAGAGTAGCAGAATTAGCCTTGTAAGATCACTGATCTTCATGTCCTCTAGAAGCTAAGGTGTTTTATTAATTTAGTCAGTGTTACAGTATGTGGCCTGGTATATTCCCTATTTCAAAGAGACCTTCAGGTAGTTTTCATGGGGGGTAGAACAAGAATATCTGCCAGGCCTCAAGAGCCAAAAACATTTTGTGTGAAGGGTTTTGTTTGCAGCTCTGATTTTTGTAATAAAAGAACTTGTTAATTAACAAGCCAAAACCAGAGTTTAGGATGAGTTGCATTTGGCAGATAACCAGAAATTTAGTGTTGGGATTGATGAATCAATGAGTTGGACCTACAGGACATCAGCCTCTGTCAAGGGCATCTTAAAATAGCTGGCAGTTGGTATAGTTTACATGTCAGAGTGACTTTATCCCTATCCAGAGGCATATCCTGTTGAGGAGACTGAAGAGGCTATAAAAAAATGTTTTATATTCCTAGGTATTTTTTATATTATTGTCTTAAAAACTAGAGAATTCTGCTTTCAGAGATTTTTAAAAGATTTTAATTTGTTGAACCTAAGTATTTTTATATGACACTATAATTGCTTGCTGTGTTTTAAAAAACAAACATCTTTTTCCACTTTGGAAACAATGACTTTTCTACTATTTTAGTAACTTAAAAATTTTTTTTGTTATTAAATGAAATCACTAGCTAAATAGGCAAACCCTCTTAGTATTTTCCTTACTATTATATTTTACTGCTTGTCTGTTTATAACTTTTGAAAATCCTCCTGGATTGTTTGAAGCTATGACACAGAATATTTTGCCTTGTGTGTGTGTGTGGGTGTGTGTGTGTGTGTTTAATCTTTCCCTCTCCCTCTTGTCCTTAACCCTTCTTTTTTAAATATGATAAATAAAATTCTGTATTTGTTTGATTTTTGTTTTCCTGTCCCTACAACTTCAAAATACGAATCTCTAGTCTGTGGTTTTTTTTTGTTTTTTTTTTGATACACCAATGAGTGGAAAGAGATGATAATAGAAAATTGGTTTACCAGTTTAGTAAATAATAATCTTATTAGTTTTAGAAAATTCTTTTGAAACTTTTAGCACTCACCATACTTTTGGAGAAGAGGTCTCAGACCAGGACCTCCAGTTGCCTATTGGACAATGCAACATGGATCTCTTCTTATCGACCCCTCATAGTCATGTCTAAATCTAACTTCATCTTTACCCAAGTCAGTTTCTCTTTCAAGCTTGAGATTGCCTATTCATCTTTTTGTTTTTTTTTTTCAAAGCACATTTTTATTTTTAGTATAAACTTCAAAGCCATAGATTTCTCTTTACACACTGTTTAACTAATACCACAAATTTTGACATTTCATTTTAATTTTCATTCTGTTTAAAATATTTTCTCATTTTCTGTATGATTTCTTCTTTGGCCCATGGGTTATTTAGAGCAGTGATTTTTTTCTTTTTTTTTCTTTTTTATTAAATTCAGTTTTATTGAAATACATTCACACACCATACAATCATCCATGGTATACAATCCAGTGTCCACAGTATGATAACATAATTATGCGTTCATCACCACAATCTATCTCTGAACATTTTCCTTACATCAGAAAGAACCAGAGCAAGAATAAAAAATAAAAGTGAAAAAAGAACACCCAAATCATCCCCCCATCCCACCCCATTTGTCCTTTAGTTTTTATCCCCATTTTTCTACTCATCCATATACGAGATAAAGGGGGTGTGATCCACAAGGTCTTCACAATCGCACTGTCACCCCTTTGCCTATTCATCTTTGACTCTTTTTTTCTCCCTTACCTTGTGTTTCCAGGTAATAACCAAAGTTGATGAATTCTGTAATGTCTCTTGATTCTGTCTGCTTTCAGGCCCATTTTATCACCCTATTCTTTGTCATTATTGGCTCATGCCTAGACTAGTGCAGTATTCTCCTAACTGGCTTACCTTTCTTTGTTGAGAGGTTTTTTATTACTGATTCAGTCTCTTCACTAGTGATTGGTTTGTTGAGATCTTCTATTTCTTCTTGAGTCAGTGTAGGAATTTTGTGTGTTTCACGGAATTTGTTCATTTCATCTAGGTCGTCTAATTTGGCATACAGTTGTTCATGGTATCCTCTTATAGTCCTTTTTTTAACTATGGGGTCAGTAAGAATGTCACCTTTTCATTTCTGATTTTAGTTATTCTTGTCCTTTTTTTGTCAGTCTAGCCAAAAATTTGTCAATTTTATTATCTTTTCAAAGAACCAACTTTTGGTCTTGTTGATTCTTTCTGTCTTGTTTTGTTTTGTCTCTATTTCATTCATCTCTGATCTAACATTTTTTTCCTTCCTTCTGCTTATTTTGGGCTTAATTTGCTCTTCTTTTTCTAGTTCCTCAAGTTTAGAGGTAAGTTCTCTAAGTTGAGATCTTTTTTAAAGTAAACATTTAGAGCTATAAATATTTCTCCCAGCACTGCCTTTGCTGCATCCCATAAGTTTTAATATGTTGTGTTTTCATTTTCGTTTGCTTCAAGATGTTTCCTAATTTCCCTTGTGATTTCTTCTTTGACCCATTGATTAAGAATGTGTTGTTTAACTTCTACATATTTGTGAATTTTTCCATTTCTCCCTCTGTTACTGATTTCTAGCTTCATTCCATTGTGGTTGGAGAAGATACATCATATGATTTCATTGTTTTTGAATTTATTGAGACTTGTTTTGTGACCTAACATGTGGTCTCTCTTGGAGAATGATCCATGTGCACTAGAATATAATGTATATTCTGCTGCTGTTGGGTGAAGTGTTCTATATTTGTTTGTTGGGTTTAACTGGTTTGTAGTATCATTCAAGTCTTCTGTTTTCTTACTGATCTTCTGTCCAAACACTTTAATGCAGAGGTTTGCATTAAAGTCTCCTACTATTAGTGTGGAACCATCTATTTCTCCCTTCAAATCTGTCAATATTTGCTTCATGTATTTTGGGGTTCTGCTGTTAGGTGCATACATCTTTATAATTTTTAGGTCTTATTGAAGTGACCCCTTTATCAGTATATAATGACCTTCTTTGTCCCTTGTTACAATTTTTGACTTGAAGTCTATTTTATTTGATATTAGTTTAACTACCCCAGCTCTCTTTAGGTTCCTATTTGCATGGTATATATTTTTTCCATCCTTTCACTTTCAACCTACTTATGCTTTTGAATTTAAGGTGAGTCTCTTGTAAGCAGCATATAATTGGGTCGTGCTTTTTTATGCATTCTGCCAATCTCTGCCTTTTGACTGGAGAGTTTAATCTATTTACATTTAAAGTAACTATTGATAATGCAGGATTGTCTTCTGCCATTTACTATTTAATTTTTGTAAGTCTTATGCCCTTTTTTTGACCTTCAGTTCTTCTGTTAATGCATATTTTCATAGTTGTTTGATTTTTTGTATTGTACCATATTGAGTACCTTCTCATTTCTTTCTGGATATATTTTTCTTTTTTCTTTTCTTTTTTTTTTTTTTTTTTTGTCTGTTTACCATGGGGTTGAAATTTAATATCCTGAATATATAGCAATCATTTTTTATTTGATGCCAGCTTAACTTCAATGGCATACATATAGACTCCTCCTATACCCCTCCATTACCCTTTTTGTTCTTGTTACAAAATATCTTTGTGTATTATATGTCCAAACCAGAGATTTATCCTTACTTTTTATGCGTTTGCATTTTAGCACCTTTAAGAAATAAGAAGTGCAGTTACATACCAAACAATACAATTCAATAATACTGGCATTTCTAACTACCCAAATGGTTCCCTTTACTGCAGGTCTTTATTTCTTTTTGCTGCTTTGAATGACGATGTAGTGTCCTCTCCTTTCAGTCTGAAGAACTTCCTTGAGCATTGCTTGCAGGGCAGGTCTTATGGTGATGATCTCTCTCTGCTTTTTTTCATCTGGGAATGTCTTAATCTAACCCCCTCAATTTGAAAGAAAATTCTTGGTTGGCAATTATTTTTTCTCAGCCTTTAAGTATTTTAACCCACTGCCTCCTTCCTCCATAGTTTCTGATAAGAAATCAAGACTTAAATCTAATTGGGTCGACTCCTGTACATAATATGTTGCTTTTCTCTTGCAGCTTTCCGAACTTTCCTTGTCCTTTGCATTTGGTTTGACTACTATATGTTTGGGTGTATTTCTCTGCAAGTTTATCCTGTTTGGTGTTTGATGGACTTCTTAGATCTGCATATTCACATCTTTTGCCAACTGTTACCAAGTTATCTGTCATTATTTCTCTGAATATGCCTTCTGCTCCCTTTTCTCCTTCTTCTCCCTCTGGGGCTTCCATAATGCATGCATTGGTATGCGTGGTGGCATCCACAGGTCTATTAGGCTATTTTTTCTTTTTCTGATTCTTTTTTTTTGACTCATTTCGATTGTCTTGTCTTTGAGTTCATTGATTCTTTCTTCTCCCAACTCCAATCTGCTGTTCAACCCTCCTGGGAACTTTTCATTTCAGTTATTGTGATTTTCAACTCTAGTAGTTTTATTTGATTCCTTTTTAAAAATTTTATCTCTTTATTGACATTCTCATATTGTTTGCTTCTTATTTTCTCAATATCCTGTAGTTCTTTCTCTGTATTTTTCTTCATCTCCTTGAGCATATCAAAGATCATTTTTTTGAAGTCTTTGGTATATCCTCAGTCTTTTCATCTTTGTTGACGTTTTCTGGATTTTTATCTTCCTTTGGATGGGCTGCTGTGGCCTGCCTTTTTTTTGTTTGTTTTGTTTGTCTTGTAATCTTTTGTTGTACACTGGGATTATAACTCTGAGATTTAATCCCTGAGCTGACTATTTCTTGAATTTGTATCCAGGCAGTGCTATGACAGATTTTCATGAGTGCCTGGCGCTAATAAAACCAAACAAACCAATAGAAAGACACCTTTCTCAGTTGTTTCAAATTGGTTTTGCATTGGCTGATGATCTCCTTCAGTGTTCAGCCCCCCATCAGGAATGTCAGCTCAAGGCGAATGCAAAGCCCAGTGGCCTACCTGTCTTCTCTGGGCCTGTGTCTTACCTGGGCTTGTCCTTGATAGTAGCCTTAGGAGTTCCGCTGTTTACAGGAACTTGAATGCCCCCTCTCCGCTCAAGGGAATAGACGTTCTCCCTCTCCTGGGTGCTTCACAGCAGGTCTTAAAGCAGGTGAGCCTTTGCCCTAGGCCATCTGACTCATTTCTTATACCACTTTAGCTGTCTAAGGCTGCTTTTGCTTTTGTCTTGAGGGTGTATTTGGAGGTGGGTGAAGTGGGAGAGGAGTTTTCCGTGTCAGTCTTCCACAGCTGGAAGGAGGTCAGGGTCCCATAAAGGGAGTGCTGGCCAGTTTCACGGTGTCTTGGGGTGGGGAAGACGTAGGACAGTAAGGGGCCAGGAGCGTCTCCTATGGTTCTTAGAAGCTGTATTTTCTTGATTCAGCACTTGCCCAGTAAATGTAGCCTTGTAACTTTTTCGTAGTTTTGAGGAAGGGTCTTTAAGGCTCCCCTGCCACTTTTGTCCAGAACAGGTTGGAATAGTGGCTGTCCTCAGAGCCGGGTACCCCAGTAATCTGAAGTAGCTAATCAAAAGCAGTGATCAGCTGTTGGATCATACATCCCTGGATCTTGGGGAACTACGTCTTTGTATCCTACCCTGGCCCCAGCAATCTCCTGCTGTGAGGCTAAGTGACAGTGTCTGCTGCCTGAAGAGTGCATTTCACTGGTATACACTGTGATTTACCTGCCTCTTCTTCCCTTTCTTCCTTGGATGTTGCACAGTGTTCTCCTGCACTATTTCAAAATAGTTCAAAATAGTTCTCCTGCACTATTTCAAAATAGTTGATTCAGATGGTTCCTGCTTGTTTAATAGTTGTCCTATTGGAGGGCTTGATTCTTCAAGTTTCCTACTCCACTATCTTCCTATACTCCTCTCCTTCATTCCTTTTAATGGCTGAATAATATTCCATTGTGTGAATATACACGTTGTGTTTATCCAGGCTTTGTTGTTTTAGGTCACTGATAAAATAACTATTTGAATTGACAATATTTAGAATATTTATCATGTTTTGCCCAATATCCTTTTGGATAATAGAAATGGACTTAAAATTTTACTCTTAAAACTGTCTTAAATGACACGCATTCATTTTGATTATTTTTACGTATATCTGAATTCAGAATCCACTGGAGCTATAGTAAGGCATTTTCTCCCCAGTAATATTGGTAAGTTTATTGCATATATTAATTTGCTTTATTGAATTGAGAGTGTATTTTCACTTTCATCAAATAAACATTTTCTGGCTTTCAGCTCTAGTAGCTTTTTATGTTTTGTTATGTTTTCTGTTATAGTCAATAACCTATTAGCTAGCAGGTTTTGCTCCTTCTGGTAGTTTTGTTTTGGTCAATGGTTTTGGAAGTTACACTGTACATTACCCCTCAAAACAGTGTTTAAACAGAGATTTGGTTCAAGGGCCAGGACAGTAACATTCAAGTGGTAGAAATAGCACCAGTAATACTTGCCTGATTTCAGGATCCTGAGGAAAAGAGACAACAAAGACAAAGGAGTTGGAAGAGGAGGAGGAAAAGGTTTCAATTTATATTCTCAAGTAGGGATGAATTTAGAATAGAGTAGTTGAAATGAGTATTTGTAAACTTTTAATTAAAAGGAAGTTAATTACATTTAAACCATTTTAATAAAATTGGAGTCATTTTGATGTCTTAGTTGAATTAGATATCATTTGATTCTCAAGCCAATTAGTAATGGAAACTAAGAGAAACTAAACCATAACTTGCCAAAATTACTTAACATTGATTCACTCTTTACAAACACCAGATTACATATAAAACCTTACTGCCAAACTGCCAAAAACCTGAGTCAGAGCTCTTCATGTTTTAACCTCAGAGCAAGGATCTATTTGCTATTTGTGTTTTGTCCAGTAGGTGACAGCATAATGCAATTTATTGTCTTGTATGTGGTTATTTTGAAGCTTTATACTTTTGAAGCCTTTAATTAAGTTCTATAGCTGAACTACAAAGTATGTTTTTAAAAACTTCTCTTCCCCCAGATATTATTTTTACTTCTTTCTAGTGTGAGGAAGATTTTTGATATAAGGAAATAGCCTTTCTTCATCAATTTCAAGTAAAATAAATATTTTTGCAAGTGGCAAGCTGCTCTTCACATGTGTATCCTATTGTAAGTTTTTCTGAATAAGTTATTGGGAGATCTATTTTTTAATTCAAACTAGAATTTAAAGAATTTATAGCAAAGTTGTTCTTGTCTCAGAGAATTTGCTAATGAGACTCCTTAACCTACTCAGTCAGTCTGCCATTCAGATCATAATTCTCGTAAGTTCACTATGATACTTTGAAGGCAGGGACTACGTTTTCATTTTCATGTGCCTTCACAGGGCTTACATAATACTAGGTCCAAAACAGGGATCTAGTAAAAGTACTTTTTAGTTGACAAAAAGCATATGTTTGCTTAACAGCTGAAATCGTTAGCAGCATCTACTTGTTCCAGTTAAACACAGCATCTTGAATTTGGAAAATGGAATTTGTGTTGAGAAGGAGAGCCAGATAAGTTAACTAATGGACACTTATTTATA
Organism: Choloepus didactylus; assembly: GCF_015220235.1. NCBI lineage: Eukaryota > Metazoa > Chordata > Mammalia > Pilosa > Megalonychidae > Choloepus > Choloepus didactylus. Next base: position 14,656,757 of record NC_051321.1, read on the forward strand.
GTGTTAAATACTGGACAGTTAGTTATTTGCAGTTGTTTATTATCATAATAGAGTATAATGTACAGAGTAAAATTGTGAGAAGTACTCTATAAATTATACTCCATTTTGAGACAAAGCTGTGTAAGTTAGAAAAGATAAGAAGGAAGGTTTCTTTAAGGAAAAAAAAGAGATGTGTAGTAATATTTGGAAAGTACCAAGAGATGATGTATAGGAAAATGAGAAGTCCCCCTAACCCCATCTGCCTTTCTTTGTATATTTTTTCCTTTAGATAATCCTTGAACCTTTTAACTGCTCAATGTTGCCTAGCTAGTCAGTTTAAGAGCTGGGATTAGAATCCTGATTTATTTCATGCCTACTGTAGATAAGCTAAAGAAATCCAGGATCACAGAGGCTAGACTTTAATTCAGTTTACTGATTAAGCCCAAATGTTATTTGGAAAATAAGAAAAGTCTTATTTTAGAAATAAAGCAAGAAGAAATTTCCTTATGATAGTAGTAGAATAATAATAGCAGTTAAGTTTGAGAGTTAAGAGACCTAGGTAAAGAGAGAAGTGTCCTCCATATCTTTTGTTAGATTCACTTGGACTTCTTCATTGTAGCTTTTTCTTAGAAAAGCATTCTTACAGTTTCTATAAGGAGCATCTGCTATGTATATTATGGCTCTTAATAGCCCCCAAAGTTCATTTACCTTCATATAACTTACCGTTTTTTGGATTTTATTTTATGGAAACATCTGCAGAGTAAGAATGGGAATGAATGAGAATGTAATGTCAGATGTATTTATCTATTAGGGAAGAAATTCCATTTTTATGTAGCATCTTTTTCAAAGGTGTAACAGGTGCTTCTGGAACGTTGACAGATCTGTCTGTGGCAGTGTGATAATTCTCTGGAAAGTCATGTAATAAGCTAGTTAGACTAAATACAATACACGTTGTTAAGTTTTGTTAAAGTCATGTAGAAGCAGATTTTTGTATTTTTTTCCTTAACTTTCTTAAGAAATTTCTAGTTTATTACAGAAAAGAATATTAAGGATTCTTGAGAGAGCAACCGGCTCCATTTGTAGGGTATCAAAATGCCAAAGCTATACTTGTTAATAAGGAATGATATTAAAAGATTATGAAGAGGAAGGAGGAGCTAAGATGGCGGCAGAGAGAGGAGTGGAAGCTAGTTACTCCCCCCTGGAACAATTCATAAATGATAGAAAAATTAGTAAATAACCTGGAATAACTGCAGGGAGACAGATGTGACTGTCCACTCATCATACACCAACCTGAATTGGGAGGAATGTCCGAGATCGCAGCATGAAATCTGTAAGTAAAAACTGCAGACCTTCGCCGAGAGCCGAGAGCCCCTCTCTCACAGAAGCCTCATGGTGCTAGAGAGCAGAACTCTTGAAACAAGCGAGTGTACCTCAGCCCAGCTCCAACTGGGGTTTTAATATTAACCACTCAATACAGACTGTGAATCCCCAACAAGCAGACAGGCTTTTGGTGATGACTGACCTTGGGAGAGTCAGTGGACATACCTATCTCAGGATGGGGAGCCCAGAGGATTGGGTGCTATCTCTGGCCAACAGGTGAATCTGGGAGCTTTCTGTCCCTTTTTCTCTCAGTAAGCCTGGGCGGCTCAGTGGAGAAAGCCTCAGCCGTTTTCAGCTCGCAGTACTTTGCAGTAAAGAAAGCCTTAGCCATTTTAAAATTGCAGCACTCTGACCCAGACAGAGGTGGAGATAGCAGAGCCAGAGAAACAAAGAATCTGTATGCAAATGACCTCTCTGGAGGGGGCATAGCTTCCCAGGAGGAAAGAGGAGGGGCCCAGCTCTACTACCTGCCTTACATTCAGAACCAGACCCCAGAGCCTGGGGAAGGAGAGCCGTGGTACACACCCACTTACACCAACCCGTGACAGGCTGACAGGCGCCACCTGCTGGGCAGAAAAGCACAGGGTGTGTCAGTCCTCTAAGACACACCGTCAGGGAAACCAGGCACTGAATATTTCCTCTTTTGTGACCTGAGCTTGTCTTCATCTGGGAAAACCTGATTAGAGTGGCCTGGGAGGTCAGATGCCTAGACAACAGAAAACTACAACCCTACGCTAAGAAAAACGAAGTTATGGCCCAGTCAAAGGAACAAAGCTACACTTCAACTGAGATACAGGAATTTAAACAACTAATGCTAAATCAATTCCAAAAGTTTAGAGAAGGTATGGCAAAAGAGATAAAGGCTATAAAGAAAAAACTGAGCACACGTAAGGCAGAAATCAAAAGTTCAAAAAAACAACTGGCAGAATCTATGGAAATGAAAGGCACAGCACAAGAGACAAAAGACACAACGGAAACATACAACAGCAGATCTCAAGAGGCAGAAGAAAACACTCAGGAACTGGAGAACAAAACACCTGAAAGCCTACACTCAAAGGAGTAGATGCAGAAAATAATGGAAAAATATGAGCAACGTCTCTGGGAACTTAAGGACAAAACGAAATATAAAAATGTACATATCATTGATGTCCCAGAAGAAGAAGAGAAGGGAAAAGGGACAGAAGCAATAATAGAGGAAACAATCAATAAAAATTTCCCCTCTCTTATGAAATAAATAAAATTACAGATCCAAGAAGCTCAGCGTACTCCAAACACAATAGATCTGAATAGGCCTACTCCAAGACGCTTAATAATCAGATTATCAAACGTCAAAGAGAAAGAGAGAATCCTGAAAGCAGCAAGAGAAAAGATATCCATCACATACAAAGGAAGCTTAATAAGACTATGTGCGGATCTCTCAGAAGAAACCATGGAGGCAAGAAAGAAGTGGTGTGATATATTTAAGATACTGAAAGAGAAAAACTGCCAACCAAGAATCCTATATCCGGCAAAACTGTCCTTCAAATATGAGGAAGAGCTCAAAATATTTTCCGACAAATAGACAATGAGAGACGTTGTGAACAAGACACCCACCCTACAGGAAATACTAAAGGGAGCACTACAGAGTCATAGGAGAAGACAGGAGTGAGAGGTTTGGAACACAATTTTGGGAGATGGTAGCACAACAATGTAAGTACATTGAACAAAGATAACTATGAATATGGTTGAGAGAGGAGGGTTGGAAGCATGTGGGACACCAGAAGAAAGGAGGAAAGATAAAGACTGGCACTGCGTAACTTTGTGAAATCTAGAGTGTTCAACAATTGTGATAAAATGTACAAATATGTTCTTTCACAGGGGAGAACAAGTGAATGTCAACCTTGCAAGGTGTTAAAAATGGGGAGGCATTGGGGGAGGGATGCAATCAACATAAACTAGAGACTATAATTAACAGAATCATTGTATTATGCTCCCTTTAATGTAACAAAGGCGATATTCCAAGGTAAATGCAGATAAGACATTTGACATTGGTGGTGGTGTCTGACTCTTTATTCCACTTTGATTTAAGGTTATCTTTCCTTTTGCTGCTTCCTAGCTGTCATGTTTTTTTTTCCCCCTCTTTCTTTTTTCTTTTTCTTTTTCTTTTGCCTCTCTGCCTTCTTTGACTCTTTCTCCTGCTTTGTGGAAGAAATGTAGATGCCCTTATAGATAGTGGTGAGAGTGGTGAACACATAAATACGTGACTATACAGGAAGCCATCGATTGTTTACTTAGGATGGAATTTATGGCATGTGAACAAAACCATTTTTAAAAAAATGGGTTGATTAACTGTAGAAATATTAGAAATCTCTTCCATGAACCAGAACAAATGTATGACAATACAACTAGAAGTCAATAATAGAGGGACATACAGGGGAAAAATATATACCTATTGCAAACTATACACTACTGTCAGTAGTATTTCAACATTCTTCCATAAACAGTAACAAATGTACTATACCAATACTATGAGTCAACAATGGAGGGTGCGTGGTTAGGGGTATGGGAGGATTTGAGTTTCCTTTTCTTTTCTTTTTTTTCTCTTTATTTTTTGTCTGGAGTAATGAAAAGTTTCTAAAAATTGAACAAAAATTAATTGGTGATGGATGCACAGCTGTACGAGGGTACTGGGGGCAATTGATTGTACACTTTGGATCTTTGGATAATTGTATGGTATGTGAACAATCTCAATAAAAATTAAAATAAAAACAAAACAAACAAAAAAAGATTATGAAGAACTATTTGAGAATTTTTAGCATTTCCATTTGACTCTCTGTGCTGAAATTCCTCATCTTTTATGCATGCTGTCTACCTTTTCCACTCTGCCCCTACATATGTTAATAGTGGTTAATTTTAAGTCTCTGCTAGTTCTAATTTCTAGGCCATCTCAGACCTGGACCTCTTGTCCATGTAATTCTTAACAATGGGTCTTGTTTTCTTACTTTTCTTACTTTTTTGGTGTTTCTTAAATTTTGATTGAATGTTAGATGTTGCTTATAAAAATAGTAGGGAAGGGCATAAATAATACTTATGTCCAGAAGTGGGCATGCGTCTTCTCTGTCAGACTGTTAGTGTGAGGAGCTGAGTCAGTCCTGTTAGTACATGAATTGGGTTTGAGTTTTGTTGCCATAAACTTCAAATTCCTCTTGTGGTGGACTGTGGCTGCCTTGTTCTTAGTGTGAATCAGGAGGGTTTTTTTCAGTGCTCCTGGCCTACCCTCAGCTTTTAGCAAGCTGTGCTTCACATGCCTCCCCCACTCGTGGATGGCTGTTGTTGGGTACTTGGTACTTGGTGCGAGGCTTGTGTATGTATGTGTGTGGAGGGGAAAGCGAGGGTTTTCTTGGTTCTCTTGCTTCTGCCTCAGTCACAGGCAGTCCCTGTGTACTTGTGCATTGGGGTCGCCCCCACCCCATTTGCAGATAGCCTTTCCTTCTTCTCATTCAGAGTATAGAGCAGGGGTCAGTGAACTTTTTCTGTAAAGAACCACTAAATTGTCTCTGCTCTCACGCAGAATCGTGCTTGTTGTTGCATGAGTGTTACTGCTCAGCCCTGTTTTCTCCAGACTTCCTTCCCCTAGAGGTCCTCATTCCCTTAAAGAGGCTTAATGTAGCAATTTCTACATGCTTACCAACTGCTTAATTCCCTGAAGTTCTCTTTAAAAATATATACTTCCTGGAAGGTTCTGAGCCAGGACTTTGGGGTATGGCAAAATAATCTGCATCTTTACTGAGCCCTTCATGGTGGTTTGGAGAGCAGCATTATTTGAGATCCACTGGCCTGTGGAGATACACCTTTATTCCTGAACCTGCTGTCTCTTCACAGGCAGTGAGTGTAAGGTCATCTTGTGTTTTTAAGTGTAAGATTGTTTTGTTGCCAAACACATTTGCACCACTGAATTGCTAGTGTAGATTAGAAGTTTCCACCAAACTGGGCAACATACACAGCAAAGCACAGCCAAGTATCCAGTGATGTGGGACTAATGAGATAGACAATGATGTATCCAGATAGTCATTGAAATTATGTTGAAAACATCGGTGACCTGGGAGATGGTGCATGTAACTGTGTAGTAAGAACAGAGTACAAAATATCACCCCATATTTGTTAAAATACATAGAGATACACACATACACAAACAGAAAAGAGCCAAAGAAAAGGTACAAAAATATTTATGGTAATTAAATTTATCAATGACGGTAGTGTTAGTTTTCCTTAATTGCATTTTTAATATTTGTAAATTGCAATGAACATATATTACTTCTGTAAAGATACATCTGTCAGTGTCCTAGTTACGTTTATCTGGGCCTTCCTTCCCATCCCTTCCTCCTCACTGTTTCATTTTGACATACGAAAGTCATTTCTTTATTTGAAGACAACCAGAATGCTTTTTGAAGATGAAAGAACATGTTCTTAGAATTATTCATGTTTCATCTTGGTGGAATGAAGTTAAGGAGTAGGTGGAGCAGGAGAGATATAAATAGGAAATTTATGGAACTTGTTTGTATTTTGTATCTGTAGGCCCCAATATGGTTGCCACTAGCCACATGTGACTATTTAAATTGAAATTAAAAGTTCAGTTCCTTAAGTGTGGTGGCTTGTAGCTATGTACCCATAAAAACATGTTCTTAAACTTAATCTGTTGTGTGGGTGTGAACCCTTATAAAATAGGACCTTCTGATGAGTTTACTTCGGTTAAGGTATGACCCAACTTGATCAAGATGGGTCTTAATCCTGTTACTGAATGGTTTTTAGGGAGAGTCACAGGGTGCAGCCAAAAACTGGAAGCCAGTAGTACCAGGAGGAGAAAAGAGAAGCTAGGAGAGGCCGCCATGTGCCTTGCTGTGTGACAAAAAAGACAAGGACCAAGGATCGCTAGCAGCCAGCCTCAGAACACCACAAGTCATCCAGGAGAAAGTATCACCTTGGTGACATCTTGATTTTGGCCTTCTAACCTCAAAACTGTGAGCCAGTAAATTCCTATTGTTTAAGCCAATTTGTTTTGGCAGCCAGGAAAATAAAACAGTTTCAGTAAGCACATTTCAAGTGCTCAGTAGCCACCCATGGCTATTTGGCTATTACATTGAACAGTACAAATTAAAGATATTTTCATCTTCACTATTGAATAGCACTGCCTAGATCATAGTATATTTTTATTAGCTAATAAAATGATTTAAACAAATCATCCTGTTCTAAATTAATATACTTCTAATTAGAGTGATCAGCCAAACTTTCTTATCTAACTTTGAAAATTAAAAATGATGAGCTTTCTTTCCCCTTCCTTCCTGTGAAAGTGTGTCTATCAATTCTGACCCTTTTCTTTCTTGCTCATGGGCATTTCTCACATTTTGCTTATTAGGGCCATATGTATGATAAATATTTTTAGTGGTTTTCAGCAGGTTGGACATTTAAAACTAGGTACCCAAATTATTTTGTTTATATATAATGATACAAAAGGTTTTTATCCTTTCCTAACTTTTTTTTTTTTTTAAGTTTTCTTTACTGCCTAGAAAACTTAGCTGCAATATGAAAGTTGAAATTTCTAGCAATGGATTTTTTTGTATTCTATTACATTAAAATCCATTGGTCTACTTTGAAAAATGTGTAGCTACCACGATGACCTTGACAGCTACCCAATAATTAATCAGACTTTGCTGATGAGATAGGTGGTGATATTAACAAATGTATTATGTATGTTTATATATTATATAATGAAATGTGTCCACTTTTGGAAGATCTGCATAACTGAATAGAAAATGATATCTGCTTAAAGTTCTTTATTGAAAACATTTGTGGTAACAAAATAATAGGAATAACCTATCAGTATAGTTAGATAAATATTGTAGCACCTTCAGACACTTGACCGACATGACAGTGTTCTTAAAAGTGTGATTCCTGGACCCCAGATACCCTTTTGAGGGTTTACAAAATCAAAACTGTTTTTCTGATAATAGTCAGATGTTTCTGCCTTTTTTACTGTGTTGACATTTGCCCCATTGGTGCAAAACAAAGGTGGACAAAACCACGAATCTTTCTGCACTCTCCCAGTAAAAAATAAAAACAAGCCAGTTTCACTTGAGAATGTCCCAGATGAAGCAGTGAGAATGACTAATTTTATCAAATCATGACCTTTGAGTATACTTCTAAAAATAATGTGTAAAGAAATTGGGAAGCTATGTTGGGGCAAAAGCACTTGTGTGATTTCATGAGTTTTTAGCTAAACTATTTGCTTTCTTTTCCGTAGAACACTGTTTTTACATGAAAGAACCACTACCTAACAAATGATAGTTATTTAGACTTTGGTATTTGACAGACGTTTTCTCAAAAGTGAATGAAGTAAGTCTGTCACTTCAAGGAAAATAATTGACAGTATTTGTTGCCAGTGGTAAAATTCAAGCTTTGAAGTAAAAATTGGAATTTTGGAAAACGTGTAGCTACCACGATGACCTTGACAGCTACCCAATAATTAATCAGACGTTGCTGATGAGATAGATGGTGATATTAACAAATGTATTATGTATGTTTTTATATTGTATAATGAAATGTGTCCACTTTTGGAAGATCTGCATAACTCAGTGGGCCAATACTTTACAAATGACCAATGTGTTATGTTGTAAAATGGATGTATAAAAGATCCATTCAAAGAAGTAGATCAATGGATTTTAATGTAATAGAATACAAAAAAATCCATTGCTAGAAATTTCAATTTTCATATTGCAGCTAAGTTTTGGTGTAGTATCGAAGAATATTCACAATGCTTTCTGTTAAAATGCTTTCCTTTTCCATCTGTATATCAGTGTGAGGCTAGATTTTCTTCATTTAGTTCAACCAAAAGAGTATGTCACAACAGATTAAAAAAAAAAGGCAGATAGAAGAATCTAGCTGTCTTCTGTTCAGCCAGACTTAAATAAATTTGCAAAAATGTAAAACAATACCAGTCTTCTCACTGAATTTTATTGGTTTTAGAAAATATAGTTATTTTCATAAAAATGTGTTGACATGCAATGGTTTCTTACTGTCATTTTAGAGTGAATTAATACAGATTGTTAAAATTCGGTTTTAATTTCTAATATGGTAAATATTGATGTAACTCACTTATAAACAAAAGCTTTTTGGAATCTTCAGTTACGTTTAGGAGTATCAAGGGTTCCTGAGACCACAACGCTTGAAAACCACTAGAAAAGTCTTTTGGATGCATTGTTAAAGAAAGTGCAGATTTATGTGATTTATTTGTCATTTATGTGAAAAGGGATATAAATGGGTTACAAGTTTATTTGTCATTTATGTGAAAAGGAATATAAATGGGTTACTTATTTTCCTGTATATCCTTAAAGTTCTTCTGAAAGGATATAGAAGAACTTTGCCTGGGTTGGTTGGTTCAGGAAGGGAAATAGGGTGCCTGGGGGTAAGGAATTAAAGGTAAAGGGATGAAAGGTAAACTCTAAAACCTTTGAACTTGTTTGGATTTTAAACCAGATATTTACATAATCCATTTTAAAAAAGAACAAGAAATAGAAATGAAAAAATACCTGCTCAGCTTTGTTACACAGTTCAGGGAATCCACTGTTATGAAAAGTTGGATCAAATTTGGAGTAATGGTTATTCCTTTTCTGGTGGCTCTTTTTTTTTCCTTGTTTTGTTTGAGAAAAAAATGAAGCTTGCTTATTTTAGGGGTAGAAAATTTCACTTAATGTTCAGGTCAAATGCATATAATGTAATCAAATAGGTAGCCACTTCCTTAACAGAGCCCAAAGTCTACTGATACTGTCTTGAGGAGGAACAATTTGCTTTTTTTTTTTTTAAGTTTTTTTTATTTTTAAATTGACTCTTATTTCCAGGTTCCTAGAAAAGAGATTGTATTTATTTTAGAAGACATATAATTTAGAGCCCTGTCATTTTAAAAGGTTTTAAATATGTGCTACATGAAATGTAGAAGTAACAAAGCTAAGTAAGTGTTTTGACATTTCATTCAGTGCAAAAAATACTTTTTAATACTCATAACCTTTGAGGCTTTGGGTATTCTTGAAAAAATCTAAGGAATTCAGTTTTATTCCATCTGCTATTAAATGTGCCTTTTGATCTCTGTTCATACTTTTAATGTTTGGATAAAGTGGCCTTTTAAGAAAAGTGAAAATCATTTTAATGTAATAGTTCTTCAGGTTTTATTTTTTCATTTAGTATGTCTAAAATTTATTTCTTTGGTTACTGAAATATTATTTCTAGAGTTCTTTGTAGCCTTGTAAAGGAAGATATGACCTATGATTCCACTCACTAGTTACAGTTAAGTTTGCCCATAATGTGGAACTTTTTTCTCCAAGTTCTTTAGTTAACAAAGAATGCCCTTAATAATGTTAATTGGTTTTTCTGAAGTATTAGACAAATGGATGGATAGTTCAGAAAGGAGTTTTACTTTTACTAGTTACATATGCTTGTGTCATACATACTTGACATTTTTCAAAGCACTTGTGTGTTATTTTCTTTTCATTCTTGGCCCATCTTGGAACAGCACAATTAGTATTTTTCTTATTTTATATGTGTGGACATTGAAATCCAGAGGGCTAAGTGAATAGTCTTATGTCATACAACCTTATTAAATAGTAAAAGAAAAATTTAGATTTTAACAAGGCTTCTGACTCTGACCTATCATGTTCCAGGCACTCTGGTGGGTACTAGAGATATAAAGACAAGTCTTTTGTGGGCTTGGAGATTAGTGGCAGAGACCACCCAGAGGGAGAAATGTAATAAGCATGGTGCTACCCTGTTGAAGAGCCATGTAGCTCTGGTTTTTGTTTTTTTTGTTTTGTTTTTGTTTTTAGGAAGTGACACAAATCTTGGAGGATAAATAAAAATTAGCCACAGCAAGGCTGATTAGGGGAGAAGGATATTCGGATAGAAAGAACAGTTAAGGAGGCCTAAATCGGCACACTGACACCTGGGAACTGCTGGTAGTTCCGTGTGAGAAGGAATAGATGAAACCGGAGACATAGGCAGTATGCCCTAAATTGAGAAGTTTGAACTTAATTTTAAAGGTTTCAGAGTACAAAAAAGATATTTAAGTAGGTATGGAAGGAGACAGATTGACTCTTAGTTCTTGGAGTATTTGTTGTGGGACCATAATCAAGTGACTATGTATGTCTGACTCCCAATTGCCTCATAAGTAAAATGGGAATAACATTCATCTTGCAGGGAGTTAGGAGGACTAAAAAATAAAATGTAAGTAAAGCACCAGGAACAGCACCAAGCCTGTATTCAGTATTGGAAGATGAATTGGGAGAAGTAAGGACAATTCACTACACATATTCTTGGCTTCTAGATAGGACTGAAAAAAAGTATGACTTGAATCTTTTAAAATGATATTGGAACATTAGGATGGTTATAAAACAGTTTAACTGACATGGTTTTGTAATTAACCTGCTTAAATATAATATTTAGGAATCCTTAAATGTGGCCTTTTCTTAGATTCTTGTTTGAAAACAAGACTATCGTTGTCAGGTAATGAGACTGCCACAAGTCAGAACTGGTGTAGAATCAATTTTGTTTTGATATTTGGGCCATAACTTACTCCACTCCCCTACCCCCACCCCCAACTGGCTGTGATTCTTAGTTGGAAAACTTGGATTATCACATCCTAGCTCTCTTAATCTTAGTCAAATCACTTGCATATTTGCATGTTTCTTCACTGTTACAATGATCCCTGATTAATTTAGCTTCAGAGTAAAATGAAAGTGCATGGATGTACTTGAAAAACACAATAAAATTGGAAGTATGCTCGTTTGATAGCTTTATGACTTAGTATTTGGTTATAATGAGTTAATTACCAGGCATGTATTTTTTTACTGCTGTCTAGAACTGTAGATGTATATGAACCATTTGAGTCCCTGCTTTCTAGCTAAGTTGATGCTTATAATGAGTTGGCTACAGAAGTGGTTTACAATCAAGTTAGTATAAAATTCAAAAGTATTATTATGCCTTGGGTAAGTATAAAGATTTATTATCTATTCTGGTAGTATATTGAGCCTGAATCCACCACCACCCCACCCCACCCCCGCCCTGCAATTCCAGGTTCAAATATAGTTTGGTGTCTGTAGGAAATGTCTATATAATTCATAATAAATTTTATGTCTTAATTTTGAATATACATTTTTACCCATTGAGAGAGCAAGGCTTTTAACTAACATGTTAAGTATGCACTGTTTTTATAGTTGGCTAAACAAACCTCAGTCTTGTGTAGCAGATTTTGGCTACCTTACCAAAACCTCTGGGTATAATAAGCCTTCTTTTTTTTTTTTTTTTTTAAATTTTGAATTTCAGTATGAATTTTGGACTCCTGAGTATATTTGCATTTCAGATGGTGTTGGAATGTCTTTATACCTGGTCTTCCAGAATTATCACATTTATCTTCTTTCTCACAGGCCAGCCCTCCAGATCTCTATATTGAAAGATTTAATATAGCTCTTGGACAATACATGGGAGCATTACAGAGCATTGTGCCTCTTTTCATATATATGGTAAGTTAGAGCTGTTTCCACCTTTCCAAGTAAAACCTTATTTTCATTGGCTAATGCACAGATAGATGTAGAGTTTAAGCATATTTTATTTTTCTCTTTCTTATTGTGATATAAATGGAAATTAAACTATTTCAGTAATTTTGATTGTTGGAGTTTAGTTATTCCCCCGTTTTTTTGTTTTGAAATTCCGTAAGTGACAATTGCTGGATAGATAATTAGGCTGATAATCAGCAATCACCCAATGAGCATTTATTTTATTTCTGCCCTGTGGAAGGCACTGTGCTTGGTCCTGGGAAGATAAAGATATATAAGGAAGACTTCTTGTCTTCAGGAAATAGTTAAAAAGTACATGAAAAATGTGATATATGAGAAATACCTAGTAAGTTGTTCCAGAAAAACTAGTGCAACAGAACATTGCTTCCATTTTGATGATTTTTTTCATTTGGAGAGTATGCCATGAGTATAACTGACAGACTGTTGACTTTGTTGATTAGCCCCCCTCCCCCTGTTAGATAGACAAACTCATAAGAGTCTTATAATGTTAGTATTCCTATTGAATGGAAAGGTCCTTAAAAACCTCCTATTCAAACTCCTCTTGTTTAAAACATTGGGAAATGGGATGTATTCTAAATAAAATATACTTAAATTTTAAAAACTACCTTTAATTTAGAAGGCACTTTACAGAAGATCATGTAGTATTTTGTGCTTTTTATTTCTATTATTTATTCCTTGGATACCGATACTAATTTTAAAAGTTAATAGTGTTCCCTAATTAATATAATTCTGAAGAAATATTTTTTGCCTTTTCTTTTACCAAGAAAATGAATTCCAAAAGGCTTTTTTGTTTAAGTTCTAGAATCCTTTATGAATGAGAAAATTTCGGCAAGAATGTCACGGGTGATAGTAGAGATTAGTACATATGGATTAGCAGAATTAACTTCCTGAGAAAGGGTCAGGAAAGCCTGGAGGGTAGCCACATTGTATCACCTTTCTCTTTAGGTAAAATCCTCTCCTGGGTTCCCTTGTTAGGAGTATATCTTAAGTAAATATTTTGTTACTGCTAGAGCAATTGTTCTCATTTCCATTTCAACAAACTCCTTATGTTTTAATGTTTTAAATGAAGAGAGATTATGAATGGAAGTAGAACTGATGGATGGGGTCCATTTGTGGGTAAGGGAGTTAAGGTGGATCTGCCATTTTATGATACTAACCAGTGAGCATGTTGGCTAGGGGAATTAGTAATGAAAAAAGTCTAAACCATCATGAATTGGATTTTTTTTTACCTTTTTTAATTGAGATTGTTCACATACCGTACAATTATCCAAAGATTCAAAGTGTACAATCATTTGCCCCTGGGACCATCATACAGCTGTGCATCCATCACCACAATTAATTTTGTTTTCAATTTTCAGAACATTTTCATTACTCCAGAAAAGAAATCAAGACAAAAAAAAGGAAACTCAAATACTCCCATACCCCAAACCAGCCCCTCTCCATTATTGGTACAGTACATTTGTTATGGTTGATGAAAGAATGTTAAAATACTACTAACTGTAGTATATAGTTTACAATAGGCATTTTTTTTCCCTGTATGCCCCTTTATTATTAACTTCTATTTATAGTGTCATACATTTGTTTTAATTCATGAGAGATTTCTAATATTTGTGCAGTTAATCACAGACATTGTTGGCCATGAGATTCAGTTTTATACATTCCCATCTTTTATTTTTTTTTAAATTTTATTTTGAAATAAATTCAAACTTACAGGAACAGTTGCAAAAACAATACAAACCCCATACACAGAACTCCAGCATACCCCAACCCCCTCCACCTATACCCAGATCCACCATCTTGAACAACCTGTCACTCCACCATTTCTTTCTTTCCCCCCTTCTCTCCCTCCCTGTCTATCATCCATCGTCTATTGCTCTGTCTTCTGAACATATGAGAGCAAGCTGCACACATCCTTGAACAAACAATATAATTCACATATACATTTCCCATGAACAAGAACATTCATTTATGCAATCACATTAAGTGCAACTAAGAAATTCAAGAAATTCAACATTGGTACAAAGCTTACATTCTATATTTCATTTTTTGCTTATGTCCCAACTGTGTCCCTTTGAGCCTCCTCTCCTGCATCCTCAGATCCCATTCAGGATCATCCTTGGCATTTAATTGTCATTATCTGTTTAGACTGTCTTTTTTTTTTTCAATTGTGGAAACATATATACAGCATAAATCTTCCCATTCCAACCCCTCCCAAGCATTCCATTAGTGGTATTAATCACATTTAGAATGTTGCAATGCTATCACCTTCCCACCATCCATTACTAGAAATTTCCTCTCACCCCAAACAGAAACCCTACACTCATTTCTTATTAACTCCCCATTGCCCCTTCCCCTACTTCTTGTAACTCATACTCTACTTTTCATCTCTATGATCCTATTCTCTGATACTTCCTTTGTGTTTACCATGGCACTTAAATTTAACATCTTAAATCTATAACAATCTTGTTTTCTTTGATGCCAACTTAACTTCAGTAGGACACATGAACTATGTTCCTGTACTCCTCCATTCCCCCACCTTTCTGTAGTTCTTGTCAAAAATTACATATTTTACATTGAGTCCCAAACTACTGATTTATCATTACACTTTATGTCTTTTAGATCCTGTAGGAAGTAAATAGTGGAGTTACAAATCAAAAATACAGTAGTACTGGTATTTATATTTACCATGTGATCTTTACTGGAATTCCTTATTTCTTCATGTGGTTTCAGTCAATTGTTTAGTGTCCCTTCCTTTCAGCCTGCACAGTTCCCTTTAGCATTTCCTATAGGACTGAGCTACTGGTGATGAAGTCCCTCAGCTTTTGATTATCCGGGAATGTTTCCATCTCCCCCTTGTTTTTAACCTCCAGGTGTTTGTGAGTTTTCTAAGTCTCTGACGGTTATTGACTTCTATTTGTGTTCCATTGTGGTCAGAGGATGTGCTTTGAATAAATTCAATTTTTTTAAATTTATTGAGGCTTGTTTTATGTCCCAGCATATGGTCTTTTCTGGAGAAAGTTCCGTGATCACTAGAGAAGAATGTGTATCCTGGTGATTTGGGATGTAATGTTCTATGTATGTCTGTTAAATTTCTCTATCTCTCTTTCTCCTTTCTTTGTTTCTCTGTTGGTAGGGCTCCTTTTAGTATCTGAAGTGGAGCAGGTCTTTTATTAGCAAAATCTTCAGCATTTGTTTGTCTTTGAAAAATGCAAGGTCTCCCTCAAATTTGAAGGAGAGTTTTGCTGGATAAAGTATTCTTGGTTGGAAAGTTTTCTTTCTCGGAATTTTAAATATGTCATGCCATTGCCTTCTCACCTCCATGGTGGCCGCTGAGTAGTTTCCTTTGTATGTGGTGAATTGCTTTTCTCTTGCTGCTTTCAGGACTTGCTCCTTCTCTTCAGTATTTGAGAGTCTGATCAGAATATGTCTTGGAGTGGGTTTATTTGGATTTATTCTATTTGGAGTTCGCTGGGCGTTAACGCTTTGTGTGTTTATATTGTGTAGGTTTGGGAAGTTTTCCCCAACAATTTCTTTGAATACTCGTTCTAGACCTTTACCTTTCTCTTCCCCTTCTGGGATGCCAATGAGTCTTAAATTTGGATGTTTTATTTTATCTGTCATATCCCTGAGATCCATTTCAATTTCTTCAATTTTTCCCCATTCTTTCTTCTTTCATTTTCCGTTCTGTTCCTTGAGGTGGCTGAGTTGTTGTTCAGCTTCCTCTAGTCTTGTACTGTGAGTATCCAGACTTTTTAATTTGGTCTTTTTAATTTGGTCAGCAGTTTCTTTCATTTCCATGAGATCATCTATTTTTTTATTTACTCTTGCAATTTCTTCTTTATGCTCTTCTAGGGTCTTCTTCATGTCCTTTATATCCTGGGCTGTGCTCTCATTGTTTGTCTTTAGTTCTTTGATTAATTGCTCCAAGTACTATGTCTCCTCTGATCTTTTAATTTGGGTGTTTGGGTTTGGGTTATCCATATCGTCTGTTTTTTTCATATGCTTTAAAATTTTCTGTTGTTTTTGGCCTCTTGGCATTTGCTTTACTTGATAGGGTTCTTTTAGGATGTGAAGAATTATTCAAACACCAATCTCTGATTTGTCAGATCTACAGCTTGGTGGCGTACACTTTCTCTAACCAGCAGATGGCATCCGCGAGTCACCTATTCCCCTCAAGTCACTTCTCCCCAACTTTGTCTTTGTGGTGTGTGGGAGTCTGATTCTTGTGGTTCAATTGGTTCACCAAGTTTGGGTGTGTTGTTGGTGCTGTCTGCCCTGAATGTGGGGCATATGTCTGAGCGGTTAGGGAGGCAGGGCAGCTTTAATAATCAAACTTCCCAGGTGTTCCTAGAGATTTAAGGCTGTTCCAAGAGTCTAAACCTTCAGTTTGGTCTCACCACAGATTGTGTCTGCCGCTGACCCACAAGTCCTTGGTATTGGTGTATGGTCCTTGGGAATTCTGAGTGGGTCCCTCTTCCAAGCCGTGCCCTTCTAGGGCCTCTGCTGAGGGAAGGCTGTGCTACATCACAAGTTCATGCCATCCTTCAAGGGAAGCCCTGGGCCGCCAGCCTGTACAGGGGCGTTCTGAGCCTGCTGTAAGGATGGCTGCATGGGGCGTGTTAATTTCCCCCTTTTCGCACAGCTCCGCCTTCCCAGCTCTGGGACAGTTAGCTGTGGGTGCATGAAAGGCTGTTGTCCATGCCTGATATTGTGGTGTGTGTTCGTGTTGCTGGAAACACTGTCTGTCACACTGGGTTTTTTGGCGTGGCTCTGGGCTGTGGCGTCTGCGCCAGGCAGGAGCGTTGCCAGCACACTGTGAAGATGGCTGCAAGGGGTGTGGTTATTTTCCCCCTTTTGGCACACCTCTGCCTTCCTCGCTCCGAGACAATTAGCAGCAGGTGCACGAAAGGCTATCTTCCATGCCAGATATTGAGGCATTTGCACAGCGTGTTCCTGCCGCGCTTCACTGTGTGGTTCTCGCTGCCGCAGCCGCTTTTGGTTTTTTTTTTTGAAAAAGAACTAGTCCACCTCCAAATGCTAACCTGTGGTTTCCCCACACCACAGCACAGCGGCCGGACATTCAGCAAGCTCACTTACTCGTTTCAGAACACAGACTCCTGGTTTCACCAAGTGCATGGTCCCTGTGGATTTAGCAGACCTTGTCTAGCTGGTGCATCGCTGGAACTGGTGTTCTGGCTTTTATCTAGTATTTTTCACAGAGGTGTTTTTTTTGCTCTGTCTCACCTAGCCACCATCTTAGGTTCTCCATCACATTCCCATCTTTTAACCTCCAGCTTTCCCTCTGGTGACATACATGACTCCGAGCTTACCCTTTTCAGCACTGTAAGTTATTCTCACAATGTGCTGCCTTCACCTCTGTCCATTTCCAAATGCTTAAGTTCACGCTAGTTGAACATTCTGCTCATCCAGTCCCCATTCTTTAGCCTCGTTTTATATCCTGGTAACTTACATTCATATATATTAGTTTACATATGGAAATTAGTTCATATCAGTGAGGACCCTCCAATATTTGTCCTTATGTGTCTGTCTTATTTCACTCCATTTAGTTCCCTCAAGGTTTCTTCATCAACCCATTTTTTTTTAAGATGGTTTTGTTCACACAGCATACATTCTGTCCCAAGTAAACAATCAGTGGTTCCCTGTATAGTCACGTATTTATGTATTTACCACCATTAGCACTATCTATGTAAGGACATCTCCATTTCTTCCACAAAGAAAGACGAAGAGTCAAAGAAAGTACAGAGACAAAAGAAAAAAGAGAGAGAAAATAATGACAGCTAGGAAGTAACAAAAGGAAAGATAGCATTAAACTAAAGTAGAATAAAGAGTCAGACAACATCACCAATGCCAAGAGTCCCATACCTTTCCCCCAAGTGCCCCCTGCCATATGCATTTAGCTTTGGTATATTGCCTTTGTTATATTAAATGAAGCATAATACAGTGTTTCTGTTAACTGTAGTCTCTAGTTTGCATTGATTGTATTTTCCACCCAATCCCACCCCATTTTGAACATCTTGCAATGTTGACATTCTTTTGTTCTACCTCATGTAAAAACATATTTGTTACTTTTATCAAAATCGTTGAGAACCCTGGGTTTCACTGAGTTTTACAGTCCCAGTCTTTATCCTTCGTCTTTTGTTCTGGTGTCCCACATGGTCCTAACTTTCCTCTTTCAACCATACTCACAGTCATCTTTGTTCAGTGTACTTACATTGCTGTGCTACTATCTCCCAAAATTGTGTTCCAAACCTCTCACTCCTGTCTTTTTCTGTCTGTAGTGCTCCCTTTAGTGTTACCTGTAGAGCATGTGTCTTGTTCACAAACTCTGCCATTGTCTGTTTGTCAGAGAATATTTTAAGCTCTCCCTCATATGTGAAGGACAGTTTTGCTGGATATAGGATTCTTGGTTGGTGGTTTTTCTCTTTTAAGTATCTTAAATATATCACCCCACTTCCTTCTTGCCTCCATGGTTTCTGTTGAGAAATCCACACACAGTCTTATTATAAAGCTTCCTTTGTATGCGATGGATTGCTTTTCTCTTGCTGCTTTCAGGATTCTCTCTTTATCTTTGACGTTTGATAATCTGATTATTAAGTACTTGGTGTAGGGCTATTCATGTCTGTTCTGTTTGGGGTATGCTGTACTTTTCAGACCTGTAATTTTATGTTTTTCATAAGAGATGGGAAATTTTCATTGATTGTTTCCTCTATTATTGCTTCCTCCCTTTTTCCCTTCTCTTCTTCTTCTGGGACACCCATGACATGTACATTCCTGCATTTTGTGTCGTCATTCAGTTCCCAGAGACATTGCTCATATCTTTCCATTCTTCTCTCTATCTGTTCTTTTGTGTGTATGCTTTCAGTTGCCTTGTACTCCAGTTCCTGAGTGTTTTCTTCTGCCTCTTGAGATCTGCTGTTGTATGTCTCCATTGTGTCTTTCATCTCTTGTGTTGTGCCTTTCATTTCCATAGATTGTGCCAGTTGTTTTTTCGAACTTTTGATTTCTACCTTATGTACCATTATATGCTTCATCTCTTTTGCCATATCTTCTCTAAACTTTTTGAATTGATTTAGCATTAGTTGTTTCAATTCTTGTATCTCAGTTGAAGTGCACATTTGTTCCTTTGGGCCATAACTTCGTTTTACTTAGTGTAGGTTGTAGTTTTCTGTTGTCTACGTATCTGGTTTCCTTGGTTACCTTAATGAGGTTTTCCCAGAACAGAAAGGGCTCAGGTCTCAGAAGGGGGCAGTAGTATCCGGTCTTAGAAGATTGATACACCCTGTGAGGCCTCAAGCCACTGTGCTTTTCTGCCCAGCAGGTGGTACCTGTCTGCCTGTCACTCCAGACTGGTGTAAGAGGTGTGGCCCATGGCTGTTTCCCCCAGGCTCTGGGGTCTGGTTCTGAATGGAAGCCGGATAGTAGAGCTTGGCATCACCTCTTTCCTCTTAGGGAAGAGACACCCCCTAGGGAGATATCATTTGCAATTGAATGGTCTCTCTGTCTCTGCTGTCTCCACCCTTGTCTGGGTCAGAGCACTGGGAACTGAAAATGGCTGAAGCTTTCTCCACTGAGCCTAAAAAGGAACAGAAAGCCCCCTGTCAGGGCCTGTCCACGACCACCCTCAGTTTCACCCATCAACCAGAGATAACACCTGGTCCTCTGGGTTTCCCCTCCCTCCCAGAGAAGTCCTCCAGCTCTCCAAGGCCAGTTGTCACCAAAAGCCTTTGCTTGTTGGGGATTTGTAGCTTGTATTGAACAGTCCACATTTGTTAATTAAAACCTCAGTTGGAGCTGGGCTGAGGTATATTTGCTTTTTCAGAGAGTGTTGCTCTATCACAGTGAATCTTTGCAGTTTGGGCTGCTGTTGTAGGAGGGGGCTCTCAGTGCAGGTCTGCAGTTTTTGCTTATGGGTTTTATGCTGCGATCTCGGGCATTCCTCCCAATCCAAGTTGGTGTATGATGTGTGGACAGTCACGTTTGTACCTCAGCAGTTATTCCAGATTATTTACTAGTTGTTCCTGGTTGTTTATCAGTTATTCCAGGGGGACTAACTAGCTTCCCCTCCTCTCTATGCTGCCATCTTCTTCCCATGAATTGGATTTTGAGTCAAAACATGATTGGATAATTTTTTTAAAAATTAGATTGAATAAGACAGGAAAGTGGTAATGTCATAGTTGTTTTCTTAAATTTTATGGTAGGATCCTAGGGTTTAAGAAGTGAATATCATTTAAGAATGAATGAACTTCAAATTTATTCTTCCAGAAAATTTCAAGTAAGGGATCTTAGGTTGTGAAATGAATCTATAACATCCTATTTACATTAAGAGCTGGGATTACTTACTTGTTATTTGTGGAAATTTGTTGTGGTAAATTGTTTTTTCTTGTCCAGAATATTGAAATGCTTTGGACTTTGCCACTGCTTTGTTGGGAAAGTGTATTGCTTAAAGAATTTTATTTGTTAATCTATCAGGGCCATAATTGGCAAACTGTCCTTGGTAGTCAAAGAAATGGAAGAGGAATTTTTTTAAGCATTACTTGTCAAAATTAGTATGTTTATCTTAGGAGAAATCTGTCTATATGAATATCTAAGATACCAAGTCATTAAACTCAAAGATAAATTGTTTGAGGCCCCTAAATTATGAGAAAAGATAGTTGTTGAAAGATGCAGAGATGAATTTAAAACATTGCTTATTTAAGTTTTTAGAATATTGGAGCTTAAAATTATTGTATCTGAGAAAAAGTTGAATGTCTTCTCTTATTTAAAAAGGCAGGAAAACTGAGAATTCCTAAGTCCATCTGATGTTTTTGTTATTTCTCTGTTTCATGGGTTCTGGTTACTTAATAAAGAGTAGGAAGGGCCCATTAGAATGCCATGCTTTGATGTCTTAAATGTTAACAGCACAATATGCAAGGAGTAAAAAACACTATAAATGCAGAAGATTTCCCTTTGGGAGTTAAACAATTATATTATCTTTTATTCTCATGTGTAAACTCCAAAGTCTCATAGAGATACCTAATTCACTTTTCAAAGGCCTATAATGCAAAATCAATTTTTGCTCTAAATTCATTTTGTAAATCTAATATGAAAATAGCTATAAAGTTGAAATTTTTATTAGTTTAAACAAAAAGTAAACTGCTTCCCTAGATAATTTATTTCTAAAGGGGAAAGAAGTGCTTAGACATATATATGGCAGTCAGCTTAATCTCTTATTATAAAATTCATGTGAAAAAATAAACCTATTAGCTGGGAAAACCGCTATAAAAGACAAATTGGAAGGGGGAAACTAGCCTATCTGATATTAAAATGAATGATAAGGCTATATTAATTAAAAGTGTTTGTCATTGTGTAGGAATCAATGGATCAGTGGAACTGAGCCCAGAAATAGACTGAGGTAAATGTGGAAATTTAGGGAAGAAAAAAGATGACATTTCAAATAAGTAAGAAAGAAATGGATTATTCTATAGCTGATGTCATTTTTGGTTGGGGGTTAGGGGTAGAGGAGACTGATTACTACCATATTCTTTATAATAAATTCTAAATGGAAGAAAATTTTAGAAAAATAAAAAACAAGAAGAAATTGTGCACAAATCTTGGAGGAGGAAAAGGACTCTCTAAACAGGACCCCAAACTTAAAAGCCATGAAAGAAAATACTAGATTTTGACAATAAAATTCAAAATATTTTGTTTAGCGAAATACCCTAATCCAAAAGTAAATGGAAAAAACTTGCAATAAATTTGCAAAACACAAGAAAAAGGATTCCTTTCCTTGATAAGTAACCAAGTTTTATGAATTAATTAGAAAAAGATCACGTACGTTATTTTTCTATTGAAAAAATGGATAAAGGATATGAATAGTTTGTAGGAAAAAGAAAAACAAATGGCTTATCAACATGAAAATATACCCAACATCATAATTCAAGAAATGCAAATTAAAACAGAATTTATTTATTTATTTATGCATACATACATACTTAGTTACATACATACATACCTCTATACCTCTTTCAGTTGGTGAAAGTTTGAAAAAGTTTGATAATATCCAGTTCTGGTCAGTCTTGTGGGGAAACAAGTCCCTCACACTTTTGGTGGAAATGTAAATTGATAAAATCCTCTTTGGAATACTGTTTGGCACAATTATTCAAAGTTAAAAATGCGCAAACTCTTTGACTCAGATAATGTACCCATAGGAATTTATCATTACAAATAAACTAAAATATATATGCAAATATATATGTACAAGAATGTTTATGGCCTTTTTTTTTAAGTTTTTATTTTGAAATACTTTCAAACTTACAGGACAGTTCCAAAAATAATACAAACCCTATACAGAGAACTCCAGCATATTCCTACCCCTGCTGTCTCCCCCAGTTACCCTGATCCACCAATTTTAACATTTTGCCACGTTTGCTGTATGTTTTTCTATCATTCGGTCCATTTTCTGAACACTTGAGTGTAGGTTGTGTACATCATGCTCCTTCAACATTTAATACTGCCATATACATTTCCTAAGAACAAGGATATTCATTTATGTAACTACCTTAAGTACAGTTATCAAGTTCAAGAAATTTAACATGGATATAGAGCTAATTTATATCAATTTTTTCATATGTCTCAATAATGTCCTTTTGAGCTTTTTCTCCTCCCTTGCTAGAGCCATCCAGGATCATGTATTGCATGTAATTGTCATTGTCATTTCTTCATTCAGCTCCTGTCTGTTGTCTGTGGTCTGTTGCCCTTTCCTTTCAACCTTCAGAACTCTTTAGTATCTCTTGTAGGACTGGTCTAGTGGTGAGGAACTCCCTCAGCTTTTGTTCATCTAGGAATGTCTTAATCTCTCCCTCATCTTTGAAAGACGGCGGGGTTTTTTTGTTTTTTGTTTTCTTTTTTTTGCTTTCAGCACTTTATGTATGCTGAAAGCATAGTTTCTGATGAGAAATAGAAATGAGCAATTAATCTTATTGCGGCTCCTTTTTACATGATTCTGTTTGCAGCTTTTAGGTTTCTGTCTTTGGCATTCAAAGTTTGATTATAATACACTGTGGTGTGGGTCTGTTTGGGTTTATCCTGTTTGGAGTTGGCTGAATGACTTAGTTTTGTATATTCTCATCTTTCATTGAATTTGGGAAGTTTTCAGCCATTATTTCTCTGAATATTCTCTTTGGCCCTTTCTTTCTTCTCCCTCTGGAGCTCCTACAATGTATATATTGGTATGCTTGATGGTGTCCCACAGGTTCCTCACTCTGTTCACTTTTCTTTGCTCTTCTTTCTGCTCCTCAGACTAGTTGATATTGTTGATTCTTTCTCTTGTCAGCTCTGATCTGCTGTTGAAATCCTTAAGGGAATTTTTAACTTATGTTGCTATGGTCTTCAGTTCTATTTGGTTCCTTTTCATAATTTCTATCTCTGTGTATATTCTCTTTGTGTTCATCTGTTGTTTTCATGATTTCCTTTAGTTCTTTGTCCATGTTTTTCTCTAGCTCTTTGAGCATATTTAGAACCATTTTTTTTTTTCTGAAGTCTTTGTCTGGTGTGTGTCTCAGGGCTGTTCCTTCTTGTTGATAGTTTCTACTGCTTTTTCCTCCTTGCCTGGGCTCAGTGCTTCCTTTTTCTTTGTATGTTGTGACCTTTTGTTGAAACCTGGACATTTTGATATTTTAATGTATTGTCACTGGAATTTAGATTGTGAGATGTCTGTTCCTTAAGCTTGTATCCCGTAAGTGTTGTAACAGAGCTTTCCTTGAATGCCAGGAGCCAACCAAAAAAAAAAAAGTAGTTGTAGTTAAAAAAAGAGAAACTCTCAGTCTTTGCAGAGTTTATCGATACAGTGAGGTTAGAGAATAGTTTCAGGCCAAAGTGGAGGGGCTTCCCTGAACCTTTCTGTGCATTCATCTTGTCTCGGACATGTATGTGTGGCTCTAGGAATTTTCCTGTTTACACAGATACTGATGTCTCCTGTTTCCGAGAAATAGTTCCCTCACAGTCCCAGGTCTGTACTGTATGTCCTACAGCCAGCAATCCCTTGCCCCAGGCAGTCACTTGAGTGCTCTCCCACAGCATTCTGTAAGAGCAATCTGTGAACCGCTTTCAACAAGCAGGGCAGATTCTGGGATGGCAAGCCCCTCAGGCCACCAGCAGATAGATTGGACCAGACATGCCTGATCACAGTATGTGCATGAGGGCTACTCTGCTCTCTCCAGAACTGGTACTAGGGCTCCATATGGGGAGCACGGGCTAATTTCCCTGCTCAGCTGGTGAGGGATGGGGGTGGGGCCAGCCAGGATACCACAAGGTCCTACTACTTTTTTTTTTTTTTTTAAGGAAAAATAAAGTATATTCACACATATGCAAAGAACATCTTAGAAAGAGATCTTCCCATTGGTAGAATGGGACCATTGGGAATGTGAGAGAGGGTCTGCAGTAGAGACTTCTTTTTATTGCATACCCTTTTGCATAGTTTTATTTTTTAAGCATGTGCTTCTTATTTTTATAATTTTTCAAAAAGATCCTGTTAAGAATTGAGATAATCAGTGAGCAAATTGTTAACATTCCTCTTTATGTTTTCCACTCTTATGTAATGAATTAACATGTAAGCATGAACAAATTCTACCTTTTTTTCTTGTCAATTCTAATCAAGATGCTTTTAGCCGCAAGAAATGGAAAACTTGACTCAAAGTGAATTAAGTAATAAAACTCCAAAAATAAGATAGTCTCCAAGTTTGGTTGAATCTGTGGTTCAACAATGTTGACTTATAGCTTGGGTTCTTTTGTCTCTTTGTTATCACAGTGTTGGCTTCATCTTGTTCTTTTCATGGTTGTAAGATGACTTTAAGAACCTTCTTCCATAAGCCCAGGTTGCTCTAAATCTGATTGGGCTGCAGTCTCTTGGGAATGCCATAAGCTGAATGACCTAGACTAATCATTGGGATAGAATGTATTTTTGGGAGTCAACTAGTGTATGTCTGATGATCATTGATGGAGTACCTTTCATTAGTGTTTCCTAGTGTTGCCTTTAGATGATAGTATAGTATTATATTCATAATATATGTACATCCCTGTCTAGTTAATGTTGGGGCATCTTCCAGTGTTCTTTTGGAGGTGTATGGTTCATAGCATTTTATCTTTGTGTGCTTTTAACCCCCATGCCAGAAAAACACTAAACTGATAGTGGCAGGGTTTTTGTTGTTTGATCTTGGGTTTTTGTGGTTTAAGTAATGGGTAGGACCATCTTGATGTGTTGTTTTCTGAAGTAAATGTTATTTAGTACTTTAGTTCATTAGGATAGCTAATCATTTTTACCTAATTAATGCACTGAAAACAAGTTTATTTTCCTTTGCAGAATAAATTTTACATTGAAACCAAGCTTAACAGAGACTTAAAAGATGACCTTATAAAGCTGTTTACGGAACATGTTGCAGAAAAGCA
This sequence comes from Choloepus didactylus, assembly GCF_015220235.1. NCBI lineage: Eukaryota > Metazoa > Chordata > Mammalia > Pilosa > Megalonychidae > Choloepus > Choloepus didactylus. The sequence goes on from NC_051321.1 coordinate 14,682,154, forward strand.
CATTTACAACCTAATGCGTAAGTAATTCAACTTATTATAAGATGACACTAACAATGATCTTTTTTTTTTTTTTTTTTATCTGAGAGTATTATCATAGAAACCCCAATGTTGACATCTTCTTAACCAGGTAGCAAGAAGTATTGAATGTTTATAGAGAGGGAGAATGAGGAGTTGAGAATGTGACTCAAAGGTCACCTGGTAAGCAGGCAGCAACTTAGCCAGGTCATTTGACGATGTCTTTATATCTGGCCTGATCCGTTTCCTTTGTTGTTGTTTTCTTGACAATGGGGAAATATTAGGTGGTTCACCTCTAACTTTGTTACCAGTAACTCTAGAAGGAGTGTAATATTTTATCTTTGAAATGGTAATACAGAATCCTCTCTAACTTTTCCTCTTTAGTGCAACAATCTTTCACTTGTCTGTTTCTGTCATTTACGAACTATGATCCTTAAGCGAACTTCTTAACCCCTTGGGGGTCCTGCATTTTCTCTTCTGTAAAATTGGAATACGGAAAATGTTTCATATGGCTATGTAGATTATCAGCTAAGAAGAACAAAGTGTCAAGCCCAGTTAGTTTCTTTCTACCTATTTCTGTGCTCTTTGCCCTCCCACAGCGGGTAGATTCTCATCTTACCTTTCCCACAAGAATATACCTCTCCAAGTGGAGTATAGGAAGTCCCTCTAAAACCTGATAGCTCCGTGTCCTTTAAAAGCTCATATTTTATGCAGTATAAAAATTATGAAATTATTTTTTAGAATTTTCCACCTAATATTTGGATTGGTAGTATGCATTTTTTGCTTTCTTATTAGTCATAATCTGTTTCTATCATAATGAACTTTTACCAGAATTTGCAGAAGCATTGTTCTAAACTCAACCACAAACTTTGTCATTTTTGAGTTTAAGAGAAGAGATTTTTGAACTTTGGACCAGTTTATTTTAGAAAGGTAGGGTTTTCAAATAGTATTATAGATGAGGATAGTATATGTTTCATTACTATGTTCCCAAGAGATCCAGGATCAGAATTGAGGCCCAGAATCTTGGAAGTATGAACTGCTTTTTAATGGCTGGACAGATGTTTACAAACATCTTTAAACATCTCATGAGATGTTCCATCTATTAATTATAACCATTCAAGTATTTCCTCTGATGTCGACATTGTCATTTTGCTTTCATTGTAAATAGAACATATCATTTTGAAGTCTTCCTGTTAAAATTCTATAAAGAAATGCTATTATTTGGTAAAAAGCTTATTTACTTTTAAATGTTTTTATGTTTGTCATTAATTTGGAAATAACTTTATTGGCATATGCAAAGAGACTATTCAAAAGAGAATTCAGTAGTCCAGATCAGGTGAAAGAAAACATATAACTTCTTCCTTTTATTTATTATATAGTATGGTTTTTAGTAATAATTACAGTAAACGGGGAATACACCTTTTCTTTTTCAAGTAAGCTAACAATCTCTAAGCCTTTTGTAAGTTGGATAAAAATGAGTTTATTAGATATTTATTAAGCAATTACCCAACGTTGTGCTTAGAATAGGGATATAAAAGTGACCACTGGACTTATTGGTTTAGGCTCCAGAAGAACAAGGGACTCTTATAAATGCTTAAACAATGCTATGTGGATGGTCATCAAAAAACTTTTTAAACACATATACACACATGCTCTGTTTACTGTGTGGCAGGAACTTCTAGATGCTTTGCAGATATCAACTTAAAATTTAATTCTCATAACCGTATAAAGTAAATGCAATCATTGCCTCCCTTTTACAGATGGAGAAACTGAAGCATAGAGAGGTTAAAGTAAATTTAAACTGGAATAACCCAAAAATTAAGGATTGATGTCTTCTCTATAGTTATATGTTCTCCTATCACTCATCCCCATACTCTAACAAAACTAATAACTACACCTACATTTCTGTAATTTTCTAAAATCTGTCAGTAATTTCCTTGCGGTGGCTTTCATACATTTGGAAATGCTGGTATACCATTTACTTTTGCTGTGTAACAAATCACCCAGAAACACAGTGGCTTAAAACAATAATAATCTTTTATTTTGCTCACAAATCTGCAGTTTGGGCAGATCTTGCTCAGAAGGCTTGTCTCTGCTATACTCAGCACTGGCTCGTGTGGCTCCATCGAGGGCTTTCAAGATGGCTCATCACACGGGTGGCAAGTTGATGCTGGCTCTGGCGTTTCCTCCAAGAGTAGTGGAAATATAAATGCCAGTTTCTTGTAGGCCTGGACCTAGAAACTGGCACAGTGTCACTTTTGGGTTTTCTGTTGGGTAGGCAGTCACAGAGCCCAGATTAAAGGGGCAGGGACCTGGACCCCACCTCTCAGTGAGAGGCATGCCAAAAGAATAAAACCACTACACCTGGGCAAAATGAACACCTTTTTGGCTAATAAATAATTGGTACCCAAATGCTCCATATTCACAAGCATTTCATAAAGAGGACACTGGCTTCTCATTTCAGATAAGCTAGTTTTCTGTCATCTAACCATGTTATGTTCATTTTATACATGCTTATAAGATAAAATGGCTTCTACTTTTGGCTGGTGTTAAAATTGTTTTCCTTTGAAGTGAGTGTTTACTTAGAATTAAACTCTGGACATAGCAGAAGTACTGGAGTCTGCATTAACCAATGTATTATTGTTGTGTTGATGGTTCTGAGCACGTGACAAAATAAATATGTAGCAATAGGATTAGTTAACTGTGGGAATTTCTTGAGGAAAAGAAATGTGTTGAGTTGCATTAGAAGATTCATTCTGTTTGCCCAGGGAGTTTCAGATAATTACATTTAGTTATTCTCTTCAGGAGTTACCTTTTGCCTTTTAGTTCAAACCCTTATAGTTTGAAATTTTTTGAAGTCATGAGTATTTTTAGTTTTGGTTTTGAGGATTACTTCTCAAATTAATAAAGGAGAGAAGCCCCTTAGCAAGCACTGAGGATTAATTGAAAGAGCAAAGGAACTTGGGTCTTGTCCCAATTTAGCTAATGAAAAGTTGCGTGACTTTCCACAGGGCCTTTCCGTAGACTTTAATGTCATAATCTGTAAAGAAAGAGATTAGGGCTAGAAATTCTCTAAGGCTCTATTCAAATTTTATAATTTATATGATTTTTTGCCAGTTGACAATCCTGGGACTGTTGAAGGATACTTGTTTCTTTTAAGTTATGTGATTTTTAGAAGAAAACTGTTACTAAAGGCAACCCATTTCACATATAAGATCAGCATTTCAGGGGTGGTATGGTGAAGTAAGAAAGAGTACAAAATTTAGAGTGAAACCCAAATTCTTGGACCTCATCTGCCATGGCTAGTTCTATGACTTTGGTTTGGTTTTTTTGTTTGTTTCATTTTGTTTTTTTGTTTTGTTTTGTTTTTTAGCCTCAGTTTCCTTATCTATTTAAAAATGTAAATAAGTAATAATAATAACTTGTGAGAATTAAGTCCAGTAACATTTGTAATGTACTTAGCACTTGTTAAATACTCAATATTTTCTTTCCTCTTCCTGACTGTCCCTCCCCTACATCCTGATTTTCTTTTTTCCTTGAAAGAAGGGATTATCTAGAAAATCTTTTAAACACTGTTTTCCTGAAACAAGTTTAGGTGGAGAAAGTTTTAGTAAAACGTTATGATGCCGTCTGAACTCAATTTTTTGTTATTGATGTAATTATTTCTAATTAATTTATCCTAAATTAATTTTATACATATTTTAGGGATAATTTAATCTGTGTAATACACAGGTTTAAATTTAATAAATTTATCTTTCATAGCTGTCAAATTTGGCATAGTTGATTATAGTTATATAAGTATTATTTGCAAATGTATATACTTTATAGCATAATGAGTTTGTGGTTGAACAGGAAGAATTGGTGGGAACAAGGCCTATTAAAGGCCAAAATGATCAATCAGGAAGTAGGAAGATGTATTAGTAAAGAGGTAAAGCTTTGATTTTGGGGTACATGATGAAATTAGAACCATGAATAGAAACTCTCAGAATCTAAAATTTCAATTTTTAAACATTTTAAAACATTGCATTGTAAAGTAACATGATGCTTAACATTTGTCATCCTTAACATTTATTATGCCATTCAAAATTATATCTCTAAATGATATATTCAGAAGGATAAATTTGAACAGTACACTGCTGTGGCTTTTAAATAAATTCAAATGTAACTCAAACTTTGTATGTTTCAATCTATAAAGTCATAGTTTGGCCAAATAAGGTGGCATTTCTATTTTTGAAAAAGCATGGATAGAGGAAAATCAATTTATACAACTTTACAAGCCTGGCTTAGAGTAAAATTATGTCAGATTATTTTTGGATCAGTAAATCGTGGATATTTGAGAGATAAAAATGAACTGTTCTGAGTCAGTATTATCTGTTGTGTCAGCTAAACAATGGAATTAATGTGCATCTGTCATTGATATTATCTACAGGAATTATCCTACTCACTTTAAAAAAAAATTAACAGAATGTTTGTGAGGCAGTAGAGAAGCTAAAAGAAAACTGACCCTCTTGTATGTTCAGAGACAGGGTCACGTGGTTTACCAGAGATGTGAAAGTGAGAAGGATGAGCCTTAGTAAGACAAAACGGCAGGCAGCTCTAGCATTTGGGAAAGTAAGTTTCTGACCCTGAGCAGAGTTGCTAAAATTACTAATACTTATCTTTCAGAAAAGTGCCCAGAGTCTCAAATATGATGAGTTAGGGGAAGAAGAACTGATTGCGGAAGTATATTGTATATTAAAATCTAGAAAACACTTTGTATCCCAAATATACATCTTTTGAATCATGAAGGACTTAATGAAAGGGAAGCATTTTCAGCTCACTCGCTAAGTTAATATAAGTATGAATACTATTGCCTTTAAAAAGCTCTACTCATTTTCAGAAAATCTGTTAATTGAATAATTTCTATTAGTGTTCCACAGACCTGCACATATTTACTTGTTAGATTGAGATACTGCATTGGATTTTTTTTTTTAATCTTTAATAAACTCTTGATTTGATCACTTAGGCTTTTCTTTCACTTGTTTACCCTTCAGTCTTTGGGAGAAATAATATAAAGAGAAACCTTGACAATCAGTAAGTGTTAGGCCCTTTTTATAATCATTTTCTTTTCTTATTTCAGCTTTACTTTTAGAAGCCCAGTCAACACCATTTCAGGTCACACCTTCGACTATGGCAAATATTGTGAAAGGCCTGTATACTCTCAGACCAGGTAAACATTTATAATTTTCTTTTGGAGTTGGACTTGTTTGTTTATGGGAATTCCAGCCTTATACAAGAGGACAGTGTGTCTATATGTTTACCATTGTTAGGTCTAATGGTGTTTGGATTTGCTATAGAAAAAAAAATTGAATTGACATTCATTGTTGTGAACTCCCTTGGAATGTTTTTTTCTACTACTGAAAAGAACTAGTTTGGCTTTTGCCAGCACCTGCGAGGGAAATACAAGAAATAATTTATAGGAGACATTTTCGATAAAAGTGGTCTTAATTTCTTTGTTTTATGGAGTTTCTCTTTGACTTCCTACCTCACACTGCAAATGTGCACAGGCATTCACATTCACAACTCCATCTGCTTAAGCATATTATGTAAGATGCAAGGAGTCTAGAAATGTTGGCAGAGTTACAGCATTTCATGAGAATATTTTGTGGAAAGATATAATCAGAATAGTGGAAGCAAAAATCAAAGATTGTTATAATCAACCACATGGTTTATAAATTATCTCATAGTGTCTGTCTTCAGAGAAAATGCTATAGGTTTAAAGGAGTCCCAAGATGCTTTCTGATATATCCTTCTGCCTATTTGTAAGCCAGAACCTGAAACTTGCCATACAATTGTCTAGCCAATTTTAAAATGTTAATGGGAGAGAGATTGCAAAAATTCTCAGGGTAGAATATTGTTCTAAAGTTGGTAAACGCAAGGGATGCTTCTTTGACAGCAATTGTACTAGCTGTAAAATATTTTCTTTTTGTGAGATTCCTTTGTCATTTGAGAATTAAATGAAATAAAATGTGCTGTAAAGAGCTTAACACAGTACCTGATAACATAATAAGCATGCAGACATTAGCTGTCGTTAGTACTATCCAGTTGGGTTTAATGATTATTTTAATTAACTGGTTGCTTAATTGGTCAATTGATTCATTTAAAAGACATGTCAGAATTTAGCTTGCTAAAATGGAAACCAAGTGAAGACTGAGATACCCAGGCTAGACTGGGATATCCAAAATACCTTCTCTTTCAGGTTACTTCAAACCGTTAGTGATTTCTAGATTTCAGATTTAATGTTACCTAACTTTGGATCAGGTCTTGAGCTCTATTCCTTATAACTTTTAACAGAAATTTCTTGTATAAAATAAGAAAAATATTTAATTCCCTGTGTCCAGTAAGTTGATGTTTTTCTTCTAGTTTCTCAGAATTTTAAATTTCATTTTACTATAGTGTAATGAAAATGGCTCATGAATTTTATTTTTTAGTGCTAGGTTAAGAATGATTTTTTTTTTCTTAAATATTGGAAGGCATCCAAGTGCAGTATGACATTTCTAAATTCTGTCTCTCAAGTTAGGTAGCTTTATCAGCTCTGGCTTTTGTTTTAAGTAACAAAATCTCAGGATAAAGTTAATCACTAAGAGTAGATAAAATTGTAGAAACATGTTTATCTGAAAGCTTTTTTATCCAGATTTGAGCTCTTGTAGTAGGACTGATAAAATTTGTGAGGAGAATTCTGTATTTGAGGATTGTCCTTTTGAAAAGGTGAATTTTATCACGACTAACCTTTTGCTGCCCTAGGTATTTTTCTGAGATACTTCACAACATATTTTGACATTTACATGCTTTGCCAGTACCCGTTCTATTCCTGGTTTATTAAAACACTTTTATTCATCTGACAGATTGGGGTTGGAATATTTTGAAAGTAGAATTTTAAATGTAAATGTATCTTCCATTACAGCGGTTCTCCAGTGCTGATCAATGTGTAATGACTCGCCTGAATCACCAACAAAAGTTTTCAAACCTCTAGTTTCCTGGACTCCAGTCTTTGGCGATTCTGATGACTTATTGTTTTTGATGTGTTTCCATCCAGTCTCCAGAAGCTTAGTTTAGAAATAGTTCCAGCTACCCCATCTCGCCTTTCTTCCTTTACCATACACATTGATTTTGTTTCTTCATCTTTGTTTTAATGACTGCCTGGAGTTCCACTGAGTGTCAGATGGGTTTAACTCCTGGCTCTGGCTGACTGGTTGGTAGTTCTCCAGAGCACTGTATGGAGAGTCTTTCCAAAGGCATGTTGGACTGAGTTGGAAGGAGCGACACTGTTAAGACACTGCTGCCCTAAGTGTGTATAGGGGGAATGGATTGGCTCTGAGCCATTTGAGGAACTTGTTCATTTGCCGTCTCTGATGTAGCTGTTATCCTATTGGGCATTTAGATTGCTTTCACTTTTTTAAGTGCAAATGGCCCGCATTGAATAGCATCAGGTTTGGGTTTGTTGGTTTGTTTGTTTGTTTGTTTTCAATATTTAGAATTACTCAGATTACAATTTTTAAAGTGGGTTTACTGGATTAAAAAGCATTGACGTTTTTATGGTTTTTAATATATATGGTCAAAATGTTTACCAAAAGGGAAAATTCAAGAGTGAGCTTAAAAGTGATAATGCAATTTTAGGGCCACCAGCAAAGAAGGAGAGTACTGGTTTCATCATGTCCTCGCTACAGACAGACATCATTTAATTTTAATACTCATTAAGTAGGGAGGAGAGAGCATATTTTAGCTTGAATTTTTTTGAATATTAACAAGGCTACTTATTACTGTTTCTATTTTCTTGTGATTTATCATCTCCTGTCTTTCATTCATTTATTTGGTTTTATTGATTTGTACAAATGCTTTATAATAAAGATACTAATCCATCTTTATCATATCTGATGTCGATACTTTCTTCAGACCTGTTTATCTTTGGTTTTGGTAAATGAGAGTTTATTTTTCTGTAGATTGTTCTCTTGACCTTTTTCTTAGTAATTTGATACCCATTCTCTTTTCTTTTACTGTTACATACATTTAATTTGCTGAAGTTTAGCACAGATCAAAATAGATTTTTTTATTTCCAAAGTACTAACCAGTTATCTCCAGTCCACTTAAATACTCAGTTTTCCTCCCCTGTTTATGTAGTACCGCCTTCTTTTATGTCTTTTTATTAATACTTGTACTATTCAATTCTTGGGCCTGTGTATTGTTTTAATTAATGCCTGATAGGGCTGGTATTTCCACCAAGCCCCTTCCCTCCCAATTTCCTTCCGCTCGGAATTCTTTGATAATCTCATTCATCTTTTTCTCCATATTTAGAATTTTTGACAGGATCCACTAAAATTTTTCTAAGGATTTTTATTAAATTCTGTTAAAAAGTAAAATGTATTAATGTTTGCTTTCCTTAAACTATAAATTCTTTTTAGAAAGGAAATTAAACTTCTCTGTATGTTATTTACCAGAATGGGATTGCATTTATTTTTCCCCATTTTAAGTTTGGTTTAATTTACATTTTTTGTTTTTTGAGCAAAAGAAAAATTTTCTCTTTTCCATTTGATTTAATTTGTCTCTGTGATATCCCTAATGAATCTTTTCCTTCCCTCACAGAGTGGGTTCAGATGGCTCCAACTCTGTTCTCTAAATTTATTCCAAACATTCTCCCTCCGGCGGTAGAATCTGAACTTTCTGAATATGCTGCTCAAGATCAGAAACTTCAAAGAGAACTTATACAGAATGGTTTTACAAGGCAAGTTTTTTGTTTTTTGTTTTTTTATTTCTTTAGAGACAAAATATCTCCATTACCTTAGGAGGCCACTTTGGCTTGACAGCCAAGGCCTTAGAACAGGAAGTAATTGCCCTGGAGTCAGTCCAAGGTTCTGCTGCAGAGAGAGGTAGGTAGTGCCCCATCCCAGGAAATGTTAAAGCTGGGATTTGATTTTATGGAAGGAGCTCTTGGATAAATGGATTTTGAAGAAGGGGTTTCTTACCGGTTGAGCAGTTAGGCTGGGTAATCTCGAGGAGCTCTCCCAACTCGGGATACTCTCATGTTGGTTCTAAACATTTGGAAGAGCATTGTAGAAACTTATGGTCAGTTATAATGTATTCTTATGACTAGCAAAGAGATTTTAGAGTCTATATTTTATACTTTCACTTTTGCCCTAAATTTTAGTTGTTTCTTCTTAAAAGGTATGGTATCTCTTTGTATATGTCCAGAAATTTTGCTTCCCTTTGTTTTAATAGATATGTATATGCTTTGTTAATTCTCCTAAAATTTGTAATATCATGCCCATATCTCAGAAAATCCTGCAAAATGCATATTTTCAACTAAAGTGCATTTAAATAAAAAGTTTGTGATCCCTATGGGAAAACACTCTGTCACCAGGTCATTAAAGGGACCATTAATACTGTATAAGACCATAATCCTTCCTGTTTGTTTAGCTCTTTTACATATCTTCTCTTTTTTGACTCCCTGGCATTAAAGGAAGAATGTTGATGAGAGAAAGCACTTGGGATCTTCACTTAGGCGTAGTTGTGACCATAAATATCAGGTTGAGCTTTGACTCACTTAGCTGGCCAGGGCCAGGATGCACAGGCATTCTCTCAGAAGTCCTGAGGCCAAATTCGATCTCAGAAAAACCAGTCTTGACCAAGCTCACAGTTACTAAATCTAGTCCTGGCACAGGATAGGAAAGAAAGCTGGTGATTTTCTCTTTTTTAGTCCATGAGTTGGCATTTATTCCCTTTTTGTCCTGGCAGCACCTATGTACATGTGGTAATGGGGATGCTGAGGGAGTCTGCTGGCTAAATATCTCCTGACTGCTCACACTAGGGAGGCTCAAGTGAAGCCGTGTAGGTAGACAAACCTGACTTTCTTGTGGCAAGTCAGAGGAAGGAAGGGCCAATGGGAATTGCTGGAATATAAATAGGAGCTAGTTTTCTTCCCTCATGTCCAGTGGTCAGGTGTTTCCTGCCATTAATTGTAATATTTCTAGGAGAGCAGTATTATTTCCATACACAGAATGGGACTACTTAATGCCATGTTGATTTTATTTAACTTTTTTTTTTTGTAAAGCTAATACATTTATATGGTTCAAAATTCAAAGTGTTATAAAAAGTATGCATTGAGAAGTTTGACTCCCACCCCTCCCCATCTTCTGCATTTCATTAAGTAACCATTTTTGTTTCTTGTGATTACTTTCAGTGTTTTTTAAATATGCAAATACAAGCAAACATTGTGTATTTCTTTTTATTCCTTTCTTACACATTCTATTGTGTGGATATACTGTAACTTATTTTACAAATCCTCTCTATATGTCCACTTGAATTATTTCCAGTCTTTTGTTACTACAAATAATGCTGCAATGAATAACCTTATATACACACAATTTTGTACCTATTGCATGTATTTATGGAGGGTAAATTCCCAGAAGTGGGAATTTAAATTCCCAGTTGCTGGATTAATGGTAAACTCATTGTAATTTTGTAATTCTGCTGGTTGTCCTTCAGGGCAATCTCCAGAGGGGATTGTGCCATTTTGCATATCTATCAGCAAAGTTTGAAAGTGCCTGTTCTTCATGGCCTTGCCCATACAGTATGTTGTTATACTTTTGGATTTTTGCCAGTCTGACAGGTGAAAAATAATTACTGGGGGTTGATTTAATTTTCATTTCTCTTATTATGAGTGAGGTGGGCATATTTTCATATGTTTTCATTTCAAAATACAAAGGACCATTTGTATTTCTTCTTTATGTTCTTTGCTCATTTTTCTGTTAGTCTTTTTAAGTCTTCTATGCTTTTGTTCATGTTTAATGTTCTGTGCTTTTATTCATGTTTATTTGAATGCCGTGTGAAAGCTTTTATTACTATGAAGCAGTGCAGCAGTGTAGCTCTTGTGGATTTCTCAGAGCAGCTTCAGTTCATCTTCCACAACGGTGTGTAGAACTGTTTAAACACATCAAAAGACATTTCCCTTATAAGGGCCCCTTGGTATAGTGCTCGTATGTAAAACTTTCTTGGGATGAGATGAGTACTGACTCCATAAATGGCCTCTCTGGTATTGTTGTCTTTGCACATGAGAGACTAAACATGTCACTGTTCAGCCAAGGCAAAATTGAGTCATATTCAGGGAAATGCCTGGGATTGTTGATGTAAATTGGAATTTTTGTTTCTCTCAGTGGAACTCTTCATATGCTGAGGTTTAAACATTACCCAAGAGGTGATAAAATTAAAATGTTTTATTTTGACAAACTTAATTGGGCCATTTTTATAATTAATGATTTATTAAACATTTACTATGAGGATTAAACTCTGCTTTGTAAACTACTCTGATGATGCCTTGCATGGAAATAGGACCTGCCCAAGCTGACATTCTTGTGTCCACGCCAACCCACTTCTGACCTCACCCAGACCCATCAGAAAGCATTTGCACAAACCACATTTAGCAGCTTGTGGGAAGTCTGCTTGTGCTTTCAGCTCTTGTGGATAGGGCTTCCACACTCTGCCAGGTCAAATTTGATGCCTTCTCTGATCATTATTTGTCTGGGATAGTTTTAGAAGAAATGGTGTCACTGATTCACAGAGAATATATTGTACACCCTCTAACAAGAATTTTGTTACTGGCTATTTTGATAAGTGCAATCATTTTATCATTGGTGCCTCACCAATCACATGATTCCTGCTTAACTTTGCAAACTGCTTTTAAATTTAAGATTATGTTTCACTTATATGATGTAGGAGCTCCGAATAGGCAGCCCACAGCTTTAATGTGGATGGCACAGAATGAGTCTTTGAAATGTTTCAAAATGAAATATGTGAATGTTGTCAAATATATCCTATTTTGCAGCTAGTGGATAGACTGTCATTTGAACTGGAGTTATGTGAAATATGATTTTTAAATGTGTGGAAATATACAGTGGACTTATTTTAAAGCTGGAATTAAAATATAAACTAGAAGCAACATTTTTTTTTTCGTCTGTTACCTGCATAATTAAATTGATTTGGGGGGGAGGGTGTCTGTTGTTGTCAAAGATGACATTATGGAAGATAAGCTCATTTCAGAACTTTATAAATAGAGGCTCTCAGCTGGAGCATGAATTCAATCATACCAGCTTCTGGTACCCTTCAAAGGGTGTGCCAAATAGCTTGTAAAGGCAAATAAAATGTTCTTGTTGAGTAATGGTTACTTAGATCTCTGGACCAAAATAGAACTTTTTAGGAGTATTGCTGGTTTTTTACTTGAGGGGGTATTTTGGTTTGCTAAAACTGCCGGAATGCAAAATACCAGAAGTGGATTGGCTTTAACAATGGAGGTTCATTAGGTTACAAATTTACAGTTCTAAGGCCATAAACGTGTCCAAACTAAGGCATCAAGAAGAGGATACCTTTATTGAAGAAAGGCTGGTGGTGCCCAGAACACCTCTGTTAACTGGGAAGGCATGTGGCTGGCGTCTGCTGGTCCTTTGCTCCCGGGTTGCATTGCTTTCTGCTTCTGATTCCAGTGGCTTTCTCTTTGCATCTGTGGGTTCTCACTTAGCTTCTCCAGGGCAAATAAAAAGTGTTTAAAGAAAATAGCATAGGGCCTAATCAGAATCTCTATTTGTTTATGTCTAAAGTAGAACTAGACTATCTAGGTTTACCGCTTTAAGTTTGAAGAACTGGTTAATATCCATGAAGGTCCACCTGCAAGAAGGTTATTAAGGTACATTCTGAGATTTTTCAGAGGCTTTGAGCAGCTTTTGGTCTCATGGTAGAACTTGTAGGGGGAGATTTCGAATTATGCTCTATTTCATATTTGAAATTTGCCCTGTATACCTAGGTCACTGGAGATGTTGATAGCAGAACCCAGATTTATCTTCAAAGATGTATTTTAGTCTGAATCTATTTCTAGAATCCAGTGTAAACTATCTTTATAGATGATCTTTCCTTCATTTAATAGCTTTCTAGATTTAAAAGTTAGGGCCCTTTAAAAATATTCAGTTTATAAATGGCTTAGCTTTTGTTTAACTTTAGTGTCTTTTCAAATAGATTGTTGGGTTAGAGTTGAAATACCTGTTAAACTTCCATTATCAATTATGTCAATTCATTTCTCCCGTTTTGGTGTGTGAAGAAGTCAGTCAGTTCTGTTGACTCCCTCTTTTTTTTCTTATTCCCAGAGGTGACCAGTCCCGGAAGAGAGCTGGGGATGAGTTGGCTTATAGTAAGTAATGATATTCCTTCCTATTTTTGATGGTTTTGTCATGTAAAGAAGCCTCTGTCCATGATGTTGTTCTCATAAGATACTATGTGTGATCAAGATCACACTGATGGTTCTGCAAGCTCTGGTGGCAGCTCTGAAACCCAGTTCAGTTGGTGGTGGTTCTCAGGCAGTTGAAGAAGCCACCATATCTCAGACTCTTAGTCTTTACTAGAATAGGATAGTAGCCTAGTTCCTGATGGTTGCGCCCCCTTTGATTCTGCATGGTTTTGAAGTTTGGTTTTTGTTTGTTTGTTTGTGTCTGGTTTAGTTCACTTTAGTAGAATTGACATCTTAACAATATTTAGTCTTCCAGTCCATCAACATGGAATATCTTTCCATTTATTTAGGTCTTATTGATTTCTTTTAGCAATGTCTTATAGTTTTCTGTGTACAATTCCTTTACATCCTTCGTTAAATTTATTCCTGATATCTTCAGGATTCGTCCATGTTGTCGCGTATATCAGAAATCCATTCTTTTTTATGGCTGAATGATATTCCATTGTAAGTATATGCCAGTTTTATTTATCCATTCATCTGTTGATGGACATTTGGGTTGCTTCTGTCTTTTGGCAATTGTGAGTAATGCCACTATGAACATTAGTGGGCAAATATCTGTTCAAGTCCCTGCTTTCAAATCTTTTGGGTATGTACCTCGAAGTGGGGTTTGCTGGGTCATGTAGGAATTCTATACTTCACTTTCTGAGGAATCACCAAACTGTCTTCCATGGGTGTGCCCTGTTTTACATTGCCACCAGCAAGAAATGAGTGTTCCTGTTTCTCCACATCCTCCCCAATGCTTGTTATTTTCCATTTTTTCAAATAGTAACGATTGTCGTTGAGTATGACGTCCATTTCTGTAATAGCTAGTGATGTTAAGCATCTCTTCATATGCTTTTTGGCCATTTGTATATCTTCTTTGGAGAAATAGCTATCATATCTGTTGCCCACTTTTAAAATGGGTTGTCTTTTTATTGTTTGTAGGATTTCTTTATATATTCTGGCTATTACAGCTTTATTATTTATGTAGTTTCCAAGTTTTTCTGCCTCTGAGAAGGTTGTATTTCTACTTTCATGATAAAGTCCTTTGAGTCACAAAAGTTTTAAATTTTGATGAGGTCCCATTTATCTGCCCTTATTTTTTTTTTTGTTTTGTTTTGTTTTGTTTTTCCTTTCGTTGCTTGTGCTTTGGATGAGAAGTCTTTAGGAAACCATTGCCTAACACAAGGTCCTGAAGATGCTTCCCCATGTTTTCTTCTAAGATTTTTATAGTTATGTTTAGGTCTGTGATTCATTTTGAGTTGATTTTTATATATGGTATGAGGTAGGGGGTCCACCTTCTTTCTTTTGCACATGGATATCCAGTTTTCCCAGCACCATTTGTTCAAGAAACTATTCTTTCCCCATTGAGTGGACTTGGCACCCTTGTCAAAAATCTGTTGGTCACAAATGTGTGGGGGTTGATTCCTGAACTCCCAATTTGATTCCATTGTTCTATATATCTGTTCTGTGACAGTACCATTCCATCTTGACTTCTATGAATTTGTAATAAGTTTTAAGATGGGAGGTGAGTCCTCCCAACTTCATTCTTCTTTTTCAAGATGACTTTGGCTATTCAGGCAATTTGCCCTTCCATATAACTTTGATGGTTGGTTTTACCATTTCTGCAAAGGAGGCGGATGGAATTTTGATTGGGATTGAATTTAATCTGTGAATTGCTTTGGTAGAATTGACGTCTTAACAGTATTTAGTCTTTGAGTCCATCAGCACGGAATGTCTTTCCATTTATTTACGTCTTATTGATTTCTTTTAGCAACGTCTCGTAGTTTTCTGTGTACAATTCCTTTACGTCCTTCGTTAAATTTATTCCTAGATATTTGATTCTTTTAGTTGCTATTGTAAATGGAAGTTTTTCCTTGATTTCATCTTCAGATTGTTCATTACTAGTATATAGCAGCACTACTGATTTTGGGATGTTGAATCATGTACCCCACCACTTTGTGAATTCGTTTATTAATTCCAGTAGCTTTGTTATGGATTTTTCAGGATTTTCTGTATATAAGATCATGTTTTCTGCAAATAGGGAAAATTTTACTTCTTCCTTTCCAATCTGGATGCCTGTTATTTCTTTGTCTTGTCTAATTTCTCTAACTAGAACTTCCAGTACAATGCTGAATAACAGTGGTGACAGTGGGCTTCCTTGTCTTGTTCCTGAACGTAAGAGGGAAAACTGTCAGTCTTTCGCCATTCAATATGATGTTTGCTGTGGATTTTTCATATATGCCCTTTATCAAGTTGAAGAAACTTCCTTCAATTCCTAGTTTTCCAAGTGTTTTTATCAAAAAGGGATGCTGGGGGCAAGATGGCGGACTGGTGAGCTGTATGTTTTAGTTACTCCTCCAGGAAAGTAGGTAGAAAGCCAGGAACTGCGTGGACTGGACACCACAGAGCAATCTGACTTTGGGCATACTTCATACAACACTCATGAAAACGTGGAACTGCTGAGATCAGCGAAATCTGTAAGTTTTTGCAGCCAGGGGACCCGCGCCCCTCCCTGCCAGGCTCAGTCCCGTGGGAGGAGGGGCTGTCAGCTCCGGGAAGGAGAAGGGAGAACTGCAGTGGCAGCCCTTATCGGAAACTCATTCTACTGATCCAAACTCCAACCATAGATAGACTGAGACCAGACACCAGAGAATCTGAGAGCAGCCAGCCCAGCAGAGAGGAGACAGGCATAGAAAAAAAACAACACGAAAAACTCCAAAATAAAAGCGGAGGATTTTTGGAGTTCTGGTGAACATAGAAAGGGGAAGGGCAGAGCTCAGGCCCTGAGGCGCATATGCAAATCCCGAAGAAAAGCTGATCTCTCTGCCCTGTGGACCTTTCCTTAATGGCCCTGGTTGCTTTGTCTATTAGCATTTCAATAACCCATTAGATCTCTGAGGAGGGCCCTTTTTTTTTTTTTTTTTTAATCCTTTTTTCTTTTTCTAAAACAATTACTCTAAGAAGCCCAATATAAAAAGCTTCAAAGACTTGCAATTTGGGCAGGTCAAGTCAAGAGCAGAACTAAGAGGGCTCTGAGAGAAAACGCAATAATCCAGTGGCTGAGAAAATTCACTAAACACCACAACTTCCCAAGAAAAGGGGGGTGTCCGCTCACAGCCATCATCCTGGTGGACAGGAAACACTCCTGCCCATCGCCAGCCCCATAGCCCAGAGCTGCCCCAGACAACCCAGTGTGATGGAAGTGCTTCAAATAACAGGCACATACCACAAAACTGGGTGTGGACATTAGCCTTCCCTGCAACCTCAGCTGATTGTCCCAGAGTTGGGAAGGTGGAGCAGTGTGAATTAACAAAGCCCCATTCAGCCATCATTTCAGCAGACTGGGAGCCTCCCTACACAGCCCAGCAGCCCAGAACTGACCTGGGGGGACGGCACACCTGTGACATAGCACAGTCATCCCTCAACAGAGGACCCAGGGTGCACAGCCTGGAAGAGGGGCCCACTTGCAAGTCTCAGGAGCCGTACGCCAATACCAAGGACTTGTGGGTCAGTGGCAGAGACAAACTGTGGCAGGACTGAACTGAAGGATTAGACTATTGCAGCAGCTTTAAAACTCTAGGATCACCAGGGAGATTTGATTGTTAGAGCCACCCCCCCTCCCTGACTGCCCAGAAACACGCCCCATATACAGGGCAGGCAACACCAACTACACACGCAAGCTTGGTACACCAATTGGACCCCACAAGACTCACTCCCCCACTCACCAAAAAGGCTAAGCAGGGGAGAACTGGCTTGTGGAGAACAGGTGGCTCGTAGACGCCACCTGCTGGTTAGTTAGAGAAAGTGTACTCCACGAAGCTGTAGATCTGATAAATTAGAGATAAGGACTTCAATTGGTCTACAAATCCTAAAAGAACCCTATCAAGTTCAGCAAATGCCACGAGGCCAAAAACAACAGAAAATTACAAAGCATATGAAAAAAACAGACGATATGGATAACCCAAGCCCAAGCACCCAAATCAAAAGATCAGAAGAGACACAGCACCTAGAGCAGCTACTCAAAGAACTAAAGATGAACAATGAGACCATAGTACGGGATACAAAGGAAATCAAGAAGACCCTAGAAGAGCATAAAGAAGACATTGCAAGAATAAATAAAAAAATGGATGATCTTATGGAAATTAAAGAAACTGTTGACCAAATTAAAAAGATTCTGGACACTCATAGTACAAGACTAGAGGAAGTTGAACAACGAATCTGTGACCTGGAAGATGACAGAATGGAAAATGAAAGCATAAAAGAAAGAATGGGGAAAAAATTGAAAAACTCGAAATGGACCTCAGGGATATGATAGATAATATGAAACGTCCGAATATAAGACTCATTGGTGTCCCAGAAGGGGAAGAAAAGGGTAAAGGTCTAGGAAGACTATTCAAAGAAATTGTTGGGGAAAACTTCCCAAATCTTCTAAACAACATAAATACACAAATCATAAATGCTCAGCGAACTCCAAATAGAATAAATCCAAATAAACCCACTCCGAGACATATACTGATCACACTGTCAAACACAGAAGAGAAGGAGCAAGTTCTGAAAGCAGCAAGAGAAAAGCAATTCACCACATACAAAGGAAACAGCATAAGACTAAGTAGTGACTACTCAGCAGGCACCATGGAGGCGAGAAGGCAGTGGCACGATATATTTAAAATTCTGAGTGAGAAAAATTTCCAGCCAAGAATACTTTATTCAGCAAAACTCTCCTTCAAATTTGAGGGAGAGCTTAAATTTTTCACAAACAAATGCTGAGAGAATTTGCTAACAAGAGACCTGCCCTACTGGAGATACTAAAGGGAGCCCTACAGACAGAGAAACAAAGAAACGACAGAGAGACGTGGAGAAAGGTTCAGTACTAAAGAGATTTGGTATGGGTACAATAAAGGATATTGATAGACAGAGGGGAAAAATATGACAAACATAAACCAAAGGATAAGATGGCTGATTCAAGAAATGCCTTCACGATTATAACGTTGAATGTAAATGGATTAAACTCCCCAATTAAAAGATATAGATTCGCAGAATGCATCAAAAAAAATGAACCATCAATATGTTGCATACAAGAGACTCATCTTAGACATAGGGACACAAAGAAACTGAAAGTGAAAGGATGGAAAAAAATATTTCATGCAAGCTACAGCCAAAAGAAAGCAGGTGTAGCAATATTAATCTCAGATAAAATAGACTTCAAATGCAGGGATGTTTTGAGAGACAAAGAAGGCCACTACATACTAATAAAAGGGGCAATTCAGCAAGAAGAAATAACAATCGTAAATGTCTATGCACCCAATCAAGGTGCCAGAAAATACATGAGAGAAACACTGGCAAAACTAAACGAAGCAATTGATGTTTCCACAATAATTGTGGGAGACTTCAACACATCACTCTCTCCTATAGATAGATCAACCAGACAGACCAATAAGGAAATTGAAAACCTAAACAATCTGATAAATGAATTAGATTTAACAGACATCTACAGGACATTACATCCCAAATCACCAGGATACACATACTTTTCTAGTGCTCATGGAACTTTCTCCAGAATAGATCATATGCTGGGACATAAAACAAGCCTCAATAAATTTAAAAAGATTGAAATTATTCAAAGCACATTCTCTGACCACAATGGAATACAATTAGAAGTCAATAACCATCAGAGACTTAGAAAATTCACAAATACCTGGAGGTTAAACAATACACTCCTAAACAATCAGTGGGTTAAAAAAGAAATAGCAAGAGAAATTGCTAAATATATAGAGACGAATGAAAATGAGAACACAACATACCAAAACCTATGGGATGCAGCAAAAGCAGTGCTAAGGGGGAAATTTATAGCACTAAACGCATGTATTAAAAAGGAAGAAAGAGCCAAAATCAAAGAACTAATGGATCAACTGAAGAAGCTAGAAAATTAACAGCAAACCAATCCTAAACCAAGTACAAGAAAAGAAATAACAAGATTAAGTTCGAGTTAATAGAGAACAAAAAAACAATAGAGAGGATAAATATCACCAAAAGTTGGTTCTTTGAGAAGATCAACAAGATTGACAAGCCCCTAGCTAGACTGACAAAATCAAAAAGAGAGAAGACCCATATAAACAAAATAATGAATGAAAAAGGTGACATAACTGCAGATCCTGAAGAAATTAAAAAAATTATAAGAGGATATTATGAACAACTCTATGGCAACAAACTGGATAACGTAGAAGAAATGGACAATTTCCTGGAAACATATGAACAACCTAGACTGACCAGAGAAGAAATAGAAGACCTCAACCAACCCATCACAAGCAAACAGATCCAATCAGTCATCAAAAATCTTCCCACAAATAAATGCCCAGGGCCAGATGGCTTCACAGGGTAATTCTACCAAACTTTCCAGAAAGAACTGACACCAATCTTACTCAAACTCTTTCAAAACATTGAAGAAAAGGGAACACTACCTAACTCGTTTTATGAAGCTAACATCAATCTAATACCAAAACCAGGCAAAGATGCAACAAAAAAGGAAAACTACCGGCCAATCTCCCTAATGAATATAGATGCAAAAATCCTCAACAAAATACTTGCAAATCAAATCCAAAGACACATTAAAAAAATCATACACCATGACCAAGTGGGATTCATTCCAGGCATGCAAGGATGGTTCAACATAAGAAAAACAATCAATGTATTACAACACATTAAAAACTCAAAAGGGAAAAATCAATTGATCATCTCAATAGATGCTGAAAAAGCATTTGACAAAATCCAACATCCGTTTTTGATAAAAACACTTCAAAAGGTAGGAATTGAAGGAAACTTCCTCAACATGATAAAGAGCATATATGAAAAACCCACAGCCAGCATAGTACTCAATGGTGAGAGACTGAAAGCCTTCCCTCTAAGATCAGGAACAAGACAAGGATGCCCGCTGTCACCACTGTTATTCAACATTGTGCTGGAAGTGCTAGCCAGGGCAATCCGGCAAGACAAAGAAATAAAAGGCATCCAAATTAGAAAAGAAGAAGTAAAACTGTCATTGTTTGCAGATGATATGATCTTATATCTAGAAAACCCTGAGAAATCGACGATACAGCTACTAGAGCTAATAAACAAATTTAGCAAAGTAGCGGGATACAAGATTAATGCACATAAGTCAGTAATGTTTCTATATGCTAGAAATGAACAAACTGAAGAGACACTCAAGAAAAAGATACCATTTTCAATAGCAACTAAAAAAATCAAGTACCTAGGAATAAACTTAACCAAAGATGTAAAAGACCTATACAAAGAAAACTACATAACTCTACTAAAAGAAATAGAAGGGGACCTTAAAAGATGGAAAAATATTCCATGTTCATGGATAGGAAGGCTAAATGTCATTAAGATGTCAATTCTACCCAAACTCATCTACAGATTCAATGCAATCCCAATCAAAATTCCAACAACCTACTTTGCAGACTTGGAAAAGCTAGTTATCAAATTTATTTGGAAAGGGAAGATGCCTCGAATTGCTAAAGACACTCTAAAAAAGAAAAACGAAGTGGGAGGACTTACACTCCCTGACTTTGAAGCTTATTATAAAGCCACAGTTGCCAAAACAGCATGGTACTGGTACAAAGATAGACATATAGATCAATGGAATCGAATTGAGAATTCGGAGATAGACCCTCAGATCTATGGCCGACTGATCTTTGATAAGGCCCCCAAAGTCACTGAACTGAGTCATAATGGTCTATTCAACAAATGGGGCTGGGAGAGTTGGATATCCATATCCAAAAGAATGAAAGAGGACCCCTACCTCACCCCCTACACAAAAATTAACTCAAAATGGACCAAAGATCTCAATATAAAAGAAAGTACCATAAAACTCCTAGAAGATAATGTAGGAAAACATCTTCAAGACCTTGTATTAGGCGGCCACTTCCTAGACTTTACACCCAAAGCACAAGCAACAAAAGAGAAAATAGATAAATGAGAACTCTTCAAGCTTAGAAGTTTCTGCACCTCAAAGGAATTTCTCAAAAAGGTAAAGAGGCAGCCAACTCAATGGGAAAAAATTTTTGGAAACCATGTATCTGACAAAAGACTGATATCTTGCATATACAAAGAAATCCTACAACTAATGACAATAGTACAGACGGCCCAATTATAAAATGGGCGAAAGATATGAAAAGACAGTTCTCTGAAGAGGAAATACAAATGGCCAAGAAACACATGAAAAAATCTTCAGCTTCACTAGCTGTTAGAGAGATGCAAATTAAGACCACAATGAGATACCATCTAACACCGGTTAGAATGGCTGCCATTAAACAAACAGGAAACTACAAATGCTGGAGGGGATGTGGAGAAATTGGAACTCTTATTCATTGTTGGTGGGACTGTATAATGGTTCAGCCACTCTGGAAGTCAGTCTGGCAGTTCCTTAGAAAACTAGATATAGAGCTACCATTCGATCCAGCGATTGCACTTCTCGGTATATACCCGGAAGATCGGAAAGCAGTGACACAAACAGATATCTGCACGCCAGTGTTCATAGCAGCATTATTCACAATTGCCAAGAGATGGAAACAACCCAAATGTCCTTCAGCAGATGAGTGGATAAATAAAATGTGGTATATACACACGATGGAATACTACGCGGCAGTAAGAAGGAACGATCTCGTGAAACATATGACAAAATGGATGAACCTTGAAGACATAATGCTGAGCGAAATAAGCCAGGCACAAAAAGAGAAATATTATATGCTACCACTAATGTGAACTTTGAAAAATGTAAAACGAATGGTTTATAATGTAGAATGTAGGGGAACTAGCAATAGAGAGCAATTAAGGAAGGGGGAACAATAATCCAAGAAGAACAGATAAGCTATTTAACGTTCTGGGGATGCCCAGGAATGACTATGGTCTGTTAATTTCTGATGGATATAGTAGGAGCAAGTTCACAGAAATGTTGCTATATTAGGTAACTTTCTTAGGGTAAAGTAGGAACATGTTGGAAGTTAAGCAGTTATCTTAGGTTAGTTCTTTTTCTTACTCCCTTGTTATGGTCTCTTTGAAATGTTCTTTTATTGTATGTTTGTTTTCTTTTAAACTTTTTTTTCATACAGTTGATTTAAAAAAGAAGGGAAAGTTAAAAAAAAAAAAAGAAAAGAAAAACAAGGAAAAAAAAAGATGTAGTGCCCCCTTGAAGAGCCTGTGGAGAATGCAGGGGTATTGGCCTACCCCACCTCCATGGTTGCTAACATGACCACAGACATAGGGGACTGGTGGTTTGATGGGTTGAGCCCTCTACCACAGGTTTTACCCTTGGGAAGACGGTTGCTGCAAAGGAGAGGCTAGGCCTCCCTATGGTTGTGCCTAAGAGCCTCCTCCCGAATGCCTCTTTGTTGCTCAGATGTGGCCCTCTCTCTCTGGCTAAGCCAGCTTGAAAGGTGAAATCACTGCCCTCCCCCCTACGTGGGATCAGACACCCAGGGGAGTGAATCTCCCTGGCAACGTGGAATATGACTCCCGGGGAGGAATGTAGACCTGGCATCGTGGGACGGAGAATATCTTCTTGACCAAAAGGGGGATGTGAAAGGAAATGAAATAAGCTTCAGTGGCAGAGAGATTCCAAAAGGAGCCGAGAGGTCACTCTGGTGGGCACTCTTATGTACACTTTAGACAACCCTTTTTAAGTTCTAAAGAATTGGGGTAGCTGGTGGTGGATACCTGAAACTATCAAACTACAACCCAGAAGCCATGAATCTCGAAGACAGTTGTATAAAAATGTAGCTTATGAGGGGTGACAGTGGGATTGGGAAAGCCATAAGGACCACACTCCACTTTGTCTAGTTTATGGATGGATGAGTAGAAAAATAGGGGAAGGAAACAAACAGACAAAGGTACCCAGTGTTCTTTTTTACTTCAATTGCTCTTTTTCACTCTAATTATTATTCTTGTTATTTTTGTGTGTGTGCTAATGAAGGTGTCAGGGATTGATTTAGGTGATGAATGTACAACTATGTAATAGTACTGTAAACAATGGAAAGTACGATTTGTTTTGTATGACTGTGTGGTATGTGAATATATCTCAATAAAATGAAGATTAAAAAAAAGGATGCTGAATTTTGTCAAATTCCTTTTCTGCATCAATTGAGAGGATCATGTTTTTTTTCCCTTTGTTCTGTTAATATGGTAGATTACATTAATTGATTTTCTTATGTTGCATATCCTTGCATACCTGGGATAAATCTCACTTAGTTGTAGTATTCTTTTATATGTGTTTATTTATTTATTTTATTGAGATTGTTCATATACCATACAGCTATCCAGAGATCCAAAGCATACAATCAATTGCCCATATACCATCATACAGCCATGCATCCATCACCACAAGTAATTTTTTTTTTTTAATTTTTAGAACATTTTCATTTCTCCAGAGAAGAAATAAAGACAAAAAATGGAGACTCAAATCCTCCAATATCCCTAACCACCCCCCTCCATTATTGATTCATAGTTTTGGTATAGTACATTTGTTAACTGTTGATGAAAGAATGTTTTAAAATACTACCCACTGTAGTATATAGTTTGCAATAGGTATATATATTTTTCCTATATGCCTCTCTATTATTAACTTCTGGTTATAGTATCATACATTTGTTCTAGTTCATGAGAGAGATTTCTAATATTTGTATAGTTAATCCTGGACATTGTCCACCACAAGATTCACTGTTTTATACATTCCCATCTTTTAACCTCCAGCTTTCCTTCTGGTGACATACGTGACTCTGAGCTTACGCTTTCCACCACCTTCACACACCTTTCGGCACTGTTAGTTATCCTCACAATATGCTACCGTCACCCCTGTCCATTTCCAAATGTTTAAGTTCACCGTAGTTGAACATTCTGCTCATAATAAGCAAACACTCCCCCTTCTTTAGCCTTATTCTGTATTCTGGTAACTTATATTTCATGTCTTTGAGTTTACATATTATAATTAGTTCATATCAGTGAAATCCTGCAATATTTGCCTTTATGCCTTTACTTGTCTGTCTTATTTCACTCGATACAGTGCCCTCAAGGTTTCTTCATCATCCCCTTTCTTTTCAGACGGTTTTGTTCACACACCATACATTCCATCCTAAGTAAACAATTGTTGGTTCCGTGTATAATAACATATTTATGTATTCAGCATCATCGCCACTATCTATATAAGGACATCTCCATTTCTTCTCCAAAGAGGAGGAAGAGTCAAGGAAGGCAGAGAGACCAAAAAAAAAAAAAAAAAACAAAACAAAACAAAAAAGAAAAAAGAGAGAGAAATAAAACAGCAACAACAACAAAACATGACAGCTAGAAAGGAACCAAAAGGAAAGATAACATTAACCTAAAGTAGGACAAAGAGTCACCAATGCCAGGAGTCCCATATCCTTCCCCTGTTGTCCCCCCATATGCATTTAGCTTTGATATATTGCCTTTGTTATATTAAAGGAAGCATAATACAGTGTTTCTGTTAATTATAGTCTCTAGTTTGCATTGATTGTATTTTCTCCCCAACCCCACCCTATTTTTAACACCTTGCAATGTTGACATTCATCTCTTCTTCCTCATGTAAAAACATATTTGTACCTTTTATTACAATCGTTGAGCACCCTAGGTTTCCCTGAATTACACAGATCTGCTGTTGTATGTTTCCATTGTGTCTTTCATCTCTTGTGTTGTGCCTTTCATTTCCATAGATTCCGCCAGTTGGTTTCTTGAACTTTCAATTTCTACCTTATGTACGCCCAGTGTTTTCATTATATGGTCCATCTCTTTTGCCATATCCTCCCTAAACTTTTTGAATTGACTTAGTATTAGTTGTTTAAGTTCCTGTATCTCAGTTGAAGTGTAAGTTTGTTCCTTTGACTGGGCCATAACTTCGTTTCTCTTAGTGTAGGTTGTAGTTTTCTGTTGTCTAGGCATGCTTTCCTTGGTTACCCCAATCAGGTTTTCCCAGACCAAAACGGGCTCTGGACCCAGAAGGAAGAACTATTCAGTATCCGGTTTCCCGGAGGGTGTCTTAGAAAATTGGTACACCCTGTGTGGCCTCGGGTCACTTTGCTTTTCTGCCCAGCAGGTGGCGCCTGTCAGACTGTAACTCCAGACTGGTGTAAGGAGGTGTGGCCTGTGGCTGTTTTCCCCCAGGCTCTGGGGTCTAGTTCTGAATGGAAGATGGGCAGTAGAGCTGGGCCCTACCTCTTTCCTCTTAGGGAAGATACACCCCCTAGGGAGAGGTCATTAGCATTTCAGTGGTCTCCCTCTGCCTGTGCTATCTCCACCCTTGTCTGTGTCAGAGAGCTGGAAGCTGAAAATGGCTGAGGCTTTCTCCACTGAGCTGAAACAGGAACAGAAAGCCCCCTTCAGGGCCAGTCCGGCTCTCCAAGGTCAGTCTTCACCCAAAGCCTCTGTCTGCTTGTTGGGGATTCATATGGAGCAGTCCACACTTATTAATTAAAACCCCAGTCAGAGCTCAGCTATCTATATTCGCTTGCTCAGAGACAGCTTCTCTCTAGCACCATGAGGCTTTGCAGCTCAGGCCATGGTGGGAGGGATCTCCCAACTTGGATCTACTGTTTTTGCTTACAGATTTTATGCTGCGTTCTCAGGCATTCCTCCCATTTCAGGTTGGCGTATGATGAGTGAACAGTCACATTTGTCCCCCTGCAGTTATTCCAGATTATTCACTAGCTATTCTTGGTTGCTTATTAGTTGTTCCAGGGGGACTAACTAGCTTCCACTCCTCTCTGTGCTGTCAACTTAGATATCCCTGTGTAGTATTCTTTTGAAGTGCTGTTAGATTTGGTTTGCTAATATTTTATTGAGGATTTTTGCATCTGTGTTCTTAGGGATATTGGTCTGTAATTTTCTTTTCTTGTGATATCTTTATCTGGCTTTGGTATGAGGGTGATGTTGGCCTCATAGAACGAGTTAGAGTGTTCCCTTCTCTTCAGTTTTTTGGAAGACTTTGTGCAGGATAGATGTTAATTCTTCTTGAAAATTTTGGTAAAACTTCCCACAAAGCTATCTGTTTCTGGGCTTTTCTTTGTTGGGAAGTGTTCTAGTTTGCTAATACTACCAGAATGCAAAACACCAGAGATAGACTGGCTTTTATAAAAGGGGGTTTGTTTGGTTACACAGTTAGAGTGTTAAGGCCATAAAGTGTCCAAGGTAACACATCAGCAATCGGGTACCTTCACTGGAGGATGGCCAGTGGTGTCCGGAAAACCTCTGTTAGCTGGGAAGGCACATGGCTGGCATCTGCTCCAAAGTTCTGGTTTCGAAATGGCTTTCTCCCAGGGCGTTCCTCTCTAGGCTGCAGTTCCTCAAAAATGTCACTCTTAGTTGCACTTGGGATATTTGTTCTCTCTCAGCTTCTCTGGAGCAAGAGTCTGCTTTCAACAGTCTTCAAACTGTCCCTCATCTGCAGCTCCTGTGCTTTCTTCAAAGTGTTCCTCTTGGCTGTAGCTCCTCTTCAGAAGTTCACTCACAGCTGCATTGAGTTCCTTTTGCTTGTCAGCTCATTTATATAGCTCCACTGATAAAGGCCCACCCTGAATGGGTGGGGCCATGCATCCCTGGAAATATCTCATCAGAGTTATCACCTACAGTTGAGTGGGGCATATCTCCATGCAAACAACCTAATCCAAATGTTCCAACTTAATCCCCACTAATATGTCTGCTCCACAAAATTGCATCAAAGAATATGGCTTTTTCTGGGGGACATGATACATTCAAATGGGCACAGGAAGTTTTTGATTACTGATTCAATTTCTTTATTGGTTTGTTGAGATGTTCTGTTTCTTTTTGAGTCAGTGTAGGAATTTTGTGTGTTTCTAGGAATTTGTCCATTTCATCTATTTTATCCAATTTGTTGGCATACAGTTGTTCATAGTATCTTCTTAAAGTCCTTTTTATCTTGTGGCATCAGTAATAATGTTCCCCTTTTCATTTCTGATTTTAGTTTTTTGTGTCCTCTTTTTTGGCCAGTCTAGCTGAAGAGCCTCTTGGTTTTGTTGATTCTATTTTTTTTTTTTTTTTTTAATTCTGTCTTCATTTATCTCTAATCTTTATTTCCTTTTGCTCACTTTGGGTTTAGTTTATTCTTCTTTTTCTAGATCTTCTAGTTTTGTGAATAAGTCTCTGTTTTGAGATATTCTTCTTTATTAATGTAAGCATTTAGATCTATAAATTTCCCTCTCAGCACTGCCTTTGTTGCATCCCGTAAGTTTAGTGTTTTCATTTTCATTTGCCTCAACATATTTCCTTATTTCCCTCGTGACTTCTTCTTTGACCCATTGGTTATTTAGGAGTTTGTTACTTAATTTCCACGTGTTTGTGAATTTTCCAGTTCTCCCTCTGTTTTGTGATTTCTAGTTTCATTCCATTGTGATCAGAGAAGATACGTCACATGATTTCAGTTTTTTTGAATTTGAGACTTGTTTTGTGACCTAACATGATCTCTCCTGGAGAGTGATCCATGTGCACTAGAGAAGAATGCATATTCTACTGCTGTTGGGTGAAATGTTCTATCTATGTTTGTTGCATCCTGTTGGTTGAGAGTACCATCATTCAAGTCTTCTGTTTTCTTATTACTCTTCTGTCTCGATGTTCTATCCATTATTAAAAGTTTGTATTAAAATCTCTTACTATTAATGTTGAACCATCTATTTCTTCCTTCAGGTCTGTCAATAGTTGCTTCATATATTTTGGGGCTCTGCATACATTTTTATTATTGTTATGTCTTCTTATTGAATTTTGACCCCTTTATCCATATGTAGTGACCATCTTTGTCCCTTGTAACTTTTTGACTTAACATCTATTTTATCTGGTATTAGTATAGCTATCCCATCTCTCTTTTGGTTACTGCTTGCATGGTATATATATATTTTTCCATCCTTTCATTTTCAACCTACTTAGGTCGTTTAATTTGAGTTTCTTGTAAATAACATATGATTGGGTCATGCTTTCTTATGCATTCCGCCAGTGTCTGCCTTTTGACTGGGGGAGTTGAATCCATTTACATTTAAAATTACTTATAATGCAGGACTTTTTCTTGCCATTTTGCTATTTTGTGTTTTATTTAATGCCTACTTTCATATTTATTTGGCCTTTTGTATTATAGCATTTTGAGACCTTTCTCATTTCATTCTGGATATGATTTTTATGTATTTTCTTTGTCGTTACCATGGGGTTAAAATTTAACATCCTTAATTTATCACAATCCTATTTGATTTGATACCAATTTATCTTCAATGACATACACATACACTGTTCCTATACCTCTCCATGCCACCACCTTTTTTGGGCATCTGTTACAAATTATATCTTTACATATCATGTGTCCAGAACCATCAGTTTATCACAGTTTTTATGTATTTGCTGTTTAGCACCTGTATGAAGCAGGATGTGGAATTATATAACAAACAATACAATATAATAGTACTGGCATTTATGATTATCCATATGTTGCCTTTACCGGAGGTCTTCTCTTCCTTTCAGTCTGAAGAACTCCCTTTGGTATTGCTTATAGGGTAAGTCTAGTGGTGACAGTTTCCCTCAGCTTTTTTTTTACCTGGGAATGTCTTAATCTCCCCCTCATTTTTTTTCCTCAATTCAGTTTTATTGAGATATATTTACAACAATTGATTGTACAGTCAGTTTTGTTCACAGTACCGTCATATAATTGTGCATTCATCACCAAAGTCAATTTTTGAACATTTTCATTACTCCAAAATAAATAAATAAATAAAAATACAAGAACACCCCAAACATCCCATCTCCCCCATTCCCCCATTATTCATTTAATTTTTGTTCCCATTTTTCCACTCATCTTTTCATACACTGGATAAAGGGAGTGTGAGCCACAAGGTTTTCACAATCACACAGTCACACCATATGAGCTACATAGTTATACAATCGTCTTCAAGAATCAAGGCTACTGGGTTCCCGTTCAGCAGTTTCAGGCATTTCCTTCTAGCTATCCTAATACATTAAAAACTTTAAAAAGTTTATCTATATAACACATAAGAATAACATCTTGACTCCATTTGAAATTTCTCAGCACCTGAAACTTTACTTTGTTTCATTTCTCTTCCCCCTTTTGGTCAAGAAGACTTTCTCAATCCCTTGAGGCCAGGTCTAGGCTCATCCCTGGGAGTCATGTCCCACATAGCAGGGAGGGCACTGAGTTTATCTGCTAAGTGGGCTGAGAGAGAGAAAGGGAGGGAGACCACAGCTGAGGAATAAAAGAGAGGTTCTCTGGGGGTGACTTTTAGCACGATTCTAAGTAGGCTTAGCCTCTCCTTTGCAGTAACGAGCTTCATAAGGGCAAGCCCCAAGATCGAGGGCTTAACCTTCTAAATTGGTAGTCCTCAATGCTTGTGAGAATATCAGTAATTCCCCAGGTGGGGAAGTTTAACATTTCTGCATTTTTCCCCGGTCCTTTAAGGGGGCTTTGCAAATAGATTTTTTATTCACTGCTCAAATTACAATGGGCTGTATTGCCCCTTCATTTTTAAAAGAAAATCTTGCCAGATATAAAATTCTTGGTTGACAATTGTTTTTTTTTTTCAGCGCTTTAAATATTTTGCGTCACTGCCTTCTAGTTTCCATGGTTTCTGATGGGAAATCAGTACTTAGGCTTTTTAGCATTCCCTTGTATGTAACTTGTTCCTTTTCTCTTGGAGCTTTCAGAACTCTCTCCTTGTCCTTTGCGTTGGACAATTTGATTACTGTGTGTCTGGGCATGGTTCTCTTTGAATTTATCTTGTTTGAGCTTCATTGGGCTTCTTGAATATGCGTATTCTTGTCTTTAGTTAAATTTGGGAAGTTTCAATATTTCTTCTGCCCCTTTTTCTCTTCTCCTTCTGCAACTCCAATAATACATATTTTAGTATGCTTGATGGTATCCCACAGGTCTCTTAGGCTCTGGGTTTTTTTGTTTTGTTTTGTTTTTTTAATTTCTTTGACTTTCTGCTCCTCAGCCTGAATTATTTCAGTTGTCTTGTCTTCCAGATCACCAATTCTTTCTTCTTCCAGCTCTAATCTGCTGTTGAACCATCTAGGGAATTTTCATTTCAGTTATTGTGTTCTTCAACTCTGGCATTTCTCTGGAGAGATTCCCAAATTGCTCATTCATTGTTTTCCTCATATCCTTTAGTTCTTTCTCTGTTTTCCTTTATTTCCTTAAGCATATTGAGTATCATTATTTTAAGTCTCTGTCCAGTAAATCTAAAATCTGGTCCTCTTCATTGTTGGAATCTGTACTTTTATCTTGTCCCTTTGGATGGGCCATTATTTCCTGTTGCTTTGTCTTACAATCTTTTGTTGCACACTGTGCATTTTAATATTTTAAAGTGTTAACTCTAGGACTTAATCTCTGAGCTGTCCCTTAAGTTTATATTCAACTAGTGATATGACAGTGATTTTCTTAAATGTCAAGAGCTAATCAAAGCAAACAAAACAAGGACAAAGCACCTTTCATTCTCTTTGCGCTTTGGCCCTGCTTTAGCTTGTGGTCTCCTCGAGATCTTAGCCTTCCTATGAAGCAGATCAGCTCAAGGCAAATGGGAAGTGTGGGGTCCTCTCTGTCTTGTCTGAACCTACCTGGAACTGAAACCAAGGAGCCTGCTTCTTCTCCTTGGCCTGTGATGCCTGGAGGCCCAGGAATTCCCCATTTACAATCCAGAGGAACTTGAGTGGATGCCCCCTGCACTCCCTTTGGAACAGTACGCCTCCAGCTACTTCCAGGTGTTCTTTCTTAATGTACGTGGTCCTTTGCCCTTGGCTGTTTCAACTTAATTGTTTCGAACACTGTCCCAGCTGTCTGAGAGGCTTCTCTGCCCTGAGGACAAACTCCGTGAGGGTTCGCCTGAGATAGGTTCCCCGTCTCAGACTCTGGCTTCTATCTAGTAGGTTGGCCCTGACCCCTGACATGATGCACCCCATTATGCACACAGGGGCCACCCCACTTTCTCTGGAACAGGACCAGGGACCTACAATGCAAGCACAAGCTGGCTCACCCTATGTTATGGAGTGGGGGAGGGGCCAGCAAGGGCTCAAGGGGCTTCTTCTATGGGTTTTGAAGCTGAGTTTTGCACTTGCCTGGTTAATACAGCCTTTTAACTGTTCTCTGTAGTTTTGAGGAAGGTTACTGTCTTCACGATTTCTCTGCCGCCTTTGCCCCAGGGAGGCTGGAGCAATGGCTGCCCTCAGAGCTGGCCCCAACGACCTGAAGTAGCTGATGAGAGGGAAAGATCTGGGATCAGACCATACAACCCCAGAGCTTAGAGGACTAGTTCTTCATATCCCACCCTGGCACCAGCAAGCCGAGCCAGAAGCTAGTGCTCCAGTCCCCATTGCTGCCTGCCACGAGGCTGGAGGAAGAAGAATGGGTGCCGCTGCAGGGAGGGTGAAACTCAACAGTCTTTATTGCAACTTACTAGCCTCTTCTGCCCACTCCTGTCTGGATGCTGCACAGTGTTTCTCTAGACTCTGAAGTTTCAAAGTGGTTGATTAAGACAGTTCCTGCCAGTTCGATAGTTGTTTGGGTAGAGAAACTGAGTCCCTGAGCTTCCTATTATGCCATCTTCCCACAATCCCTTGAGGTTATTTTTTAAAATCCTCTTTCAGGAAATTGGAAGAGGGGTGATAAATATGTGTTGTATAAACAGATTGCCTACCATTATCAAATGCTCTCTGCCATTCATTTTCCTGTTTTGATGTTTTTTTCAGACAGCTCATCAGCATGTGCAAGTTCCAGAGGGTACAGATAGTGAATGTATTGAATGTACTTTTATTCCTGAAAAGAGGACACACTGGAGCTGCAGAGACTGTATTCGGAGCACAGCGGGGTCCGTAGGCACTGGGAACTCTGTCACAAAACTGTTCTTGGAAGAGGATGTTGGACTTCTTACTTTGGTTTGTAATTTTGAAAAACAAAACTAACAAACAAAAACAAAACAGTCCATTGCTGCTAGACTTGAGGATGATATTGAAATGGGACAATCTTTTAATGAGTTTATCTACAGATTCCATGAGGAACAAGCATCTTGAAAAGTGACCGTTGCTAAGTAAAAACCGGCAGCCAAAATCAGCAGCTTCCTCCAAAAATATAAGAGCAGAAGAATCTTTTTTCCTAAAGCACTTGTTTTCTTCATTTGCATAGTTGGCACTTCAGTGTATTGGTTTCACATCAAGATATCTTTGCTTTAAAAACAGATCATTAGAATACAGTATTTTTCACCCTTAACCAAAATAACTCCTTTTAAAAGAGTTGGTCTTTGTTTAGCATTAGAAAGTCTTATTAAAGGAAAATGCTAACTCTGCTTTTGCTGTAACTTTTCCCCCCATTAGTTCATAACTTTTTCTACTCTGTGCCTTGAGCCTGTGCACTTTGCAACTGTATGACCATGCTGTTAAACTCACAGATACTTCCTGAAGATGTTCATGGTGTCACAAAATAACCCACTGAGAGATGTCAGGTATGACTTCGTAGCAGGATGCTAATTAAGTGGGAAAATAGAAACATGCTGCACATTGGTCAGTTTCTCCCCTGCTCCACTATAAGCATATTCCTGTAAATGTTGGGGACCAACTCTTGTGGAACATTTCCATTCTCTCCATCACTTAACATGATTTCACCAGCTGCTGTAACATTGGCAGTATGCTGATTTAAGGGTGAGAGGTACTTTAACACTAAAGCTCCCTTTTAATACTGTTGAGAATTATCCAACAGAAGAGCTGCTTCCTGTGATGCTCTAGGAAGCAGATATGGTATTAAATCCAAATATAATCAGTGGTGTAGGATTCTAATCCATTTCATTTTTAATGGGTGGGATAAGTACTTTAAAAAAAAAAACCTCTGCATCTTTTAAACATCATGTTCTTGAGTAATGGGGAAGAAGTCACACTGCTGCTTTGAGGCTCCCTCCCAGCTGAGGCAAAGGTGTATTTTCTGTTCTTCTCCACCCACAGTGTTATTTAGTTCCTTATAAAAGGCTTTGATGCTTCTTGTAGTTGTTTTTTGAAATGCAAAGAAAAATAGAAAGATGTGGCAAGGAAGAAATGTTTTTCTTCTCAATTTTGCCTGAATCTAAATTGATCATAAGCTTTACTCTATTCTGCCATGTCAGACTATTATATACCTTTACAGAGAACTTGGGGCAAAAAAAGGAGACATATTAGGGATTCTGTCACATTTCTGATTTGTAGGTTTTTTCATAGAGTCAACTCTGAGAATTGTCCATTTCTAGGGAGCAAGATGGGTGGGAGAATTAGAAGTGTGATATTGGGAGCCAGTAAGTCATCTTATAGTAGATATCCTGTATTTGTAAAATGATTATACAGAGAAGTCAAAGTGAAGGTTGTCAGATAAATTTTTTTCTAAGTACTTATCAACCAGAGTTTGTGGATTTTGTGGAGAACTTTGAGTTGGAATTGGACTCATTTAACTCTGTGAGCATCTTAGATTGTATTTATAAGCACTGAATTACTGAAGAATTTATGCAGGTTCTCACTATGACCTGTACAGTTTGATTTGCTACATCAGTAAGCATTCTAGTTTCAAGGAAGAATATTGATATTCCATTTTATCATGAAGTGCAAATTTTACTTTTCTCAATTGAATATTTGCTGCAGGCTTATAAATAATACCTGGAACTGAATTGTCTCTCATGGGTGGTTTTGGTAATTCTGAAAGGAAGTAAAATTGGAGCATTTCCTCAAATGTGGATGAGTTCTTCAGTATCTTAATAATATACCGAAATGCTTTTTCTGGGAGAGAGCATTCTCAGCCAACAACAGAACTTTCCCTATAAAAGCATTGTATTATGATGTGAATTGGCATTAAAATCTTTGGATGCTTTTGCATTATTAAGTTAATGCATAAATTTTTTATATTGTCTTTTTTTTTATTGTGTACGTGTTAACCAAAGGTGGGCAAAGGAAAGTTTGCAAAATTTTGTTTCTCTAAATATCTGTACAATGATTGCAGCCAATTCTGGGTCTGGGCTTGGTACTGGAAAGCTGTGATGGAAAGGCACTCTAGAAAGGGAATACACATTCTCCCAGAGCACATAAGCTGGTTGTTACTCATCTTGGCCCCTCGAAGTACATTGCAATATGAACTTCTTTAAGTTCCAATTCATCTAGCTTATTTTATTCAATTCCTTAACAAAATTCTTAGTTTGTAATATGGAAAGAAATACCATTTGTCCTCCATTTTGTATTGACCAAGCATTGTCTGCCAGGAAGTATTTTCTTCTCATGTTTACTTGTGTTCTTCTTGCCAGTACAGTATACAGAGTTTCTGCAACTCAGATAAACACTGGCCTTTGTGGGGCCCAAATCATCGAAGACAGAAAGTTGTACCTACAGGCCAATTGTCTGGTTAGTCAGCACATGTAATTGGTTTGGCCAAACTAATATATTTGTACAGCCTGAAAGTGGAGCCTTAAAAAAGAAAACTAGTTCATATCCTTGTCCTTTTCTGCTATAAAATCACCTTGAAATAATGCCATGTAAAAGTAGATGGTAAATAATTGTCTTGAGAGATGGTACTTATTTTAAAGGTTGGCCTTGAGCTTCATTAACAGTGTCATCTCTTTGCCTCTGTTGTTACAGCAGTATCCTGGCCAGTCAGGAACTACTGCTTTGTTTTCTGTGGGGCAGAAAGCAAAACCTGGTGGAGTGACTCTTACCTACTCGTTCTTAGTCAGGGTTAATGAAAAGAAACAAACCTGGATGCATGACTTGCGCATTATTAAATTTTCTGGAAAAGTTGCTTTTTATCTCCCTTTTACGTGTTTGAAGCAGTTACCCTCTCTTTCCCCTTTGCAGTCTAGGGTTAATACTAATTTGTGAGTAACTTAGGTTGCAGAAGAATGGATGCCCTTGGCCATGAACACTGCACACTCATCTCTAGTGCTGCAGAGCTGTACAGCTGTCCCCTTGCTGTACACCATGCTTTCTGTCTGGCTGCAAATTTGCACACATAAATAATTCCTCAGGAAGAGTTTGCACTGGCATCACCTTACAATGTTTTGTACTGACCAAACAAGAGATTTGAAAGCCTTTCAGCACAAAAGGATAACTTCGGATTGGTGGTCTGTACACGTACTAGCAGAGGCAATGGTGATCTAGCAAACAAAATTGGTTTCTGCAGTTTTAAAGTGAGCAGGAGCATTTGTATCATAGTATTTAAATGATCTTGTTTAATCTCCCGTCCAGATTTTGTCATCTTATCGAAGCTGGCTGTATCTTCTGTGTTGTTTTTCTGTTTTATACCAGCTAATTATTTCCATGATTATCATGCAAGTGGCATTGCCCTTGAGCCGAAATTCAGTTGTTTAATAAGCAGCTACTATTAAAATAACTGAGCATTGTTTATGAATATACACTGATCTGAGATATTAAAAACTTTACAGCTGAAAAAATAGACCCTACATTAGCTATATCTGGCCACTGTTTGGATGTTTTGAATTCATTTTTTATGGTGTCTCACTGAGCTTCTCAGCTTTTGGAGTATTATCATGTTTCCTTAGTCCAAGTCTAGCCCTCTTAAGGAGATTTTAAAATTTAAGGTCAGAATGTGAATCCCATGGTAGACACCTCTAGGAGGTTTATAGAACCTTTTTGGATGTGATTACTGTTTTCAATAAGATTACGTAAGATGTTCACTTTTATCAGAAATTAAAAATGGAGGTCGTGGAGAAGTAGCTCTCCCATTGCTTTCATTACCCTGTTGAAATTTGCCCTGGTTTCTGGCCACCAGAATATATGAAAGGAGCCCTATTCTTTTCCAAGGGAAATGATTCCTCTTCTGCCCCCACTGTTTCTTAATTGAGTCACTGATACCTTCCTTCTTCCACTGACTGAGAGCCTAATTTGAGTTTGAACCTCTTCCCATGGTGTAAGTCCCTGTACTATTTCTGCTTTTGTTGATGGAATGACTGGGGGAGAATTAAAGAATATGCTAATCAGAGGTACATTCTTATAGGACCCTACTATATATTTACACCCATGCTAGTTGAAAATTATCTTCATTTCTGGTTGGACTGCATTGTTTAGAAAAATGTTAACGTCTTACAATTTTGAGAAATTTATAGTGTGACTCTGGGGTTAAGAATTCTGTGGTTTGAAAAAAATAAATATTTTGTATTGATTCTCACATGTCATTTCAATGTTGTGACTACGTACTAAATGCAATAAGACTGGATATTCTTTGAAAAAGGTGTGTTTTGTCAAACAGATGGCAATTTAATTGCTCTCATTAGTCCTATTTGTCAATATGACAGCTATACAGTTCAGGAAAAATTATTTAAATATGAAATTGGGAGCTATGCTAGAAACAGGAATGCTTATGAAAAAATTGAGGTCAAATGCAAGCAAGAAGCTTTTGCCACCCACCACACACAGAGCAGGAATGAAGCAATGAAATCTAGTCCCTGTTGGTGCTTGTTCGTCAGAAGGCCTGGTGGAGCTTAGAATAGGGTGTTCTGTACATAAGCTCATCCAAAGTGAAAAAAATGGTGGATGAAACTTACCGACCTGAGATTCAAAGCTACTGACTTTGGCTCTGACCGTTAACTTTTGATGGATTTTGAATCACTCCTTCTGTATTAGGGTATATATCATCACTCTAAAACATTGTGGTTAATGAAATAAATCTTGTACAGATCTCTTGGCTTTGTTATATTGATACCTGGTACACTGGAACTTTGCTGTAACATAGAACATACGATTTTGCTTACAGTATATTCATAATGCCTCCTGTACTATCTAAACATTCTTAGCAGTGTCTATTCAACCATGGATAATTAGCCTGCAGAGTGAATGTTGACCTTGACCTCTTCTGTTCCAGTGGTAAACAGACAGTATTTAGCTATATATATGAAGGTTTGTAGTTTTTTGTTGTTTTTTTTTTTTTTAAACACTGGTACACTTTCTTTTGTGGACCTTTTAATGAAAATCAGCTTTCTATTTTAGTGATGTTTTTGCATTGATTGTACCATGGATTTTCTGTACCCTTTGTTTTCTTGCTGTGAATTAGTACTATCCCCTAGGTTTTTTGTAGTCTTGCTTCGCAGTTTTAGTTTCTCTTGTGGTATCTTTTGAAGTGTCGTTTCCTACATTGTCCTCAGAATGCCAACCCTCATTTTCCCACTCCACCCCCTTTTTATTTTAGCCTAAGTTTTGTTGTAATGGAATCTAATTTTTAGTTACAACATATAACTGGATTCAGTGACTTTTCTTTTCCTTTCTCTGCATTTAAATCACCTGATTTCTTCAGCTCTTTTTCCCAAATAGGGTGCTATTTATTTAAACCCTCTCCCTTCTCTTATCTGAGATGAATTTTGTTTTTGTTTTTGTTTTTCATGATGTACACATCTCTTCTACTGGAGCCACTTGTGTGTGTTAAAATGTGTATTTAATGTGTCTACTTTATTTCTCCTATTGACCTATTTCTTAGTAATCCAAAACTTTAAAACATTTTAAATTTCAAAATGCATTATATACTAGAAAGAATATTACATGTAGAATCTGAGAGTGAAAATTTGTTTCTGCTTAAACTTGTGTGTCTTGGGTTATTTTTCTGAAGTCAGTTTTTCTGTATTAATATTAAGGAACCCACCCACCCCTGCCATTTTACTAGTGATAGAGCACCTCTACATAAGGAAAAGGTTTAATTTACTCAAAAGATAGAACAATTACAAACTTTCTAAATGTAACTTAGAACAATTCCAAACTTTCTAAACTTTCTAAGTGCCTAATAGTATATCTGTGGTATATAAAGGAACAGTGGACACAACTGCAAGGAGAAGTAGATTATTGCTAATATGATGGCATTTTCAAGACACTTCCTTCTGTAATAATAGGTCAAGTAGAAGACTAGATTTTTAAAGACAAAGATGATTTAAATAGCACAGTTAATAAATTTGATGTGTGGAGAGATGTATATATAAACATTGCATCCTTCAGTAAGCACATCTAAAGCGTATCTGGAATGTTTACAGAATTGGTCATGTGCTAGGTCATATTGCCACCCTTAATAAAGATTTAATGTCATAGAGACTCGTTTTCTGACCACAATGCAATTAAGTTAGAAATAAGAACAAAAAGCAAAAAAAGCCTATACATGTAGAAATTTAAAAATAAACTTTTAAACTCAGTGGGTCAAAGAAAAAAATAATAGAAATTTAGAAAACTGAAAAACTTTCATCATAGTAAAATATTATAAAACTTCTAGGATGCAGGCTAATGTGTTTACAGGGAAATTTATAACTTTCAACGCTTTGATTAGGAAAGTAACACAATTTAATGAGATAATCATGAATGGCAAAAGAAGCAGAAATGAATTGAAAATTAACAAGAAAAATGATCAATAAATCCAAGAGTTGACTCTCTGGAAAATAAAGAGGGCAGGAGTAAGACAAATGGAATATGGCTAAATTTTGTAGAGATTAAACAGATTGAATGATACTAAGAATAACTTGAATCAAAGAAATACAAAGATGTGGATAGGATACAGATTCCTAAAAAAGTACAACTCACCAAAACTTACTTAAGAAGAAATTTAAAATCTAGTCCCTTTACAAACTTCTTATTCCAGTCTTACACAAATTCTTTCAGACAATAGAAAAAGAATACTCACCAACTCCTTTTTTGAGACTAATTTAACTTTTGATACAAGATTAGTACAAGAAAGAAAATTTGTGGGCCAAAGTCACACATCAAAATGGATGCAAAAATAATAGGCAAAATATCAACAAGCCAAGTCTAACATTGCATTTAATAGCAAATGATAACCAAATTGATTTGTCTTAGGAATGCAAGATTGGTTTGGTATTTGTCAAGTAATGTGACTCATTAACAGATTAAAGTTGTATGATCAGATTCTCTGAAAATCCAAGTAATCTACCAGGTAAATTAGAAAATTAAGACTTTATCAGAGTTGCTGGAACAAAACCAATATGCAGATGTCAGTTGCATTTTCATACCAGCAAAAGGCAGGGATGAGTTTTAGATTTTTTTTTAAATGTTCCTATTTACAATAGGAACAAAAAATAAAATAAGAATAAATCTTAAAAAGTTTGTAATCCCTTTAATGAATAAAAATACCTGATTTTAAATATCCTTTATTGACATAAATAAATGGAGAGGATATAATTAGATAAGAAGACTCAGTGTCATCTAGGTCTCAACTCTTTCTCCAAAATGGTTAATGGATTCAGTGTATCTCCGATAAAAACCTCAGCGGTTTTTGTTGTGGGACTTGACAAGTTGAT
The DNA here is from genome assembly GCF_015220235.1 of Choloepus didactylus. Lineage (NCBI taxonomy): Eukaryota > Metazoa > Chordata > Mammalia > Pilosa > Megalonychidae > Choloepus > Choloepus didactylus. The sequence goes on from NC_051321.1 coordinate 14,721,763, forward strand.
ACTAAAATATAAGTGGAAAAGCAGAAGGCCAAGGACTCACTCGAAGAATGAAGTGTGAGGGAACTAGCACTACCAGATTATAAAATTTACCATAAAAGTCATTGATTAAAGCAATTGGAATTGTTACAGCGACTACAAACAGATGAATAGAAAAGAATAAATTGCTCAGAAATTGACCCACATATGTATAGGAACTAATTTTTAAAAGGGTAATCCAGGCAAATCAGTGAGGAAGAGGATGGATTATTTAATAAATGGGGCTTAATTGTTTATGTTCAAAGGGAGAAGTTGCATTGGACCTCTACTTCATACCAGGCACAAAAGTCAATCCCAGATGGATTAAAGATTTACAGAGGAAAGTTAAAACTATAAAACTTAAGGAATTTATAAAACAATAGGAATATTTTATGACTTTGGGGCAAGGAAGTATCTTGTAAACAAGATAGGTAGTGTAAACCATCAATTAAAAGAAATAATATGGCTACATTGATAGTAAGTACTTTCATTTACCAAACATGCCATAAGGTTAAAAAAATAAACCCAAACTGGAAGAAGATATAGATATTCACAATATGTACAAAATTGTTAGATCTAGTACCAGAGTGCAAGTCAGTAATGAAATCAAACAGTTAAGGAGAGAAACAGGCAAATAATAATAATAATAAGCATTTCACAGCAGAAATAAAAATGGCCCATAAACATGGAAAGATGTTTAGCCTTATAGGTAATCAGGAAATGCAAATTAAACCACAAAAAAAAAATCATTTCATGCCCACCAATTATGCAAAAACTAAAAAATCAGAAAATACCAACAACTGGAGAGATTCTTGCAACAAGAACTTGGATTTACTGCTGGTGTCGTGTAAATTGGTACCACCACTTTGGAAAATGGTTTAGTATTAATTATCTAGTGAAGTTGAACGCAGGAATGTCCTATAGCCCAGTATTTATACTCTTAGAGAAACTCACAGGCATGTGTACCAGGTTCATGACGTTATTTGTCATAATGAGAAGGAAGGAAATGGGCCAAATACTCCTCAACAGTATAATAGCTACATTGAGGCATATTTGTACTTTGGAGTTCATCTACAGAGCATTAAGTGCCTGCATGCACAGAAATCACTTTGAATGAAAAGCAAGAATATACCTAGTGTAAGTACCCTTTTATATAGTTCAAAAACAGGTAACACTAGTAAAACTATAAAGAAAAGCAAGATAATTAACAGTATTCAAGATCACAGTTTCTTCTGGGGTGGGAGTGGGAGGAGAATGAGCCAAGAGGCTACAAGGGCTTATAGGAACATTCTGACCATTGTAAACATGTCAGTTCTCCTTGAATTAATATGTAAATTCAGTGTAAAGCCAATCCAAATACCAAAAAGTATTTTTAATATAATTAAAAAATTCATATGGAAGTATAAACATGAAAATAGGAAAAATCTTCATTGAAAGAGGAAAAGATAGGACTAATTTGTACTACAAAAAAATAAATCACATTTTTTTAAAAAGTGCAATTAAATTGAAACTGTTATACCGGCTTAAAAATAGACAAGTTATTGGGGAAGGAAACTACCCTTAAAAGTAGAAACGGACTTGTAAGAATTTAAAGTATGTAAAAGGTGGTTTTTAAAAGTCATATCAGCTAGGAAGAAGGTATATTCTTACACCATTCACTAAAAGAAATTCCAAATGGATTAAAAATTAAGAAAGATTAAGTTATAAAAACCAGAAGACAGTATAGTTACTTTTTCTTCGGGTTGGAGAATTTTGTTCTGCAGATATAAGCAATGGCAAGAAACAGAAAATTCTGTATAAACCAGTCACCTTGGCTTTGCACTCCCATAACGTGTGTGTATGTACATATGTAAATGCACATAGATTTTTTAATTGTTTAAATTAATATAATACTAATACACGTAAAACAGAAAAGATAGGAAATAAAGTATTTTAAAATGTTTTTTGTGTGTATTTATGGTAAAAAAAAAAAAAAAACCTTGCTCTTTTAAACATTTGTTTTTCCTTTTAGTGACAGTTTTATTGAAAATGCCTCATTTTTGAAACTCCTGGTATTAATACTTTGTGATAAAAACAACTTTGGTTGTAAGGTGAGTTTGTTTTAATGCTTGGTTTTAATGGATTTTGTAACTGAAAAAGCCACTTTTAGTTCTTTGGATCCAAATGGTTGTGCTTACTCAAAAACATTCATTTTTCAACCCCATCTACCAATTTTGCAAACTTGATAAATTTCCATCTTTCCCAATGTCAATAATTTGTTCTTGCTGAATAAGTGGGAGTATTGCATTTTTAATATTGTTAACTAAAGGGTTCAAACCCTACTGAAACTCATTTTTGGATTTCATTTTCCAAGTTTAAGTGTGCACTTGAGAGAGTTTTGATAAGAGGCATGATTTTTGGCAATACATTTTCATAAAGCTGGAAACATCTAACCATTTTGAAAATAGTCATCTTAACATGAATTTCTTTTAGAAGAACCACTGCTTTCTTACTCATTATTAATATGTCATTTTTACCTTCAAGAGTCAGATAAAGTCTGCTCATTTTTTGAAAATATTTTCTAGGATGTGTACTACTGACTGACAGTTGCCCCCATGGGAAAATTTGGCAGATTTCAAACCTGTGTCTTTTTAATCAATAAAAAATATATATCATCTTAAGTTTGGCAACACTTTATAGCAACAATGTTGCTATAAAATAACCAGCAAACCTCTTTGTGATTTAGATTTTCCTGGTCACTCCCCATTTCATTATAAAGGATTTTAAAGATGCTCTTATGTAAGATAATAAAATCTATGAGTTCAGTTATCTTAAGGGGGAACAGAAACTACAATAGTTTGAAAGAGTGGCTCCTCTGCGTTGTGGAACTCTCACCACTCATTTCGGGATTCCTTATGTATTTGTACATGCCACTTGACTGCTTAAGACATATGGACTGTGTCTATTAACTATTGGTAAAGCTTCTTTACTTTAAAATACGTATATAACAAAATCTCATGTTTTCTTCCTGTATCAAAGTGGATCATCTTGTTCACTGCTAAAACCACTGGCTTATAAAGTAAGGGAGATCCATCATGTCACAGAAGTCCCAGTTGTATGGGTCCAGGGCTGATAATTGCATATCTCCTGGACATCGTTGAGGACCCAAATCTCTTCAGCATTCTGCTCTGCCATCCTCAGTACGTTAGCTTTGACCTTGCACCGTTTCTCTCAAGGCCTGCACTTGGCTGCTGCAGTTGTCAGACATGACAACAACCCATTGAAGAAATGGAATTTTTGTTTCCCTGCATCTCTTTTTAAGAGTGAGGAAATTTCCCAGAAGCCACCGGCATAATTCCTTTCACTTTTCATTGGGTAAGTCATGATACATGAACATCTCCAAACTAATGGGAAGGAGAATGGGACCACCATGGTAGACTCAACCTCACCATGGCCTAGGGAGGAGATACCCAAATAAAGCCAGGCCTCTGTTAGGAAGGCAGAAAGAAGAATGGTGTTGGCAACACTGTGAGTGTACTACACAGACCTTGATGTTATGAGTGGGAGTCTTGGGGAAATGGCAGAAAAAAAAAAAAAAAACCCTCTCATCCCACATCTATACCTTCATTTTCCATACATGCCAAGTCTTTCCACCACCCCTTCAGAATGAACCAGTTTGCTTTTGTTTGAAAGCTGCAGTGGGCCAAGTCTCCTAGGATCCATCAGCAGTAAAACAGTCACACCCCTGACTGAAATAGCTGGGGAGCTAGAAGTAAAATGAAGACAGCTAAAAATAGGCTGAGGAAAACAGAAAGGCCCTGGCTGGAAAAGAGAGAGTCCTCCCATATCAAATTCAAATAAGATGGTTATATGTAGACAGTGAGGATATTGGGGAGCAATGTAGAGTTCTGTAAGTTGAGATATTGCTTAGAGAGCACAATCCTCTATCAATAAAAGATGGTTCAAATAGCATAGTAGTGGGGAAGGAGCAGATGTTAACTGAGCACCTATTATGAGATAGTGGCTACTATCAGGAAGTTATCAGCCTGCTCTACAGTCGTGTGGTAAGCAGCTTCTGGCATGGCACCCAATGATTCCCATCTCCTGGTGCCCATCCCCTTGTGAAAACCTCTCCCCTTGAGTGTGGGATTGGACCTAGCAACCTGGTTCTCATGAAGAGAATACAGTAAAAGTGGTGGGATGTCACTTCTGTGATTAGGTTACACAGGACATAGTATCTGTCTTGCTGATGTTCTCTCTGACTCTTCTCATGTGCTTGCTCTGAGGCGAGGGCCACCAGGCGAGGAACGGAGGTTGGCATCTGGTAAACAGCCGCAAGGGACTGGATCCTGCCCACAACCACTGATCGGATTTGGAAGCACATCCTGCCCCAGTTGAACCTAGAACTGACCATGGCCCTGACCACCTTGATCGCAGTTTTGTGAGAGACCTGGACATGGAGAACTGACCTAAGCTGGCCCATGGAAACTGAGTGATAATGTGTTGTTTTAAAGCCACTGAATTTTGGGGTAATTTGTTATGCAGCAATAGATAGCTAATACGAGATGAGACAACCAATGTGTAATATTTAAAGAACCTAGATCAGGATGCTTTTATTTCTTTGCCTGCTCCTCCCTCCTCAAAGCCTCCAGTGTAGGTAAACATTGTCCATGGGCCTTTGTTTTGTTAGCGGCAGTGCCATTCTCAATCTCACTAGCCATACTTCCCCAGCCCAGGGAGTTCAGTCCTGCCATAATAACCTCAGGAGGAGAGACAGCCGATCTCAACTGGGGTTCCAGGAGAGAAGCCCTACAGAAAATGATGTGAGTGACTATTTTTTCAGTTTTCCCAAGAATGGTACATAACTTCTAGATACAGGGAGAAAAGTTATATATTATGGACGCCTTAGGACATAAGGGCTTAATTCTCTAGGAACCCTGGTTGAGAAGTGCTGGGAAGAGGGAAATCATGAGATGTGTTGTGAGGAGAAAAAGGGTTGTTCTATGTCTTGAGTATTTCCTGGAAAGAGATTTTCTCCATGAAGCAGCCTGAAAAGCTACCGGTAAAAGTCAGGAAGTCCCCAGCTGGGGAGCTCCCTTATGCCACTGGACACCCTAGGGCCTGCTCGAGACCTGTGCCCTCTGCTCCTTTCCCAGCCCGTGGCTCTGCCAGGTGATAAGGTGATGAGGCCTCAGCTGGACTAGGTGAATGAGTCCCACTTCTAAGGCTTCCTGCAATTTCAAGAGACCTCCTGAAATGGAAGGAGCCACATACAAGGCTCTGAGGAGAAGGGTGGAGTCCTGTTCATGGCGGGGACTGGAGTGGTCCCCCATTTCTGCTCCTTTGGCTTGGACTTGCAGGACCATTCACCAGGCTTCCCTTTGCTCACCTCACTCTTGGCATCCTGGCTGCCTCTCAGTGAGCTAATTTTTCTAAAAATGGCTTGAGGATGCTTCATAGCACTCAGAAGGAGGCAGTGCAGAGGCTGAGGTGGTTTCCTGCCATTTCAGAGGGTGACTTTCAGCCCCTTTCCCTAAATGGGCATTGGTTGGGGTGGAAGTGTTCCTCTCAGCGAGCAAAGGGCAGCCTTGTGGGCATGTCCTTGAGGGCAAAGTATGATTCATCTCCAGCAGAAGCAGTTACTGGACCACTGCAAAATTCCCTGCTTGAGTGTGTCTTCTTCATGGGCTTTTCATTATTAAGAGCTGAGGACATCCGGAAAAAACAAAACAAAAAACAAAAAAAAGTAGTTGGGTGTGAGTTTGTCTTGCAGGGGCTAAGTGAGTGCGGTCAAAACCCACAGCTATGGGAGAATCCAACACCATTGGGTTGTGGGTGGAGCTCCCCGGGGCGGGGCCTGTCTCTCCGTCTCACCCAGCTCTGGCTAGAGAATCTACAGTGCGGAATCCAGGCCCCACCAGCAAGTGGACCTGCACATCCACTTTATCCTCAGTGGTTCCACCTCTCTCAGAGCTCCTGGGATTAACAAGTCTGAGTCTCTCTCTCTCTAGGGAAAGTTTCTCTCTGTGTGACGGCCGCTTCATTTTCTAACCTCCTAGACCAAGAATGCATAACCCTTGTTGGGGCTAGCCACTTGTGCAGCACCTATCAACTGGTGTGAAGTCAAATGGAGCTCCTGGAAGTGAGAGGTTTCATAGTGTTTTTCAGCCAAGTGGGTTCTTTCAGTGTGATGTCCCTGTACCTGAGGACGCCTCTCGGAGCATTTCTAGAGTCCTTCATGCTTCCTCAGGCACTTCTTCTGTCATCAGACCCTTACATTGCTCATGATCTCCACCACATGTGTGTAGGGCAAAACTTGGCCGTTGGAGTTATAATGAGCTGGGTTAAGTCTGGGCTCTGCTCTTTACTAGTGATGTGCCTTGGGCAAGTTTCCTCTCTGAGCCTCCATTTCCACTATGTGGAGTGGGGATAAAAACACCCCAGCTCAGGGGACTGTTGGGAAGATTAAAGGCAAAACTGCATGAAGTCACCTAGCATAGTGCTGGGCACTAAGAGGTCCCCAGTAATGGTCAACTCTCTGCCAAGCGATCGAGACTCAGACAGAGCTGAGCTCAAGCCCACACTGCTAGTTTAGTCCAAATCAAACCCACAGGGAGTCAGTGATCGAAGGGTCTTAGAGATCCAACCCTTTACCCATTCATTTTACTCCATAACTATTCATTGAACCTGTTATGACAGCCATTGTGCTAGGCATCTAGCATGTCATTATTTGTGTCTGTCCAGTAAAGCACCTGACATATGTAGGCACTCAATAAATATATGTGGAATAAATGATGAATGGATGCAGACTTGTCTCGTCCCTGCCCTCAAGAGCTTGGATCCCACAGGATGGGGCCACCCAGGCTCAGAACCCCCTTGCTAGGTTTCACAGACAGTAAGTGCCAGAGTCAGACTAGGATGCAGATCTTCAGGTGGTTCACTCTGAGGAAGGATGAGCACACCCCCCCCAATCCACCCCTCACCGCTGGGCTCAGAAAGAACATATGTGAGGACAGCATCATCCTGTCACAGGGCTCAGCCTGAGTGGTTCTCAGCAGAAGAAAAACCCTTGGAAAGTAAGCCAAACCACAGTCAGATGCTTCCTAGCTCAATAATGACAAGGGAACAAGCTAGTCATATAAAGCCACAGCCTCCAGTTCTCCTTTGTACAACTTTGTAGTGCTGCTGTTGGTTAGTGTGCTTTCAAATGCAAGTAACAGGAAACCTCAACTTGGGATAAGTCATTATGCATTGTCGCCTGAACCTCGAATTGCAAAGGTAAGGTGAGCTAAAGGGTTGGTTGACTTGGCACCTCAATAATGTTATAAGGACCCAGGTTCATTCTGTTCCTTTTTGTCTTCCACAGTGTGGGCTTCCCCCTCAGGCTGATTACCCACAGTGGAAGGATGGCTGTCAGGGACAACTGACAGTTCACACTTCCTCATTCAGGTCCAACACTAGAGAGAGGGTGGTTGCTTGGTGCTGTCTTTTGAGAACAGAGAAAATTCTTTCCCAGAGTCTTTCAGCAAGCCCCTCTTCTCATTCTGCTGACTCAGCTGGGCTCAGGCTCACCCATCCCTTTTCCCAGATTTCTTAAGGAGTTTGAGTCTTCTGAAGAATGCATTAATCTGCATTAATATCTGATGGCCTCAGGGTAGCCCTCAAAGGACAGGCTGATTTGAGGTGTATATTAGTTAGGGTTCTCTAGGGAAACAGAATCAATGAGAGGTATCTATGAATATAAGATAAAAGTGACACACGCAACTGTGGGTATGCACGAGTCCAAATTCTGTAGGGCAGTCAGCAAACTGTCAACTCCAATGAAGATGTCTGATGAACTCCTCAGGAAACAAACTGGCAACTTCAACAAACTCCTCAGGAAATGAACTGGGATCTTTGACGAATGTGTTTGATGAACTCCTCAGGAAACGAGCTGGCAACTTCGAGAAACTCCTCAGGAAACACTTCGCTGGGCAGCCGAAGAAGAAGAAGGTCCTCTATCTGTCTCGCTTATAAGTCTTCAACTGATCAATTGGATTAAATCCAGCTAATTGCATTCTCTCATTGTGGAAGACACATCCTTCAGTGAGTTATCAGTCACAGCTGCAGCCAACTGACTGATAATTTAATAAATCAGCCTGTTGGTTTATTAACTAGCCAGCAATTGTTAGGCCAGTGCTTGTTTGACTAGACAGCTGGGTACTATCACCTGGCCAAGTTGACACATGAACCTAACCATTACAGTCCACCCCTTGTGAACTTGGGAGTTACATACATCACCTAAAACCATACTTTATCTCTAAGTAGATAACAATAACAGACATATATTTTACCTAACAATACTCTGCTGTGCAGTGTACAACTGGAAACGCACTAAATCTCTCCAGAATAGGGTGCAAGTCCTTGGGTGACATTAGCTCTAAAATTGATTTCCTTTAGCTTAAATACACCGAAATGAACATTACAGCTTATGCCATATGATAAGGGGATAAGACGGAGAAGAAAGCAAAGATATTTGATTTACAGACAAATACAAACATACTCATAACAAAACAAGGAGGAAATATTCATGCCATCATAGTCCTCGTTTCTGTAACTGGTCATGTGGCTGTAGTTCATATTTATCACTACCTTCTTCCACTACCCATTCTATGTTCCCTTTACCCTCAGCAAGCACTTCAGCTGGCCATGGTTCTTATCCTTCCAAGCAAAGTGAACAACCAGGTGCACTGCTCGAAGTTCTGCCCACTGAGAGGATTTCCCTTCACCACTGTCCTTCGGGGACATCCCAGAAAGGGGCTGCAGTGATGCAGCTGTTCACTTTCGGGAGGTGCCTGCATATTGTGCAGAACCATCTGTAAACCAGGCCTGAGTTTTCTCTTCCTCAGTCAACTGATTGTAAGGAACTCCCCAAGATGCCATAGCTGTGGGCTGGGAAAGAGAAGATAAGGTGGAAAGAGTGGAGGCCATGGGCATTTGGGCCACTTCCTCATGTAACTTACTTGTACCTTCAGGACCCGCTCAAGCTCTATCTCATATATACCATTTCCATTTTATGATGGAGTGCTTCTGTGCATGCCCGACTTTATGGCTTGGTGGGTCAGACAACACCCAGCTCATGATAGGTAACTCAGGTCTCATGGTAACTTGGTGGCCCATGGTTAAGTGTTCTGTCTCTACTAAGGCCCAGTAACAGGCCAACAGCTGTTTCTCAAATGGAGAGTAGTTACCTGCAGAGGATGGTAAAACTTTACTCCAAAATCCTAAGGGCCTGGTGTGATTCTCCTGTAGGAACCTGCCACAGGCTCAAAACAGCATCTCTATTTGCCACTGACACTTCCAGCACCATTGGGTCAGCTGGATCATATGGTCCAAGCACCAGAGCAGCTTGCACAGCAGCCTGGACCTGTCACAGAACCTCATTTTGTTCCGGTCCCCACTCAAAACTAGAAGCTTTACTGGTCACTCAGTAAATGGGCCAGAGTAGCACACCCAAAAGAGGAATATGTTGTCTCCAAAATCCGAAGAGGCCAACTAAGTGTTGTGCCTCTTTTTTGGTCGTAGGAGGGGCCAGATGCAACAGCTTATCCTTCACTTTAGAAGGAATATCTTGACAGGCCCCACACCACTGGACACCTAGAAATTTTACTGAGGTGGAAGGCCCCTGTATTTTTGTTGGATTTATCTTCCATCCTCTGCCATGCAAATACTTTACCAACAAATCTAGAGTAGTTGCTACTTCTTGCTCACTAGGTCCAATCAACATGATATCATCAATATAATGGACCAGGGTGATGTCTTGTGGGAGGGAGAAATGCTCAAGATCCCTGTGGACAATATTATGACATAGAGCTGGAGAGTTGACATAACCCTGAGGTAGCACAGTGAATGTAAACTACTGGCCTTGCCAGCTGAATGCAAACTGTTTCTGGTGGTCCTTACTAACAGCAATCGAGAAAAAAGCATTTGCCAGATCAACAGCTGCATACCACGTACAAGAGGATGTGTTGATTTGCTTAAGCAATGATACCACATCTGGAACAGCAGCTGCAATTGGAGTCACTACCTGGTTAAGCTTACGATAATCCACTGTCATCCTCCAGGCCCCATCTGTTTTCTGCACAGGCCAAATAGGAGAGTTGAATGGGAATGTGGTGGGAATCACTACCCCTGCATCCTTCAAGTCCTTAAGAATGGCATTAATCTCTGCAATCCCTCCAGGAATCTGGTATTGCTTCTGGTTTACTATTTTGCTAGGCAGGGGCAGTTCTAGTGGCTTCCACTTGGCCTTTCCCACCATAATAGCCTCACTCCACGAGTCAAGTAACCAATGTGAGGATTCTGCCAGTTGCTGAGTATGTCTGTTCCAATTATGCATTATGGCACTGGGGAAATAACCACAGAATGGGTCCAGGGACCCATGGGATCCACTGTGAGATGGACCTGAGCTAAAACTCCATCGATCACCTGACTTCCATAAGCCCCAACTCTGGTGGACCAGAGTAACATTTTGGGTCTCCTGGAATTAATCTCACTTCTGAACCAGTCTCTAATAATCCATGAAATATCTGATCACATTTCCTTTTCCCCAATGAACAGTTACCCTGTTAAAAGGCCGTAGGCCCCCTGGGGAATGCTGGGAGGAAGCTTAACAGTATAAATTTTTGGCAGTGTAACAGGTTCCTTCCCCAAGTGTACCCAGACTTTCCTTCATTCAAGGGGCTCTGGAGCTGTTAAATGTCTCAAGTCTGGGAATTGATTAACGGGCCATGACTCTCTGTTTTTGTAATTCATGGGAGACTTTTGTTCATGTGACCTAGAATTCTTTTGCCTATATAGTTCAAAAAAGAATTTAGTCGATTGCCCATCTATGTTACTACTTGGTACTCCGTGATCCACTAGCCAATGCCGTAAGTCTCTGCGGGTCATATTATTTTGATTGCTGCTGTGAGCCTGTTTTCCATTATGGTAGCCATGCCCACTCTGTATGTGGCGATTAACTGCAGCCACTTGGCTTCTGCTGACTCCGGACCTGATTATCCCCATTATGTTTAAAGATTCCAGCTCAGTGACAGCAGTTCCTACAGTAATATCTGACCTACAGAGAAGGGCAACTACAGAGCTCTTCAGGGATGATGGAGCTAGTCTCACAAATTTATTCCTCACAGTCCTGGTAAAAGATGTGTCCTCTGGACATTCCAGGGGTGTGTGAGCAGGTCTTCCATGATAAATCCACTCTAACATTCCAATCTCTCTAAGCCTTTGAATCCCTTCATCCACATTGCACCAGGGCAGTTCTGGCATTTCAACCTCAGGTAATGCTGGCCACCTTTTGATCCATATTTCAGCCAACCACCAAACAGACTGTTAATGCCCTTTCTAACCCCTCGAGCTACAGCATTGAATGCAGAATCTCTGCTTAGTGGGCCCATATCAGTAAATTCAGCCGGATCCAACCTTATATTCCTTCCACCATTATCCCACACCCTTAATATCCATTCTCACACATATTACCCTGGTTTCTGTCTGTATAAGTTGGAAAACTCATACAGTTCTTTTGGAGTATAGTGTACTTCTTCATGGGTCACACTTTGTACCTCATCCTTCAGGGCCTGTTGGGACTTTAGTCTAGTTATAGGTTGTGCCGGTTTGAATGTATTATGTCCCCCAGAAAAAGCCATATTCTTTGATGAAATCTTGTGGGGCAGACATAATAGTGGGGATTAAGTTGGAACGTTTGGATTAGGTTTTTTGCATGGAGATGCGCCCCACCCAACTGTAGATGATAACTGATGGGATATTTCCATGGAGGTGTGGCCCCACCCATCCAGGGTGGGCCTTGATCAGTGGAGCCATATAAATGAGCTGACTCAAAGAGAAGAAATTGAGTGCAGCTATGAGTGATGTTTTGAAGAGGAGCAAGCTTGCTAGAGAGGAACGTCCTGGGAGAAAGCCATTTTGAAACCAGAACTTGGAGCAGACACCAGCCACGTGCCTTCCCAGCTAACAGAGGTTTTCCGGACGCCATCGGCCATCCTCCAGTGAAGGTACCCGATTATTAATGTGTTACCTTGGACACTTTATGGCCTTAAGACTGTAACTGTGTAGCCAAATAAACCCCCTTTTTATAAAAGCCAATCCATCTCTGGTGTTTTGCATTCCACAGCATTAGCAAACTAGAACATAGGTCTTGAAGCAAAGACTGGTGGTGGGGGTGGGTCATGAAAAGAGTTAGAATTATCCCTCAAGCCATTTACCTCAGGACATTCTGCTGCATTTCCATCTCTTAAACAGGATTAATCTCTCCAGACAGAGGAGTGAGGGCTGCTTCCTCAGGGGAGGTGATTACAGGATTTGCAGGCACTGAAGGGTTAATCTCTTTAGGTGGAAGTTGGCTGGCAAGCTACTTAGGGCAGACTGGAGGTGGGAAAGGTGTTTCCTCAGGACAGCCCTCTACAGGTAAATCTAACAATGACTCAGCAGAATCCAGGGTTCCAATGTCCTCACTGCCATTACTATCAATGCATATGACCCCATCCCAAGTTTCAGGATCCCATTCTTTTCCAATCAATGCCTTTACTTTAACAGCAGACACCCTGAGAGATTGAGATTTTAGTTTATGTTGTAAGTCTGCTACTTGCACAATGAGAGTCTGCGTCTGGTTTTCAGAAACCTCAAGTCTGTGGGCACAGGAAATAAAATTTTCTTTCAGGGCACACATAGAAAACTTTACATCTGTCATATGGCATTTAAGTTTTGTATTTGAAGCCTTTAGCTTGTCCCTTTCTCTTACAAGAGCAGCCAGCCAACATCATTATACCTCTTAATTCTGCAAAACTCTGTGAACGTGTCAAAAACACTGTCTCCCAGAGCCTTGCTTCATACAAGAGTATGATTAAGAGAATCAAACGGTGCTATTTTGTGTATCTCCTTTGCCAACTCATGCCATGGACTGTCAGTGCCCTCTTGATTATTGGAAATAGAGTCATTAGTGCCTTTGAATCTAATCAGAGTAGAAAACAAATTGTAAAAGCCTATTTTAAGATTCTGTTTCTCAAGAACCACTCCCAGTACCAAGTTGTATTAGTTAGGGTTCTCTAGGGAAATAGCATCAATGAGAGGTATCTATGAATACAAGATAAAAGTGACTGATGCAACTATGGGTATGCATGAGTTCAAATTCTGTAGGGCAGTCAAACTGACAACTCCAATGAAGATGTCCAATGAACTCCTCAGGAAATGAACCGGCAACTTCGATGAACTTCTCAGGAAACACTTCGCTGGGCAGCCGAAGAAGAAGAAGGTCCTCTATCTGTCTTGCTTATAAGCCTTCAACTGATTAATTGGATTAAATCCAGCTAATTGCATTCTCTCATTGTGGAAGACACACCCTTCAGTGAGTCATCAGTCACAGCTGCAGCCAACTGACTGATAATTTAATAAACCAGCCTGTTGGTTTATTAACCAGCCACAAACGTTCTCGCAGCAATTGTTAAGCCAGTGCTTGCTTAACCAGACAGCTGGGTACTATCACCTGGCCAAGTTGACACCATCACTTGGCCAGGTGATAGTTGTACTCCCACCATCACAGGGTGGGAGTACAACTGCCTTGGGAGTAGCCCTGGGAAAGGACAATTTAGTGTGAAAAGGTTCTTCAAGGCACGGAAGAAGAGACCTGGGGAGAGTTAGTATTATCATTTCTTTAATCCTGGGGACCATCTGCTAAATAATAATGACTCCTTTTAGGGAGGAGGTTCTTTCTGTGACCTGCCACCAAGATCAATTTAGTTTTAGAGCTGGCAGTGTTTAAAATCACAGCAGATTAGCAAAAAGGAAGGAAGGAAAGATGGAAGGAGAGGGCAGCATAGAGAGGAGTGGAAGCTAGTTTGTCCCCCTGGAACAACACATAAACAACCAGGAACAACTAGTAAATAATCTGGAATAACTGCGGGGGGACAAATGTGACCATCCACTCATCATACGCAAACCTGGATTTGGAGGAATGCCCAAGATTGCAGCATAAAATCTGTAAGTAAAAACTGTGGATCCAAGTTGGGAGCCTCCTCCCCCCATGCGCCCAGCTGCAAAGCCTCACAGTGCTAGAGAGCAGCACTCTCTGAGCAAGTGAATATAGCTCAGCTGAGCTCCAACTGGGGTTTCAATTAACAAACGTGGACTGCTCAATACAAGCTTTTGGTGATGACTGACTTTGGAGAGCTGGAGGACCTCTCAGGGAAGGGGAGCCCAGAGGACTGGGTGCTGTCTGTGGCTGACAGGTGAAACTGAGGGGGTCCACAGACTGATCCTGAAGGGGGTCTTTCTGTCCCTTTTTCGGCTCAGTGGAGAAAGCCTCAGCCATTTTCAATTCCCAGCACTCAGACCCAGACAAGGGTGGAGATAGCAGAGTCAGAGACAATTCAAATGCAAATGACCACTCCCCAAGGGGTATATCTTCCCTAAGAGGAAAGAGGTGGTGCCAAGGTCTACTACCGTTTTCCATTCAGAACCAGACCCCAGAGTCTGTGGGAAAACAGCCACAGGCCACACCTCCTTACACCAGTTGGGAGTGACAGACTGACAGGTGCCACCTGCTGGGCAGAAAAGCACAGTGACTCAAGGCCTCACAGGGTGTACCAATCTTCTAAAACACATCCTCAGGGAGACCTGAAACTATTGCTTCCTTTGAAGATCTGAGCCCATTCTGGTCTAGGAAAACCTGATTGGGGTAACCAAGGAGGCCAGATGTCTAGACAATAGAAAACTACAACCTACACTAAGAAAAACGAAGTTATGGCTCAGTCAAAGGAACAAACTTACACTTCAACTGAGGTACAGGAATTTAAACAACTAGTGCTGGATCAATTCAGAAAGTTTAGGGAAGATATGGCAAAAGAAATGAACCATATAATGAAAACACTGGGTATACGTAAGGTAGAAATCGAAAGTTTGAAAAAACAACTGACAGAATCTATGGAAATGAAAGGCACAACTCACTAGATGAAGGACATGATGGAGACGTGCAACAGCAGATCTCAAGAGGCAGAGGAAAACACTCAGGAACTGGAGAATAAGGCACCTGAAAGCCTACGCACAAAAGAACAGATAGAGAAAAGAATGGAAAAATATGAGTAACATCTCTGGGAATTGCATGACAATACGAAATGCAGGAATGTATGTGTCTTGGGTGTCTCAGAAGGAGAAGAGATGGGAAAAGGGGCAGAAGCAATAATAGAGGAAATAATCAATGAAAATTTCCCATCTCTTATGAAAGACATAAAATTACAGATCCAAGAAGCGCAGCATACCCCAAACAGATAGACCTGAATATGCCTATGCCAAGACACTTAATAATCAGATTATCAAATGCCAAAGATAAAAAGAGAATCCTGAAAGCAGCAAGAGAAAAGCAATCCATCACATACAAAGGAAGCTTGATAAGACTATGTGTGGATTTCTCAATAGTAACCATAGAGGCAAGAAGGAAGTGGGGTGATATATCTAAGATACCTAAAAGAGAAAACCACCAACCAAGAATCCTATATCTGGCAAAACTGTCCTTCAAATATAAGCGAGAGCTTAAAATATTCTCTGACAAACAGACAATGACAGAGTTTGTAAACAAGATACCTGCTCTACAGGAAACACTAAAGGGAGCACTACAGACAGAAAGGAAAAGACAGGAGTGAGAGGTTTGGAACACAATTTTGGGAGATAGTAGCACAGCAATGTAAGTATACTGAACAAAGATGACTATGAGTATGGTTGAAAGAGGAAGGTTAGGAGCATGTGGGACACCAGAAGGAAAGAGGAAAGATAAAGACTGGGACTGTATAACTCAGTGAAACCTGGAGTTCTCAACGATTTTGATGAAAGTAACAAATATGTTTTTACATGAGGTAGAACAAAAGAATGTCAACATTGCAAGGTGTTCACAATGGGGTGGGATTGGGTGGAAAATACAATCAATGCAAACTAGAGACTATAGTTAACAGAAACATTGTATTATGCTTCCTTTAATATAACATAGGCAATATACCAAAGCTAAATGCATATGGTAGTGGGGGGGACATAGGGGAAGGGTATGGGACTCTTGGCATTGGTGATGTTGTCTGACTCTTTTTTCTACTTTAGTTGAATGCTATCTTTCCTTTTGTTGCTTCCTAGATGTCAAGTTTGGTTTTTTTTTTTTCTTTCTTTTTTTCTTTTTCTCCTGTCTCTCTACCTTCTTTGACTCTTCCTCCTCCTTTGTGGAAGAAATGGAGATGTCCTTATACAGATAGTGGTGATGGTGGTGAATACATAAATACGTGACTATACAGGGAACCATCG
The DNA here is from genome assembly GCF_015220235.1 of Choloepus didactylus. Taxonomy (NCBI): domain Eukaryota; kingdom Metazoa; phylum Chordata; class Mammalia; order Pilosa; family Megalonychidae; genus Choloepus; species Choloepus didactylus. The sequence goes on from NC_051321.1 coordinate 14,738,086, forward strand.
ATTGTTTACTTAGGATGGAATTATGGTGTGTGAACAAAACCATCTTTAAAAAAATGGGTTGATGAAAAAACCTTGAAGGCTCTATATTGAGTGAAATAAGACAGACACATAAGGACAAATACTGCAGGATCTCACTGAGATGAACTAATTATAACATGTAAACTCACAGACATGAAATGTAAGTTATCAGGATATAGAACGGGACTAAAGAATGGGGAGCAGTTGCTTATTATGAGCAGAATGTTCAACTAGGGTGAACCTAAATGTTTGGAAATGGACAGGGGTGATGGTAGCACATTGTGAGAATAACTACCAGTGCTGAATGGTGTGTGAAGGTGGTGGAAAGGGGAAGCTCAGAGTCACATATGTCACCAGAAGGAAAATTGGAGGTTAAAAGATGGGAATGTATGAAATAGTGAACCTTGTGGTGAACAATGTCCGTGATTAACTGTACAAATGTTAGTAATCTCTCTCATAACTAGAACAAATGTATGACACTATAACTAGAAGTTAATACAGGGGCATATAGGAAAAAATATATACACCTATTGCAAACTATATACCACAGTTAGTAGTATTTTAATATTCTTTCATCAACAGTAACAAATGTAGTATACCAATACTATGAATCAATAATGGAGGGGAGTTGTTAGGGGTAAGGGAGGATTTAAGTTTCCTTTTTTTGTATGTCTTTATTTCTTTTCTGAAGTAATGAAAATGTTCTCAAATGGAAAAAAAATTAACTGTGGTGATGGATGCACAGCTGTGTGATGGTATCATGGGCAATTGATTGTACACTTTGGATCTTTGGATAATTGTATGGTTATGTGAACAATCTCAATAAGAAAAAAAAAAATTCACACCAGAGGGGAAGGTGCTTAGTTTCCTGTGTGCAGTGGTTGGTGGATATGTATCAGATTTGTCCAACTTCCAAAAAAGTTTAATAAAAAAAGGAATCAGGGTTGGGACTGAATTCTGCTCTACATCATTTGAGTTTGATTTTCATTCATCAAGAGACTGTTCCAGCCCTTCTGATTTGGATAGTGGGACAAAGCACAGGCTTTGAAGAAGCACTTCTGGCCTGTAAAATAGACAACTCGGTGAGCAGATGGTGCCTCCCTTTGGGATCAAAGGCCAACTGATGACACAAATCTTATTTTAATGTGTTTATCCAACCATCTTCTCCATGAGATGAAACATTAAAGCATCAATCAGCAATATTTGGGTCCAAATCTTGCTTATCCTTCATATAAGATAGTAAATAGGAGACTCAGGCCTGAAATATTTGGGGAAAGAAATTCCCCTAAGTGGAGAGCTGGAGAAATGTCAGGCAGACTAATGAAATGCTTCATTATTTCAGAAAAAAAAGGAGAGTTTTTGTGTTTCGTTTTGTTTTCAGTGAGGCTGACTTAACTCCTTGGGCCCAGGGTGTTCTTTGGGGTAAAAATTCGGCAAGGATCAGGGCCCACCACCCAGGGCCGTAGCTGAGACGCAGGAGGTGAGAGTTCTCCTGAGAGCCCTTCAGTTTTAGTGAGCAACTGATGGAATGCCTAGATCCAGCTAGAAGAAGGTGGAAATCTAAAAGAAGCCTTCAAAACCCCTTGGGCTTGGAGAAGAAGGGATAAATCTTCCTTACAGGAGAATTCCACATAATAAATGTAGAAGGAATAGAGGAAATAGAAAATCACCATTAGAATACCACAGTAATAATTCCTGTAGTCAACTAACTACCAGGCTGATGAATGCTAATTAGTGGGCAAAAAGTTTAAGGAGAAACAAGATAGTTGCATAGCCTCAGAGTTACCCTTCCCCAAATATGTTTTAATTACTGTGATGTTTTAACATATGTCTACAAATTCTTTAATTCTCCTCCCTCCAGGAGCAGAGCTTAATTACACATCCCTTGAGTATGGGCTGGACTTAGTGACTGGCTTCTAATAAATGGAAGACAGAAGGGGAACCTGCTACCTTTACAGTGGAGAAACCTGGCGGATAGCACCTTGACTGAGTGGTCAAGGTCAACATCACCAGTGAGAAGTCATGTTGAAATTGTGTGTACCCCTTGATACAATGCAGTGAGAGGGACACTGTTGGGGATTGAATCACGTCCCCCATAAAAGGCGTGTCCAGGTCCCAACCCCTGGTCATGTGGGTGTGAATCAATTGTAAATAGAACCTTTGAAGATGTTATTAGTGAAGGTGAATGAGTGTGGGCCTTAATCCAATACGGCTGAAGTCCTTATAAGCAAAGGAAATTTGGACAGAAGGAGAAGCCATGGGAGCAGCCAGAAGCTGGAAGTCAATGGAACATGGAGAGAAAGGAGAGGATGCTGCCATATGACTTTCCAGGTGACAGAAAAGCCAAGGAACCCCAAAGATGGCTGGACAGCCAGAAGATGCCAACCCCAGGAGGAAGCAAGCCTTCTAGCCTCTGAAACCATGAGCAAAAATTTCCTGTTGCTAAGCCAATCCATTGTATGGTATTTGTTTTAGTAGCTAGGAGACTAAGACAGACACGTCACCTCTCTGGTATTCTCCCAAATCTCCGTAATCTCAGTCTGCATAGGAGAAAACACCAGACAAGACCAGATTGAGGGACAGTCTATGGGATACCTGCCCAATAATCTTCAAAGATGTCAAAGGCATGGAAAACAAGGAAAGACCAAGAAACTGCCACAGACTGGAGAAGACTAAGGTGACATGACAATGAAATAGTATGTAGGATCCAGGAGGGGCTCCTGGAACATAAAATGGACATCAGTGGAAAAAATGAGGGAGATCTAAATAAGTTCTGTGGTTTAGTTAATATTGTTGTGCTAATGATAGGTTCTTTGTTTTGAAAAATGTACCATAGTTGTGTAAAGTAATAATATTAGGGGAAGGATTTATGGGAACCCTCTGTACTATCTCTGAAACACTTCTGTAAATCTAAAATTATTCCAAATAAAAAAAACTTTAAATCCTTTGGGCTTCTCAGAGGAACCCAGAGGGACATGAAATAACAGTTCTCACAGGAATCTGAGCTTCTCTAATTCCTCTTTTCAGAAGTCAAGCAGGGAGCAACAATTATCCCAATCTGCATATTGCTATTGGGCTTGATGGCTGAGTTTCAAGCCCTGTCATCAAAAGGTTTGTTTTAAGATCATTTAAGTGTTTATCTTCAAATCAAAGAGTCTGAACTTAAGCTGACATGTGAATTCACCTGTGATTTGTCCATAGTGTCATCTTGCTTCATTTGACTGTACATTTTTTGCTTGCATTTAGGGATTAGAGAATTGCATTGCCATAGATATTACTGTTCTAGCCTTAGCCAAAATGCCAACCCAGCCAATGTGGAAACACTTTGGATGGAAGAAGGGTAGTTGAAGTCCTTGGCTCCTAGCTTCCTCTAGCTGGGTTTTTTTCTGGGCACTAAGGAGTCCCTCTCTCCTGGGCTCCTCATACCCTCTATTCTATGACTTTCTGAGAATAACTTGGTTACAGTAAGACTCTCCTAAGTCCCCAAAGACCTGGGAGCTTTTAAGTCCCCTGAAAATCATGCTGAATCCCACTAATCCAATGTGGCAGTGTGAAGTTGGGGAATTGCTTCAGAACCACGAGTATAGCAAAGAGAAGATTAAAGTCACCAGGTTCATCTTCTAACTTAGGACAGGACATCAAAGAAGAAAGCTGGCATGAAAGGGCTTTCTCCCATGGGGTGCTATCTCATCAGGGGTGCCAGGTGGCCTTGGAAAGAAAAGAGAAAATTCAAATGAGAGGCAGGTGCTCCAGGGAAGACTGGATGTAAAAGCATTTTTAAGAGATGAAACTGCCAGTCATCTTGGATGCTAGCCACGTTTGGCCAAGAGATCTGGAGTCACAGAGGATCTAGGGACTCAGAGAAGCTAAGGGAGCGAGCCAAGGGCAGAGCTGGGACACAGGCCAGGACCTCTGAGAGGCAGCGTGGTACAGTGGAAAAATAGACGCTTTGGACACAGATGCCTTGGAGATCAGCAAGCTCCAGTTCCCGTGAGCCTCAATTTCCTCTGCTGGAAAGCCAGAGTACTCTTGCCTTCTCTTTTTTCATAGCTAGATGTTTTTTGCCCTTCAGGTCTAAAAATAACAACAGCTACCACTACTGTTGCTATTCCACAACGAATGCAGTAAATGCATCCATTGGCTCAATTAACTCTCAGTGAGAAAACTGGAGCTCATAGATATGATGTGACTGGTCCAAGGTCACCAGCTCTAACGTAGCAGAGCTGGGACTCAAACCCAGGTGGGTAGTAACATTTGCACACTGTCAGGGGTTGATACCAGGGCTTTGAGATGCAATCCTAACACAGGGCCTGCTACAGAGCAGACACCCAGTAAATGCTCACTTCCTTCCAGATCAGGGCGTGTTGCATGATGGCTTGGCTGCCTGGATGGTAGAGGCATCTGTCCAAGGGCATGGACCCAGCCTCCTCCTGATCCAACCATGGCACAGCCAGCCTGCTGAGTCCTCAGCCTGCGGGCTGTCCCCGTGTCAACAGCGTTCAGAGTTTGGCAGTGCCCCTGAGCTCCAGGTGGCCTGTGGGCCTGCAGACAGAGCCCTGCCTGAGCGCCCCAGCAGTGGGAGGTGCGACACCAGACACTCAGAGCACCTGGAGGAAGAGGGAGCTCTCAGGGGGGCCGGAGACTCCTCGAACTGAAATAAATGTCCTGCCAGAACAACCAGAGACACATTTGAGAGGCTAATCATTGCTGTTTGGAGGGAGAGAGATGCAGACTAAGGTTAAACACTCTATGGGAGGCTGAATGCAGATCAGACCGTGAATTTTGCTCCACCATTAACTTCCCAGGCAAATCACTGAACCATTCTGACCTCCAGGCTCCTCATCTATAAACAGACATTGCTCAGGGTGGTGCCCAACTTTCTAAGGCCTGCTCAGCCTCCGTTTGCCCTTCTTCACATATTACTCCCTGAACTTACTTGGGGAACTGCTGCTCCCTGTTAATATAGTCTCAGGGGTCTGTTGGTGAAGTGTACTGCCCTCCCTTCTCCAACCTGTGGGCATGTAACTCGAGCCAGCCAGGTGCTCTCCCTTGGAATCGGAATTGTGCATGGAGCGATGTAATGTGTGAAAAGGGCAGGAGCAGCCCCTTCTGAGAGCAGAGATGCCCGGAGGCTGCTGGGGTTCCTGCTGCTGAGACCCCAGAGCTGCCCTCCCCAGGGCTGCTTCCTCAGCCTGGCCTTCCCTTGGTGACCCACCCTCTCGCCCATCATACCTTCCTTCCTGTAAGGAGGGAGGGTCAGTGTTCACTCTTGCAGCCCAGATGCCTTAACTTAGACCCCCAGATGCTCCCTCTGGTGCTTTTGCTTCCATATCATCCTTTCCCCGTAACTGGCATCTTTGTTACCCACTTTGGAGCTTTTCTGAAACAAGAGGGAGAATAAACAACTAATGTAAAAGAAGGCGACTTGGTGGTTTCTTCCCTCCTCTGCACTTTTTCTCTGGGATCTCAGTTGATCCTAAATCCGAGCCTCCCAGGGTGGAGTAACCTAAGCCCCTGATCCTTGACCAGCCTGAGAAACCCGGAGGTCCAAGGACACTGCCCAGAGCCACAGTCCCGGCGAGCAGGCTCCGACCGGGTGGACACCTCGGCACGTGCATGGCTGGCGCCCAGAGCCCTGGCGACACTATTTTAATGAGCTGCCGAACACTTTTGCCCATGCCTCTTCCTTGGGCGAACATTTGTAAATTGCTTTCACCCTGGTGAAAAATGCCGTGTCCAATCTCCAGGCAGCCCGGGGGCCGGGTGTCCGGGGATGTTCGGGGAGGGAGCGAGCAGGGATGGGCACCATTTGGAAACTTGTGTCCACACGCAGTGGGCTCTAATCGGTGGCGTGCAAAGAGGACGGGATGGTCACAGCTCCAGGCCACCCCTCCTCTCCCCCAACCCAGCCTCATCGTGTCCTGAGCAGGACATTGGATCTCAGCCTCAGTTTCTCTTCTCTAAGTGAGGACTGCAGCAGGAATAACAGCTTTATGCCAAGTGCTTTTCACGCTTTATGTCCTGTATCCTCACAGCCCGCAAGATGGGGCTATTTGCCCTGTTTTCTGGAGGCGGTTCGGTTGCTGGGTCCCCACTAGGGTGGTCTGACTCCAGAGCTCTTATCACCTCTTTCTGCCCATCTCTGGACACAGGTTCCTCTGCCCCTTAGGGCTGTGCACACATGCGCGCACACATGCTCACATTCACACACACACCCTCATTCGCTCACCCCTCACACACGCATACATAGTTGTGCATGCATGCACACACACACACCCTCACTCACACACATGCACACACACTCTTCCTGAGCAGGGGCAAGGGTGTCAGGAAATACCACCCCCCAACTCGAGCTGTTTCACCCCCAGAAGAGACAGGGATGCTCACTTTTTAAAAGCCAAGTTCTAGAGAACTGAAAAATCTTCCATATTCAGCTGGGCAAAGGCTCCTCCTCTCCTTCCTATGCATGGTGGAGTTTGGAAATCTCTCCTGCCCTGGTTCCAAGAAAGAGACTGAACAAGAGAGAAAATGAATCACGAACTGTTAACACAGAGATGAAAGTGAAAAGATCTTAGCTCATGAGGATGTAAACTCCACCTGCCAGCTGCTAGGGTCACTAGATAAGTCACTTCATCTCTCCAAACTTTGGTGTCTTATCTAAAAAGGGTAAGGATAAGTTCTGGCTGCCAAGTGTGTGGCAGGAAGGAGACAGGATCTTTGAAAGTAGCTTCTAAACAGCAAAGCGCCACCCAATTATCAGTGGCCATAAATCCATCCAACTCCCTCTTTTTTACAGACATGGAGACTCAGGTCCAAAGAGTCCAGGAGAACCATCTCCAGACCCACCTTTAGTTCAGGGTAGAGCCTCCAAAATGCAATGTGCAAGGGTTCTCATGAAACTCCCCTCAGCATTTCACAGCAGCTGCATGTTTGTCTTCCCTGATGTTTGCTCTCGCTTTTTTTCTTCAGACAACGACCGTGGTAATGAGTGACTCTTGTTACCCTTTTTGATTTTGTTACCAGGAAACTCAGAACTAAATTGACTGCATAGTTAACAATAACTACAATTGCTATGTTCGCTGGTATTATTAACCACCCCCATTCTCTGTGTGTTTTTATTTCCCCCGGTACATTCTTTGACTTTTTAGTTTTATTTAGTTTGTGCCATCCTGTGTGCCTTTTCTAGTAAAGGATCCCCTTTTGGAAGTAGGTGGTACAATAAATCTACATTGATAGGATGAAGTTTAGATACATTTCCATGCTACAAGAAATGCAGCTGCATATTTGAAAGTATGTTTGGGGAGGTCTGACTTAGAAAGCAGGCTTTGTTGCATACTCTTAGCATCACAACGAGGCCTACTGGAAAGAGACATGCTTTAACTGTTAAGACTCTTAGGTCTGGAAAACAAAGAGTGACTAATTATGAGCCCCAAGTGGAATATCATGAGGCTGCCCACTGGCTGCAGGCACAGGTTGGAGCCCCTCTGGGCACCGGGCTCCAGAGGAGCAGCGAGAGGGGCTGTGGTGCCCTGGCCGCCACCTGGTGGGATCTCCAGGTCTTCCCGCTCCTACTCCCAAGCTACCACCTCATTCTGACGCTGCCCCTCACCTACAGCTGGGCAGAGCCACCTCCTGTAAATGGCGGCATCTTCGAGGATGTTTTGGAGGCTCGGAGCTGCCTGTGGCCTCCTCATCCCTCCCTCCTACCTGGTGAGGAAAAGAGCTGTGAGAACCAGTGGTGTGCTGGGTGCTGTTGGGTTGTCTTCCCGAGGTTCCCTTCCGGGTGCCTAGGTAAGCACATGGGAGCCCAGGCTTCGAGGCAGGTAGACTTCGGCTCAGATCTTGGTGTTGTGGGACCCTGGCCCTCACCCCCCTCCAAAATTTTGGGGTTTATACTAGAAAGGAGGCGAAGAATAGTAGTGGGGAAAATGAGAGTAGCTACATTTATAGCGAGTTCACATGGCTTTATTATTTAAAGAAAAGCAGCTATCACATAGTAAGTAGCAATTATTGTACTGTCTAACCAGAGCACATTATTTCATGTTTCCTTTTAACTTTCTTGTCTTTGGGCTAAAATTAGATCCCTGTTTTCTTTTAACTCAACAAGCAGTCCCCGAGCAGCGTCCGGGTATGAGGTTACAATCTCCATGGTAATCTGAAGTGCCCACATCTTATTAGATTTGCACTGAGGCCTCCGTCTAAGGCTGCGGGCCCATAACTGAAGTCCTTGGCTAAAAACAGCAGCTTTCAATTAGTATTTCTGTCCGTCCAGCTGCACACTAACACTTGATATACACAATGGCATTTAATCACCAAGGCCATCCTATGATGGAGCTATTAACATTTTCAACCCCATTTTACGGTGAGGTATGTGGGGTTCAGAGAAATTCAGTGACTATCCAAAGCCCCAAGCTCCCTGGGTCCATCCCGGATCCGACCCCGCAGGCTGTGCTCCCGAGTCCTGGGCCACACTGCACAATCTGGGAGGGGGACAGTGGGAATGAGTCTCGAGCCACGTCAGCATTTCAGGGCACTGAACAGGAACCAAACTTTTACCCCCGAATGCTGCTCAGATGGGTCATTAGCTCCTATTTACTCAGACACTATCAACTCCAGAGGGCCAACCTGGGAGCCTAATTCTGGTCTAATCGGCCTCGATGGATCAACTGGCAGTTAAAGATGTCATAAATAAAACAGAAATCGAGTTAGCATTTGCCACGGTGCACGCAGGCAGCCTCCTCCTGAGCAAAGAGTCTGGAGGGGACTGGCCCAGGAGCTCTGTGGGGAAGAAGGGATTGGGGGACTGTCCCCAGGCTAGGGGGGCTGGGGCATGGCCTTGTCTGGGGAGGGGCGTGTGTGATGCGAGTGGAGTCAGACAGCAAAGCGCACCCCAGCACCCGCAGCATCTCAGGCATCCCCCAGGTACCCCGGAGGCACACTCAGCTGCAGCAGCATTTCTGAGAGCTGTGCCTGCCCCCGACGCTATCTTGTCTGCGTCCTTGGCCACCTGCTGCCGCTCTCTGGGGCTCTGTTTTCTCCCTGGTAAGGAGAGGGGGCGTGGGAGGACCCTTTCGATGCTTCCTGAACTTCAGTGGGCACCACTCTTACTAAAGGAGCTTGTCAGTCTGCGTTTTACCCGCACCCTCCTCCACCACTACACCACCCAGGGGGTGGGCAGTGGGGCCCAGGAATCTGCATTTCAGCATCATGCTCCAGGGGACACTGATGGACATGGCGGGTGTATCTTACCAGGAGAAATGTCGGCCAGATCAGGTTTAATTGAAGTCATCTTCTAGCTTTTCTCACCTTAGGGATAAAATTAGAATCCCAATTTAGTTGACCTTTTTATTCAGTTCTGCCGCTATTCCCCAAACACCCACGTTGGTGCCAGGCCTGGGGTTGGAGTGATGATGGGGCCTCAGTGTCTAGGAGGAACAGGGGGCTGTGGTGGGGCTGTAGAAGGTGGGGTACACCAGGTTCCATTTTCTGGAAATCCTGCTCCTTTCTCTCTGAGCTCTCTCCACCTCCCTGGCCGGGGATCCCGGGTGGGGCCTGGCTGGGGCCCCCTCCTCTCCCACCAGCCCTTTGAGCCCCTGCTGCAGTTCCAGTAGAGACACCACATCTCGGTGGCTGCCCAGCCTTGGGGGTCCCCGTGTCTGCTGCAGCGATTACCCTACTAGCTGAGGATGGGGTGGGGGGCTTTGGAAATTGAGCCCCCAGAGTCCTCTGTAGTCAAGGACTTTAAAATCAGATTAATGGGCATAAACAGTGTTCTTGATTTCTTCCAATAAATGGATTTTGAATGGTTACCTTAGCAACCAGGCCCGGCGCTGTTTATTATCCAGGGGATGGAGATTTAGCCCAGTGGGTGCTCTATTTTGCAATCTTTGAGTTTGGGGAAAGGGGAGAGCAAGGGGTGGGATGAGGGGGTGTCATTCAAGGGTTACCATTGGACACTTAGATTTGAGGCCAGGCCCTGAGGGGAATAAGACAGGCCTGGTTTAGCCCCTGAGGTGGTGACTTCACAGGCTCATCACCAGGGGCCCTGAATGCCAGAAACAGTGATTCCCAGTCATCACAGGACAACGTGGGGAGTGCCTGTGGGTCACTGACCTGGACAGTGGGTCCTGCAGAGAGGGTCCTAGGCCAACTGGCTTGCAGGAGGGTGGTGGCCAGCAGTCAGGAGACCTGGGGCTCAGGACCTTTCTGGGCAGCCTTGCCAGGTATTCCCCTGCTACTCCCCAACGGGGAGGGGTGCAAGAGCTTGGCAGAGTAGGGGACACCCTGTGGATTTGGAGGCAGGACCCAAGGAGCACTGGGAAGGAGGGCCTCTGGCAAGAGGAGCCCAGACATGCACCAAGCCGCATTCCAGCAGCTCAGAACTGTCGACCTGGACAACTGCTGATGGAGCGTGAACAGTGGGACCAGACGGATGCCCGAGGCGGGTCAGGCGGGAACCAGAACTCCAGAGTCAGGGGGATTCCCCGATCTCATCCTCATCACAGCAGCCCCCATTTCTTGGGCAGTATGTTGAGCTCTCTCTTTGCATGCATGATCCATTTCCTTCTCCTAGTGCTCTCTGAGGCTCAGAGAGGTTAGGCACTTGTCCATGGTCACACAGCCAGTAGGCACGAAGCAAACCCAGGTGGCCTGGCTCCACACCCATACGTTTGTTGTTTGTTCAGCAATTATTAATTGAGTGCCTATTTTGGCCAGGTACTGTTCCAGCAACCACAGGAGTCCTCTGACCCCATCCCCTGGGGAGGCTGGCAGCAGCCATTTGTTGGCATCACTCGTCAACCGTGCAGAGAGGCAAATGCTCCCGTTCAGCTCATGGAGCGTGGCAGGTGAATGGTCTTCAGAGCCTCCTGTCAGGTTCCTACGGGTGAATTGCAAGGGACCAGCTCACACCACCCGGCTGCCCTGGGAGCCGAGGCTGCCAGAAACAGCAGAAAGGCAGGTGGAGGCCGCGGAGGGCGATGGTGCCACTTCTCAGCCTGTCCCGGGGAGGAGGCTGGCGGCCCGGCTCTCGCTAGTGGAGCTACTAAGGACTCGCATTGTCTTAATGTGACACTTGCTCTCAGCCTCCCCAGCGAAGCCTCCCGTTTGCCTAGATTGATTGGAGAAGATACAGACGCGCCTTATCTACACTGGGCAGGGAGAGGTGTTCTCAAAAGTGGACTTTTCGAAGTAATTTGAGTTGCTCCCTTCTTCTTCTCCCACTGTGCATTCCTTCCTTCAATCTGTCCTTCCCTCCTCCCTCTCTCCTTCTTTCCTTCCCTCCTTCCTTCTCTTTCTTTAAGTTTACAGCTTTTCAGGGCTTCTGTGTGAAGTGGCTTATGCACCTAATTAAACAGTGCATATCGAGCACCATTGTCACTTGGCTTCCTGATTCTGAGTCTCTGTCAGGAACAGACACTCTTATAGAGAAATTATTCTGACCTAGGGCCGAGCTCGCCTCTGCAATCACCACCAGGCAGATGTGGCTATTCAAATCTAAATGAATTAAAATGAAATCAAAGTTCACTCCTCAGTGTCACTGGCCACGTTTCAAGTGGCCACGAGCCACAAGGGGCTGGTGCAGCCATCCTGGCCGGAGTCCTCGTGGGCAGCTCCGGGCTGGAGTCAGCCTGGGGTGGGGAAATGGTGAAGGGCTTGGCGGAGGCCTAGGGAACGCGGTGAGCTGCCCGCCGAGGTTTTCAGAAGCCGTGGGGTGGTGTGGATAAGAGCAGAGGTTTGGGATCAGAGAGACTTGGGTTGTCCGCTGGCAACCGTGTGGCCTGGAGAAGGTCGCTGGGCCCCGCCGAGCCTCCGCTGCCTCATCACAAAGCGCAGCGAGGACACAGGGCCGCTCTGTGCAGGCAGCGGCCTCGGCAGCCGGGGGTGCCCCAGGCCACCCGCCTCTGAGCGTAGGTCACCCGCAAGCCTCACAGGTGGGCGTTCCCTGCCTTCCCTTCCCCGACGGGCAGGCTGTAGAGTGGGGGTGTGTGTGACCCCGTAATGCAGGCACCTCCTGGCTGGGTTTTCTGTCAGGGGTTCGGCCATCCCCTCCCCCCCTTTCCTCCTCAGCCCTCAGCTCGACGATGTCTACTTTTGCATGGCTGTGTCCACTGTGACACGCTCCACACCTGGCTGCCAATGTTTGTTCTGATTTTGAGATGGCCAGTGTGTACAAGGAAGGTCTTCCAGGATAGCTGTGACCCTCCTCCGGGCTCTTTCTGGGTCCGGCCCTCAGTTTCCCCAACTGCACAGCGGGAGGGGCGGGGCTGACTGGATGATGGACAAAGGCCTTCCCAGGTGAGCTTCCCGAGAGATTGGGGGAGGGAGGGACCAGTGAAGGGGGAGGAAGGAGACATGAGTCCAGCGGAGGGCTGGTGTGGACGGCAGGGGCCTCCCGGGCTGGGTGCCCAGGGGAGGGACTCTGGGGGCAGGCTCTGGCCAGCCAGCTGGGAATGTGCATGGAAGACAAGAGACTCTGGGAACTCGACACCACTGGAGCCCCAGTCCTCACCTCCTTGCCTAAGCTGGTCCGGGCCTGGGTCTGGGCCTGGGTCTGGGCTGCCACCTCTGCCAAGCTCGGACCCAAGCCACAGCCAGAGGGAGGTGGTCAGGGCAAAGCCTTCCCCTCTCGGCCTGTCCCCTCACCCAGAGGATCCCCCAAGCACTGAGCTTCCATCAGTCCTGGAGAATGTGGCTCTTGGCGACTGTCCTTTTGGAAGGTGGCCATGGCCAGCTCAGGCTCCAGGCACAGAGGGTACAAGGAAATCCCAGAGGTGGGAGACTGTCACCGTCAGCTGAGGGTCAGATCTGTCCCACTCTGCCCTCCCCACTGGTGGAAGCTGCTGTTTCAGGAGATTGGGCAGAGGAGGCTGGAGGTTCAGCACCCCAGGACTTTCTTCCTGGACCCAGGGCCCCTCTCGGGGAGCACCTGCAGGAGGATGTCTCTCTTGGTTATAAGCAGGAAGCATCGGGCTTGTGAGCTTCTGGCTGGTTGTGATCTTACAAGGCAGTGCCCATGCCCAGCTCAAGGGACCACAGGTCTCGGCTCAGCCTCCCGGTGGGCCTCCTCACCCCAGGCCTGGCCTGCTTCCTGCAGCTTTTCCTGGGAGGATCCTCTGCTTTGGATTTTGCAGTTGTAGCATCTCATCGCCTCCACCTTCACCATCATCATCACAGTTCTGTTGCTCAGTGGCACGTGGTGTCAGGCCCCAGAAAAAGTCTAACATATACAAGGAATGTCTGATCCACGGGCCCTGCTGCTTATCTCATAAATACCAGGTGTGCCATAAACTAAGGGTTGAAGGCTGTTTTAGGAATCCCAGTCACAGTGGCACCTAGACTCCAGGGGGCAGACAAGGCAAGATCAGATATCCCCATAAAGATGAATGACCGCAAACAAGCCAAAAGGCCTGCTTCCTCCACATAGATAATATAGTGCACATCAAAGAAGAGTAGTGTGTTAGAACCCTAGTAACCAGTCAGTAGAAACTGATAAGCGCTCACCCAATCGAGGCCCAGAACACACTCAGCAGGACCTTCCCCCCCAATACCCAATGTGGGTTTTTCCTTTAAAAAATGCTGCTCTCAGATAGAGGGCCGGAGCCATTTTTCCTTTCTTTCTTTTCTGATGGCTCCCTCCTGCTTTCTTTTGCTTTCTTCCTCTAATAAACCTTAAACTCTCTACTCAAACCATGACTCGCTGCGTTTGTGTGAATTCCTGAACGACCTAACAGGTGGGTGACGTGCACAGACATACTGATTCTCCTGACAATCCTGCGAGTGGACGTCATGCCCCCACGGAGCTGCCCCAGCTCCAGAGCCTTCCATGGCTCCAGGCTGCCCAGGCTCAGCAGCCTTGCCCAGCTCCTTGTGCCTGCCATCGCTGGCTCCAGTGACCCACTTCCTAGTCCTCTGTCCCTAATCATCACCCAAGTTTTGAGCTGGTTCGCAAGTCTTTGCAGTGCCCTGGAGAGGACTGGGCTCACCCGTGGCTCATGTCTGCACACACCAGCCCTGCAGGTAAATGCCTCTGATCCCACCATTCTGCCTGTTCAATCCGAATCCTCCTTCCCAGCTCCAAGCCACCCCAATGCTGTCCCTCATCCCTGGGGTTGGCAGTCTGTACTGCACCCCTCATCTCGATGCCCACCCACCCCCAGCCCTCTCACCCACAGCTGAGTTAGTCCATCAGTCTGACCAAGTAGCCACTGAGGGCAAAGGAGTTGCCATTTTCTCTTCCATATGTGTGATGTTGAGCTCTGATGAGGAAATGGGAACTCAGAGCAGAGAGGTGACTCTTGCCCAGGGCACAGGATATGGCCTCTAGTGGCCCACTTACTAAAACATATTTATTGTCTGCATGAGTGGATGTCTGCATTAACACAACACTAGGGAGAAAAAGCTATCCCTTACTACACTTTGCTCACATCACACTTACTCAGCTCTGGGATCCACACTCCTGGAGGGACGTTGATGGACTGAAGCATCTGGGACAGCACCTGGGAGGGGGCAGAAGGTGGAAACCCACCAACGGAGGAGACACACTGATTCAGCCTGGATGTTGGGTGGAAAGAGGAGGACGCTTCGCATTCTCAGGGACAAGGACTGGATGATCTGACTGATCAGGACTCAGCGCGTTCACGGGGACACGTTTGCTAACGGGCAGGGTCAGGCGTCCCTAGAAGTGAGCACCTGGGCTTTGGGCTTTCTGCACCGGGTCAGCCCACTGAGGCAGGGTCTGCCCTCTCCATGCCTGAACGGGTGGTACGTGAGCCCAAGGCCCACTGTCCAGCCCCAGCCATCGCCAAGGCAGTTCAGCTGGGAGGCCCGGAGCTGACCTGGTCTCTACCGGGGAGCACCACCCTGGGGCTATTTGGTGCTGGCTCAACGTGGACGAAGTGGAGCTTTGGTTTCCATTCCGCTATTGTTCTGTGAGTGCGGCTCCTGGGAGGGGGCCCAGGGGAAAGAAGAGTGGGCAGGACCTGGGTACTCCTGGGTCGTAACTGTAATACCTCTGTCCTAGTGCCAGAACCTTCTCTGCGCTTCTGAACTGGGTGGACAAGACCTGGGGGCCAAAACACGGGCCTTTCCACAGCTGGAGGGCAGGATGTGGAAAAGAGGAGACTGATTCCCCAGGGGCCAAGGAAGGTGGAAGGAGACCTCAGGGTGAAAACGAAAGATGCTACCTAATTACAGGAGGCTTCCTGGACCACAGCAGCAACCCCAGGCTGAAGGGGTGGGGGGGCTCTTGTGCTGGTGGGGGTCTGGGTTCCTGCCAGAGCTGGGCTTTGGTGCTGAGGCCAGGCTCTCAGGGTTGGGGTGGGAGGATGCTGGACACACTCCTTATCCTGAGTAAATGTCCACATCCCAGCTCCTCTCATGGGTGCACTGAGTGACCATGTTTCTCTCCCAGCTTCTGCAGGCCTCAGTTTCTCCATCTATAAATTACGAATCTCTGTGAGGCTCCCCATCCCCTCCTATACAGCTCTGGAAAGGGTTTCCGGCCCTAGGAGAGAAGGCTGATGGCACGTCCCCCGCATCTTCCTCTCCCATTGTCTTCCCACACACACACCCTCCATCAGGGCCAATTAGCTCGGCAGGGCTGCGGCAGCCATGCCGATGGTTCCCCCTAATTTCCTGCCAGCAATTGATTCTGTGAGAATTCTCGACTGCACAGCACACACGTGGTCCCCAAATCAGTGCTGCTTTGCCAGGATGGTCACAAATCACCGGAGAAACTACTGAAACATCAATAATCCCCTGATCAGCCCCTGCTGCCCGTCTGTCTCTTATTTGGGGAGCCTTTTGTGCATGCCCAGGCCCGTTGGTTTCACTTTTTGTGAAGTCAAGGCTTACACCGCAGGACTGGAGGGTGCCTCGGGATGACACTGGCTGGAATTCAGCCGCCCCTACAAGGTGTTCTCACCCCTTGCCTCGAGTCAGGCTCCCTGGAAGCAGAGCCCGAGATGCAGGTTCTTGTGCGAGTGATTCACTGAAGCAGTGTTTCGGGAGAAAGTTCTAAGGAGGTGGGGTGGGAAGCCGGCAGGGCGGGGGAAGATGCCGAGCAGAGATGAAGTTTGGCTCAGGTCTGGCCTCAGCCTGATGCCATGAGGAGCTCTGGAGTGTGAGTAACCACAGCTCGTCCCACCTGGAGGCACAGGTATCAGCCAATCCTTGGCTGTCTGCTATCCCCCTCCCCCTGGAGCATAGCTTCTGGGGCATTATTTAGTGAGGTGGCCCCCCTCTCTGAGGGCATGTCATTTATTATTTTTTATTGAGACTTTTGTGTGGAAATCACTCTCACCATTACAAAATTTAAAAATATAAAAAAGTATACAGGACTCGGGCAAGATGGCGGCATAGAGAGGAGTGGAAGCTAAGTAGTCCCCCTGGAACAACTACAAAAAAGCAGAAACAACTAGTAAATAATCCAGAATAATTGCGGGGGGACAAACGAGACCATCCACTCATCATACACCAACCTGAATTGGGAGGAATGCCCGAGAACACAGCATAAAATCTGTAAGTAAAACCTGTGGAACCAGGTCGGGAGACCCCCTCCCCCATAGCCTGAGCTGCAGAGCCTCGTGGTGCCAGAGAGAAGCTCTCTCCCAGCAAGCGAATACAGCTCAGCTGAGCTCCAACTGGGGTTTTAAGTAGCGAGTGTGAACTGCTCACTACAGGTACGCAGCCCCAAAAAACAGACAGAGGCTTTGGGTGACGACTGACCTGGGAGAGCTGGAGGGTTGCCTTGGACTGGGTCTGAAGGGGACTATCTGTTTCTTTTTCGGCTCAGTGGAGAAAGCCCCAGTCATTTTTAGTTTCCAGGGCTGTGACTCGGGGAAGGGTGGAGACACCACAAGCAGAGAGTGAGACCATTGAAATGCTAATGACCTCCACCTGGGGGGTCTGTCTTCTCTAGGAGGAAAGGGGTGGGGCCCTTTCCATTCAGAACTAGACCCCAGAGCCTGGGGGAACAGGGCCATACCTCCTCACACCAGTCAAGAATTATAGGCTAACAGGTGTCACCTGCTGGGCAGAAAAGCACAGTGACCTGAGGCATCAAAGGGTGGAGCAATTTTCTAAGACACACCAGCAGGGAAACCAGATACTGAATATTTCTTCCCTCTGGGACCTGAGCCTGTTCTGGTCTGGGAAAACCTGATTTGGATAACCAAGGAAACCATGCCTAGACAACAGAAAATTACAACCTACACTAAGAAAAACAAAGTTATGGCCCAGTCAAAGGAACAAACGTACACTTCAACTGAAATACAGGAATTTAAACAACTAATGCTAAATCAATTCAAAAAGTTTAGAGAAGATATTGCAAAAGAGATAGAGGCTGTAAAGGAAGCACTGGACATGTATACGGCAGAAATCAGAAGTTCAAAAAACCTACTAGTAGAATCCATGGAAATGAAAGGCACAACACAAGAGATGAAAGACACAATGGAAACATACAACAGCAGATCTCAAGAGGCAGAAGAAAACACTCAGGAACTGGAGAACAAAACACCTGAAAGCCTACACGCAAAGGAGCAGATGGAGAAAAGAATGAAAAAATATGAGCAACGTCTCCGGGAACTCAAGGATGAAACAAAGTACAATAATGTACGTATCATTGGTGTCCCAGAAGGAGAAGAGAAGGGAAAGGGGGCAGAAGCAATGATAGAGGAAATAATCAATGAAAATTTCCCATCTCTTATGAAAGACATAAAATTACAGATCCAAGAAGCACAGCGTACTCCAAACAGAAGAAATATGAATAGGCCTACGCCAAGACACTTAATAATCAGATTATCAAATGTCAAAGACAAAGAGAGAATCCTGAAAGCAGCAAGAGAAAAGCAATCCATTACATACAAAGGAAGCTTAATAAGACTATGTGCGGATCTCTCAGCAGAAACCATGGAGGCAAGAAGGAAGTGGTGTGATATATTTAAGATACTGAAAGAGAAAAACCACCAACCAAGAATCCTGTATCCAGCAAAGCTGTCCTTCAAATATGAGGGAGAGCTCAAAATATTTTCTGACAAACAGACAATGAGAGACTTTGTGAACAAGACACCTGCCCTACAGGAAATACTAAAGGGAGCACTACAGGGTGATAGAAGACAGGAGTGTGTGGTTTGGAACACAATTTTGGGAGATGGTAGCACAAAAATGTAAGTACACTGAACAAAGGTAACTATGAATACAGTTGAGAGAGGAAGATGGGGAGCATGTGAGACACCACAAGAAAGGAGGAAAGATAACGACTGGGACTGTGTAACTTGGTGAAATCTAGAGTATTCAGCAATTGTGATAAAATGTACAAATATGTTCTTTTACGAGGGAGAGCAAGCAAATGTCAACCTTGCAAGGTGTTAAAAATGGGGAGGCATTGGGGGAGGGATGCAATCAGCATAAACTAGAGACTGTAACTAATAGAATCATTGTATTATGCTTCCTTTAATGTAACAAAGGTGATATACCAAGGTGAATGCAGATAAGAGGGGGGATAGGGGAGGCATGTTAGACACTTGCCATTGGTGGTGTTGTCTGATTCTTTATTCTACTTTGATTTAAGGTTATTTTTCCTTTTGCTGCTTCCTAGCTGTCATTTTTTTGTTTCCTCTTTCTTTTGCCTCTCTACCTTCTTTGACTCTTCCTCCTGCCTTGTGGAAGAAATGTAGATGCTCTTGCTTAGTATGAGCAGAATGTTCAATTAGGATGAACTTAAATGTTTGGAAATGAACAGGGGTGTTGGTAGCAAGATGTGAGAATAACTAACAGCGCCGAATGGTGTGTGAATGAGGTGGAAAGGGGAAGCTCAGAGTCATATATGTCACCAGAAGGAAAGTTGGAGGTCAAAAGATGGAAATGTATAAAACTGAATCCTATGGTGGGCAATGTCCATGATCAACTGTACAAATACTGGACATCACTTCATGAACCAGAACAAATGTACAACAATACAATTAGAAGTTAATAATAGAGGGGCATATAGGGAAGAACTATATACCTATTACAAACTACATACTACAGTTAGTAGTATTTCAACATTTTTTCATAAACAGTAACAAATGTACTATATCAATACTAGGAGTCAACAATTGAGGGGGGTTGGTTAGGGATGGGGAGGTTTAGAGTTTCCTTTTCTTTTTTTCTTTTTTCATCTTTCACTTTATTTCTTGTCTGGAGTAATGAAAAGTTTCTAAAAATTGAACAAAAATTAAGTGTGATGGATGCCAAGCTGTATGAGGGTACCCAGGGGCAAGTGATTGTACACTTTGGATCTTTGGATAATTGTATGGTATCTGAACAATCTCAATAAAAATGAAAAAAAAAAAAAAGTATACAATGAAAAATTCTCACTCCCACACTATCCCTTATCCACCCAATGTCTCCTGCCTTTCCTCTGCCCACAGGTAACCCACCCTGTTTAATTTGCTTTTTGTATCCTTCCAGATTATCTTTATGCAAATATAGGCAAACATATGTATATACTAATTCATCTTCCTCTATAGACTGCCCTTCTGCTTGCTTGGCACAGAGAACATGTGCTCATCCTTTTCCACCACTGTATAGTATTCCATTGCATTGAAGTAATAACTAGTCCTCTGTCAATGACCATTTGAGTTGTTTCCAATCTTTGGCTAATATTGATCTCCTGCAATGAAAATCCTGGGATTTGCCATTTGGAATATGAACAAAATTCTGTCTAGAATGAATCCCCCACAATCACTGAGTGAAATGGCATATGCATTTAAAATTTGGATTGATTGCCAAATCACCCTCTACATGACTGATAGCAATCCATTTGTATTCTTTCTAGGCACATAATGAGAGGGCCGATTTATCACAGTCTCACCAACAGAGTGTGCTATTGAACCTTTGGATTATTCCTAGTAAGGGAGGCAAAATAAGGCACCACATATGGTTTCATCTGAATTTTTCTGACATCGATTGAGGCTGAGCATCTTTTCATGTGCTTTAGGAGACATTTATGTTTACTGCATCTAATCAGCCCTGCCTTCTTCCTGGCTCTCTTTCTTCTTTAAATTTGTAAAAAAAAAAAAAAAAAAAAAAAATGCAGAAAGTACAGAGAATGATTGGATCAGGGCTCCAGAGCAGCACTGCCCAACAGAACTTTCTGTGATGATGGGAGTGTTCTACGTCTGTGCAGTCCAGCATGGTAGCCATTGGCAAACTGTGGCTGCTGAGCCCTTGCGACGTGTTTGGGCCCAGACTGAGTTCTTGAACAGCACGAGCCAGTGCTGCCCTGAGACCGAAAAATACGCCAAGCGGAGAAGCTAATTTGGATTTATTAGGACTTCCGTACAGGAGAGAGTCTCTGGTGGGGGTGGTCTGGAGGGGTAACACCCTGCAGAGGGGCGGGAGTGCAAAGGGTAATATGTATATGATTTTAGAAGAAAGACATTCCATATAGTATGAGGACATCCAGCCTCTGGTATAATCCTTAAAGGGGATTAAGACCTGATGTTTTACTAAGATTAGTGTTTAAGGCTAAAATACAATCAGTGCCTTCCGGCTCCCATCCGTTTACATCTGTGATTACCTTCCTTTCGCTCCTGGGAGGTTGGTTGGTTGTTGACTTTCTTGGTCTTTGTCCTGTTCAAGCAGACTGTTCTGGGCTTGAATTTCCTTCCCATTTAGGAGGAGGCTCAGGCCTAGAACAATTGAGGAACTACATTTTACATTTTATCTGATTTTAATGGTTTAAATTTAAATGCCAATAGGCCCCTGTGGCTAGTGGCTGCTGCACGGGATGGTGCAGCTCTAGAGGCGATAAAGCTACTGCGAGCTGGGGGACCCCACACTCCAGGAGGAGGAGACTCTGGACATTCTTAGGACTTCAGAACCCTGCTGGACTTAACCCATTTGTGAGCAGTGAGGCTGCACAGGCCACAGTCATATCGATTCAGTGGCTTTGGACAGAATGAGAGAAAGGCAACAGAGTCGGCATCCAGGGTTCAAATCCGGGTCCCCACCACTTCCTAGCTGTGTGGCCTTGAGAAAGTTACTCAGCCTCCCTGGGTGGATTTTCTCATCTGTAAAATGGGGGTATTTCCCCCATCTGCTTCAAAATGTTGTTTCAAGGATTAAAAGACATAATTTGGTAAAGTGTACCAAATTGCTGAAAGGAAACAAGCCCACCGGAGGGAAAGTCACGCCTCACCAAATTGCTCAAAGGAAACAAGCCCACCGGAGGGAAAGTCACGCCTCTAGGCTTGTGCCAGCCACAGCTCAGTTAGTGGATGCTGAGGATACTCCTTAGGCTGCACTCGCTCCTCCCACAGCCGGGAGGCAACAGAGAGGTCAAGTTACTTGCCCCGGTCACACAGCTCATAATTAGCAGGGCTGGGCTTCAAACCCAGCAATGGCTGACACTGGGGGCGGCTCCCCTGGCCATTATGCTAAATGGTCTCTGGTTCAGGAGCCACTTTAAAGCACATTCTCAAAGGCAGTTGTTCTCAGGGCATCCCCAGACCCACAGCCTCTGGAAACTTGTTAGAGATGCAGATTCTCAGGCCCCACCCAGTAACAACTGAACCAGAGACTCTGGACCTGGGGCTGAGCAGTCTGTGTTTTAATGAGCCCCCTAGGGGATTCAGATACACGCTGGAATTTGAGAAGCACCAATCCAAGGGCCTTTGGAATCTTGGCTCTGAGCTCCCATGGGGGTCCTGAGGACACGCAGCTCCCACAGGATGCCGCAGCCCTCATCACAAACCCCTCGCAGCTCCCCATGCTTCCCTCTTGCCTTCAGTTCCAGACCTGCTCACTGATCTAGAGCAGCCCCAGAAGGAAGCAGCAGGTGAGGCCTGGCCCCGCCTCCGGCCCCCTGCTGCTGGCCCAGTCCCAGGTGGGGTATCCCTAACCTGTAATCAGCAGTCAGCTCCATGGAAAGGGGCACACAGGAAAGCATCTCCCTGACTGACTGCTTGTTGTGAGTGGCTGTCACCCTCTGATGACAGAAATCGGGTCTTGGTGGCAGCATCTGCCATGGCTTGGCGCTCCCAGTTTCCCAAGGGAACGAGACGGGAGGGCAAAGGGAGAGAAACATAAACCCCAGACAAGTGTGTGTGTGTCGGGGGGTGCGGCCACACTCATGGTCCAGGTTGCACATTAGCCTCTCCTGGGGACTTTTTAAACACACTGGAGGCCTGGGCATCACCCCTGACCAATGGAACCCTCTGGGGGTGGGCCTCGGCACTGATAGTTTTTAAAAGCCCCCTGGGTGATTCTAACGTGCAGCCAAAGAGGCAATCTGCTGCTCTAAAGGAACACTGCTCAAACTTGAAAATCCCCTGAGGGTCTTGGGGAAAGGCAGACCCTGACTCGGCAGGTCTGGGGTGGGGCCCGAGAGTCTGCATCCTGACAGGCTCCCAGGGGCACTGCTGCTCCTGCCAGGGCCACACTGGGCAGCTGCGAGGTCCCGGTCAAAAGGGGACAGGAGTCAGACAGACGGCACTCCGATCTCAGTCCTCCCCTTCATAGCTGAGGGATCTTGGCACTCTTTGAATCTTTCTGAGCCTCATTTTCCTCATCTGTAAAATGGGGACCATAATAGTAAGTCAGAGGACTTATGTAAAGTTGAAATGAGATAAACAACATCACACCTTTCTAGTCACAATGGGCTCACATCCCAGCTGGTTCACGTCTTAGTTGTGCGATTAATAAGCTACATTCATTATCCATTTAGAACTTCAATTGAGTCCTCGTCAACTTCACCCGGGGCGTGAGATGGGCGGTGGATCCTGTGTGAACACATTTCCCAGTGCCGGCCACTTAGTGGGCGTTCAAAATAGTAGCTGTCTTGTGACTCTTCTCATTCCACGGGAGGAGTGAAATCTGGGGAGAAGCAGCCCTGTCCTGCAGCCATGCTCGCATTCTCCCCTCTTTGAAGTCCCACGTGTGGGGTGTAGTTGCTATGCTTGGAGCTGGGGTATTGGAGCCAGAGGCTGCTGAACTGTCTCTGGATCCGTTCTCGGCCTCTGCTGTCTGGGTGTCTCTCCTAGTGGCTATGGAGAATGCTAGAAGCACATGAGGACAAGAAGGCTGAAGGGCCGGGGCTGCCTGCCTGGACACGGGGCAGGGGCAGAGCTGAAGGGCTGCGAAGGGCAGGGCACGGTTGGGTAGCCTCAGGCCCGTGGAAGGCCAGGCCGAGGTCAGCTCAGCTCCAGCTCCGAGGACCACAGCGCACTGGTCCCAGGTGGCTGGTGGTGGGGATGCTCAGCCTGGGCCTGGAGCTGCAGCGGTGCCCTCATTAGGGAGCCTCTGTCTTCTCCTCTGCTGCTCTGCTCTCTCACACCTGAGGTGGGGGCCCACTTTGGCTCGTCCTGGGCTGGACTGAGCCTCACTGAATACTTTCAAGTCCATGCTAACCATGAGTGTCCATCTCTACTCCCTCGTAATTCAAACTGCCCAAAGGGAGAATCTTATTTTTCTGGCTTTCAATTTTGGGGGAGGGTGTGCTGTTTTGAAGCTGTTATGTACCCCAGAAAAGGCCATGCTCTTTTAATCCAATCCTGTGGGTGTAGACCTATTGTGGGTGGGATCTTTGGGTTAGGTTATTTCAGTTGAGATGTGACCCAGCCCATTCAAGGTGGGTCTTAATCCTTTCATTGGAGTCCTTTCTGAAAGGATAAGAGAGATGAAACCATAAGAAGCACAGACAGAGGATCTGAAAGAGGAAGTCACTGAAGCCAGAAGCTGAAAGCACTGCAAGCTAAGAGAGAAGGACCAGCAGATGCCAGCCATGTGCCTTCCCACGTGACAGAGGTGTCCTGGGTGCTAGCAGACAGTCGTCGGGGTCCAGGTATCATCTGTTGATGCCTTTTGTTGGGACATTTTCATAGCCTAAGAACTGTAAACTGTAAGTTAATAAATCCCCATTGTAAAAGCCAACCCATTTCTGGTATATTGCATTCTGGCAACTTAAGCAAAATGAAACAGAGGAGGTATTGGCGGTGGAGTCGAAAGATGAAAATCATGTTCATACATTATTTCCCACCCTTGCAAATAAGCATGTGAACATCTCTGGTGCATTTCCTTCCTGTCTTTTCCTCTCGGTTATAATTAATTCTCCCAAGAACCCTAAAAGGTAGATCTCACTCTCCCCATTTTGCAGTTGAGGAAACTCAGGCCCCAGGTCACGACCAAGTGACACAAGCTTCAGTTATTCATCTCAGCACAGTCATCAGTTTGAGCATTTAGGAGGCATCCATGAACAAAACAAATATCTGCCCTCAAGGAGCTTACATTCTAGCCTGGCGGAAAATAGACACTAAACATAATGAAATAATCATATAGTACATGAAAAGATGATGAGTGCCACGAAAAAGAGAAAAAAAATAAGACAAACATGGAGCAGTGCAAGGGGTAGGGCATAAGGGCTGTTAGCCCGGTTGAAAGGGGAATTTAGCAGAGGGGAGGGAGGGGACCTTGCAGGTACCTGGGTGGGGGTGGGGGGGTTCTAAGCAGAGAAGGCTACAGCCAGGAGGCCCTGGGCTGGGAACACACCTGCCATCTTTAAAGAAGAGCAAGGAGGTCAGTGTGGCTGGAGCCAGTGAGGGAGGGAGCAGAAGAGGAGAGGAATTGGGAGATTGGGGGGCCAGGTCTTAGAGGGCCTTGCGGGCCTCCCTCGAGATAAACAGGGGGCCCGGGCGGCTTCTGTTTTAAGCCTGACACCCTGTAAGCCTTGGTGACATCAGAGCTAACTAGCTGCAGAAGCGTCGTGCTGAGGGGCCCAAAGAGAAGTGAGTGGTTCTTGGAGGAGGTTTGGGTTGGTCCTTAGAAGATGCAGAGAAAGCAACAGGGCAAACAGGGGGCACCTGAGCAGAAACCAGGCCCCCCAAAAGAGTCCTGGTTAGAAATCCCTGTTCTGAGGACCCCCCTCTCTGCTCACCCCTACCCCTGGGGACCCACCTGCAGGCCCGCCCCTCCCTCCCAGCCTGTCCAAAGCATCCCCACCCTTCAGGGCCCCTCCACGGCACTGTCAGACAGTGGCCCCCAGCCTTAAACTCCTTCCCCTTCATGCTGATCCCAACTACCCCCAAATGAAATCCTACCTCTCGGATCTCAGACCTGAGGGTCTACAGGCCCAGAACCCCAGGCCTGAGTGAAGCTGCCCAACATGAAGCCCCCACACGGCACTTTGCTCTAATTCATTAACCGATTTGCCAAATGACCGATTTGTCTACTTAGCCAAACTTCCTGCTTGATTTGGTAAAATTGATATTTAGTAGGTTCTTAAAGGAAAGTTCACTTTTGCTTAAGATAGTTCATCAACAGAAAGCAAACTACCAGAATTCCTTTTGAGAATTTTATGAGTTTATGCTAATCTTTCATGTAAGGTATTTTCAGTTCATTTGCATAGTTTAATATTTGGAAAAATGATTCTCAGTGAATCAACTATCTTTGGCATCCATGGAGGAGTCTTTCGGCCACCCCTGGAAGAGCGAGACCAATAGGTAGGTATTTGGGTGAACCCCTCAAGCCTTCCCAGAGACCCCAAATTCATCAGGCTCTGCTTTCACCTTCTTTACATCTGCTTTCACCTCTGTTAAAAGTGTTTGAAAACTGTTTTTCTGTAAATGCTGCATTTGAAAATTGAGAAACACGAGGCTAAGAGAAGTTAAGCAACTTGCCCGAGGTTGCACAGCTGGCCATCAGACCAGCTACAGGCCCAGCAGGCCCCAGATGGAGGGTGGGGGCCAGGAGGAGTTTGGATGCAGCACCCTCTATTCTCCTACCCCCAGACCTCCCTGCCCAGAATCAGCTCCAGTTCCTTCCATGGCAGTGGCAAGAAAGGGGGTTCAAAGGCCATTTTCTAGACTTGGACCCACTGTGGCCATCAGAGACCAGAGAACCTGCCTCTCCACTGCCACCGTGCTCCCTGATGGGGAGACACCTTTGCTGCGATGAAGGACTAGCGTGCAGCCCCCTTTCTGCCCAGAACCCAGGTGGCCGGTGATGATGTCACTGCAGTAAAGGCAGCTGCTGAGGAGACCAGGTGTGGACAGCTCAGCCCTCACCTGGAGAACAAGCACCCGCGGGCTGGGGCTGCCCCTTCTCCTCCTGGGTGAAGCTCGTTGGCAGAGGCACGAGCCGTCCTGCAGTGGTTTAACCAACAAGCTTGTGTGTGAGTGGGGGGTGTGTGTGCTGAAATGCCTGTCCCAGAGCCCATTTGCAGTGACAGACTGGCCCGAGACCAGGAGAAGGGTTCCTTCCTGCAGCCAACACTGAGCACCTGCCGATCTGTGGTGCTCCCTGTGACCTCTGGGGGCGCCTGATCAGATGAACCTTCGGAGAGTAAGCGGAGCAGGCACACCCTCTGCCTTCCGTGGGTCGTAACTTTCATATCCATTTCATAGATGAGGCGAATGAACCCCAGGAGGTTAGTGAGTGTTGAAGAAGACAGGCCTCCTCATCTCCTGTTCCAATTGGGGGTGAAGGGCTGGGGCTGGGCCAGTGTCTCCCAGGTGTCTTTCGTGTCTTACCATCCCTTGCCCTCACTTGGTCTCCCAGCTGGCCAGGGCAGGGGTCACGGGCTAACAAAAGCCAGGAAATTGGGGTAGAATGACTGGGACCTTCTGCCCTGGGTTTGGGGGATGGAGGGAGTAGCCACTGGGGTGCACCTGTTCCCACAATAGTTGGTCTCAGACCAGTAGGGTTGGGGGATCCTGATGAAATTCAGCCAAGGCTCTGCAGCATCCTTGGGGTGAGCAGGGCCAGGCATGGGCCCGACCCAGCTGGCCCAATCAAAGTGTCAGACATGGGTGGTGTTAGAGAGCATGCAGTCAGGGTGTCAGCACATTCCCACCCCACGGCTTCTGCCCACGCTGAGATGCCCTCTCCTCGGCCCCCTGACCTCCTACCTCCCACCCATCTGCCAGGCACAATAGCACCACCTCAAGGGCAGCTACTTACACTCTGCCTCTGGCTGTCCGTCTTCGTAGATGGCGAAAGTGTCAGGATCTACTGGGCAGGGATTGACTGGGGGGTCAGTGAGTGATCCATGAGCAAGGCACACACAAGTGGCTGCTCAGGAAGTGATTCTTTGTCCTTGTTGTTTGGGAATGGGGAGTGTTCTGGTTTGCTAATGCTGCCGGGATGCAAAATACCAGAAACAGACTGGCTTTTATAAAAGGGGGTTTATTTGGTTACACAGTTACAGTCTTAAGGCCATACAGTGTCCATCAAGAAAGGGTACCTTCACTGGAGGATGGCCGATGGTGTCCGGAAAACCTATTAGCTGGGAAGGCACGTGGCTGGCATCTGCTCCAGAGTTCTGGTTTCAAAATGGCTTTCTCCCAGGATGTTCCTCTCTAGGCTGCAGTTCCTGAAAAATGTCACTCACAGTTGCTCTTGGGCATTTTTCCTCTCTTAGCTTCTCCGAAGCAAAAGTCTGCTTTCAACGGCCGTCTTCAAACTGTCTCATCTGCAGCTCCTCTCTCAGCTCCTGTGCATTCTTCAAAGTGTCCCAACTCTAATTAGAAAAATCGAGCTGACAAGCAGACTGCCCGTCTGACTCAGCGCCATTATCCCCCATCATTGTGACACTGCAGCAGCCCTTGCCCAGCCACGTTCCCATGGCCGTGCCTGGAAAATGAGCCCCGTGTTGAGGGAGGAGAATCGTTCCCGCCGCAGACCTGCTCCTTCCCCAGGGACAGGGGAATTTTCTCGGAGCAGCGGCTCCGGAGAAGGACGCTCCTGAGGACTGGAGACAGCTTGGGAGAACTGAAGGAAGGGCTCCCCTCTGGGAGAGGGGCTGGTTGGGTTCTTCATTTCCCTGCCCGCCAAGTTTTAGGGGTTTGCGCTCTGTATGGCGGGGTGGGGAGGCTGCGCCCAGGCCATTCCTGGGTCTCAAAGCCTGTCTAAGGATGGAGCAGGCCCTGCTTTCAGGGAATTCTGCCCCAAGACCAAACACGTTGACTTGGACACACATAAAAAGCCTCAATTTCAGAAACGTGTAGTAGAAGCCGAATGTCAGCATTAAAAATGACAGGGTGGGTCTTAAGAGAAATGACCCAAGAGAAGTCTGCTTATCACCAGGAAGTAGAAAGAGTAGTTTATGAAATAGTGTGTCGAGTTATGTAGGATCTTGTTTGGGTAAAAATGTGTATGTATGTGCCACAAATTGTTTCTGCTGTTTTTTTAGTAACAACAGTGTTGTGAGGAGGGTGAATCTGGCAAGATGGAGCCCCCTTAGGTCTGTTGGCCCTAGTGGGGTGAGCTGGGGAGAGCCAATGCTCCCAGCCTCACAGTGGTGGGCTCCCAGGAGCAACCTGGGGGTCAGGGGAAGGGGAGGCCACAGACTGGGTAGTGGGACCCTATCCTGAGACACCCCCCCCCCCCGCCTCCATGCATTCAGGAAAGCTGAAATGCCTGAGGTGGTTTCTCATGGAAACTGGCAAAGAGGCTGGTTCTCTGCCCAGGTCATTGTGGGGAGAAGTGGAGATGGCACGTGGGGTGCAGGGGCCTGAATTGAGGGGACCAGGGAGCAGAGAAGTTCCCTGGGAACCAGCAGAGTGGAGGGGCTGGGGTGTGTGTGGGGGGGACAGTGAATTGGCAGGATACCTGGATCTCCAAAGGGCCTGGAGCCCAGTGCATATTAAATATTTTAATATTTAAAAAAGATCCAAGGAAGAGGCACATAAATATTTCAATAAGTGCTTTGAATGTGTGATGTATGTAAGGGGGACATAGGGGATATAGGGGAAAGAATTATTTTCTTTATATATTTATGTGCTTTGTGATTTTTTTATGAAGAACATACATTTCCCATATATTCAGAAAAACAATGGCTCAATTTTCATTTAATAAATATACAAAGCACACAACTGATATTCCTAGTAGCATTATTCATAATAGCGGAAAGGTAGAAGCAACACAAGTGCCCATCAGCTGATGAATGGATAAACAAAATGTGGTATAGCCATGCAATGGAATACTATGCAGCCATAAAAAGGAATGAAGTTCTGAGATAAGGATGAAATGTCTAGAATAAGCAAATTCATAGAGACAGAAAGTATATTAGGGGTTGCTAGGGCTGTGGGGAATTATTGCTTCATGGGGATGAGGTTCTGTTTGGGGTTATGGAAAAGTTCTGGAAATAGCAGTGATATTTGTACAACATTGTGAAGGTAATGAATGTCACTGAATTGTATGCTTAAAAATGATTGAAATGGCAAATTTTATTTTATATATATTTTACCGTGATAAAAATGGTAAGAAATGGAAAACAAAAGTTACTTTGACCTTGACTCTCAAGATTGTCTTCAGGATTTCCTATAAGATGCCATGAGAGTCACAGAGAAAATATTTTCTTTTCCCAGTATGGTATGGATTAGGTGCACTGTATATTCATTGTGCATATACACCTTTAAACTATTTTCCATCCTTTTCAGATTAATTTAAAATTAAATATCCTAAATGTTCCTTTAAAAATATACAAAGTACTGCATAAGCTGAAATTCAAATTCAGTAATTACCTTGATTAAGACTATATGCCAGGCACTGTTGCAGGTGTGGTGATAAACCCAGACAGATGCCTGGCCATGAGTGTATGTTCTAAAGAGGGACAATAAGCAGGTGCATTTGTCATATAATGCAATGTATTGGTAAGTTCTATAAAGCAAAGTAACTGGTGGGCAGCATAAAATAGGGTGGTCCAGGAAGGCCTCTGGGAGATGCTGTTTGAGCAGAGCCCTGGATGGAGGGAAAGCGTGAGCCACTGGGGGCTGCATGGTGCAGGGGTGGAGCATAGCAGGAGCAAAGACCCCGGGGCCGCTGGTGTGGTTGAAGCAGTGGGAGGGAGGAAGAGGGGGTAGGTGCTGGGGTCTCCACTCGCCTTCTCAACCCTGGAGGTGCAGCTCTCAGCGGGGCAAAGGTGGCCCCATATTCGGGAGCAAACCCTGAGCAAGAAGGCCAGGTTCCAACCGGCTTCTCCATGTACAAGTGGTAGAGTGATGGGACTTCTCTGAGGTCCTTAGTTTCCCCTCCTGTACTCTGTCACCCACCTTCCGGGGATGTCAAGAAGACGACTGAGAGCCCGTGAGAAAGCCTGGTGAGCCACGAGGTGCCATGCAAACAAGAGGGCCCATTACAAGAAAGCAGAGTTGGGGACGATGCTATGGAACCCCTCAGCCTTGGTCTCCTCTCGGGGACCAGGAGGGGGTTCACAGAGAGGCCCAGGGTTGAGGTCACGGGGCAGCGTCTACAGTAACTGGGGCAGGAAACACAAGCCAGGCCTCCTGGGCTGGCCCGTCAGTCGGGGGGTGGGCATGAGTAGGACAAGCGGTCACCATGGTGACCGAGGGTCTGGGTGAGGCCCCACCCTGCTCCATCCTGGGAAAGAAAGCCTGGTTTTCTCCCACTTTCTGAATGCTCAGGAATAGATGGAAATTTGACTTGTTCTGCGGGCAAACTGATTACAACATTTTAAACGCTGACAAACTAAACAGAACAGGCCAGATTCGGCCCCTAGGTTAGCAGTTTGTGACCTGGTCAGGGTTGTCGGTGGGATGAGCTGGGTGTGGGATTGGGAAAGACAAGGCAGGGCTTGGATGAAACCTTCCCGAAAGCAGCTGCAGAAAGCCACCGCTGGCAAGGGAAAAGGGCTTTATATCTACAGAGATACAGTGTGTAGTGTGTACCACTGGGGATCATTTATCTCCCAGGGGACACTGGGCAATGTTTGGAGACATTTTCAGTCATTGCAAAGATGGAGGATGGGGAGGGTGGAAAGGAGACTTGCTTCTGGCATTTAGTAGCTGAGGCCGGGGATGTCACTAAACATCTGCCAGTGCCCAAGACAGCCCCTGACAACAAAGAATTATCCAGCCCCGAATGTCAATAGTGCTGAAGACGAGAAACTCTGATGTATTTAGGGCTGGATAAGTTTTTCTTGTGGGAGTTGTCTGGTGCATTGTAGAATACACAAACATGCTCTTAACTCAGAGCTAGTTAATAGAAAATTGTCCCTTAACCTCTTGCCTGATGCCACCTCTTTGTCTGATGTATATTCAGGCCAGTTCTGAGCTGCCTGTTTCTTGTTTAGAAGGCAATTCTCAGATCTAAGATGTTTTCTAAAAATATTACCTCCTCCCTGCTTCACTTCCTGCTTGTTCCCTTGTTACTAGCCTCTCTGGGAGAAAAGCGCAGCCTAAATATCAGTTATTATCATGGTGATGAGATTACCAGGGGATTTTATCTGAAATGTTTTATTCTAAGTATGATCAATTGGGCTCTTCAGGGGAGAAACAAGCAAGCTCATTTCATTTACGCTGAAAGCTTCCTATTTGGAACCCAGTTTCCACCTGCCCTCCCCACTCACCATCAGAGCTGACCAGGGGCCTTCTCACTCCGGGGAGGGAGGGCTGGCAGGCAGGTGGGCCCAGGCCTATCTGTCGTGGGCTCAGGGCCCTTAAGGGCTTCTAGGGCTGCCTCTGCGTGGAGCAGTGCTCTCAGGAGTGCATCTGCCATTTATTATTTGATTAGTCTCTACAAGGGCTCCTTAACTCGTCCTCAGGCACGTATTCCAGAAGGTTTGAGAGATGTTGTCTCTGGGCCCGCTATTATAAGAGACTAATTCCAGCAGCATCCCACGTCATGACAAATCCTGAGCTTGGTCATGGCCTTAATTTCCATCTGGGCTGAGAACATGTGGAAATTTTGAGAAGTCACAGCTTTCAGATGGTCTGCATCCAGAAGTAAAAAATTGCCCCAAGCAAGCCAGCCTGGGTTCCCCTCAGGCAGGGCCTCTGGGGTGAAGTGTGTTCCCTCTGCCCCATTCGTGGGAACGAGATGTGGGAAAAGCATGGGCTGTGGGGCCTGAAGGATGGAGCTGGAATCTCAGTTCTGCATTAATTGAGTGACCCTGGGAAAATTATTTAAGCTTTCTGGGCCTCAATTTCCTCATCTGTAAAATGGGTGGGATTATAACTGGCCTGCAGGCTTGGTGGGCATGGGCTGTTTACTGGCTGCTCAACCTAACAGTGCCTTGGGTTCCTTTTAGGGAATTACTGCCCCTACTGAGTACAATCTCAGGGGGACACAAATCAAGGTGTCCTGCCCTCCCTGGCCAGGGTGGCAATGTGACTGAACTGGACCAACCAAAGTGACTCTAGGCAGGAGGTGGGGGAGTGGAACCCACAGAATGACAGATCCTCCCCATCCTGGCAGCCACGCCATGACAAGACCCCAAGATCTGCTGCTTCTTGGACTCCTGGATCTGCAAGGGTTCCTGTCCTCTTTTGATCTCATTTCTCCGGCCTTCTTGTCACTTCCTTGAACTTCCAATAGCCTCCTTGCCTACATTCTCCGGAGTTAGTTTCCCTTGCTTGCAACCACAGAACCCTAAGCCACTGGCAGGGAGACTAGTTGGAAGACAGCAGATTTCTTGCATAATTCAGAGCCTGGCGTAAATGGGTACCCAGCCGGCGGGGCTCTCCCTCATTCTCTGCCCAGGAGCGCAGAGTTTGTTAAAGTTGCGGAAACAGCCTGAGACACACACCCAAAGAGAGGAGGGGAGCACCCCGGAGAGCTCAGGTGCCAACAGATGTGCGGACTCTGCCACCCTGTCTCCTGCAGCTGTTCTCCTGGGAGAGGGCACCAGCCGCCTTTTCTCTCTGGGAATGTTTTCACAATGCCTTCTGGTTTCCTAGGGACACAAGGTCAGGGGATGTGGCTGGAGAGCGGCCACTGATCCCGAGGCTGCCCCTCCCTCCTGCCCATACCACCCCCCAGGCCTGCCCACTTGCCTTCACTGGGTGGGTGCAGGCGCCATTCCAGAGCAGCAGCTGCAGAAGCTGTGATGATTTTAAGCAGCGCCTCCGTATGCTGAGCTGAGCTGCCTGAAGCCACATCAATTTCCTTAAATCCCGGGAGAGGCTGACTTTGCTGGGCCTCACTAGACAACCATCAACAGATCCAGAGGTGTCAGGAGAAACAAATGTTCACTGAGTTGCATAAATGTGCAAAACCACCTCAGAATCATCTGCCTTCTTTTCCTTGAAAAAATCTGTTTTCTAAGAAAAAAATTTTAAGAGACAGAAAAGCACATAAAGAAACAAATCAATGCCCATATTATAGCATCTAAAATTAATAGCTGTTAACATCTTCTATTTTCTTCTACTCTTTTAGAAATTATAGCGAACATTAGCAATAGAGCTAAAGTCCTTTCAAAAGGCCCAATTCCATTTCATTCCTCCCTGTGCCAGCGGGAACTTGGAGCAGGAGGTCGTTGTGTACCCTTTCAGGCCCCCATGTGAACACACACACTGATGTGTCCATAGAACCACTATTTGTACCATTTTGTGTGTGTTTTTAAAAATGGCATGAAGAGTATTGCTGTATATGTCTCGTTTGTCATCAGTCTTTTCTCATCCAACATCGTGTTTTTGAAATCTCTGTTGATGTTTATGATATAGATTCACACTCATACCTCCTTTTAACTTCTGTATTCCATTGAATGATTATTCCACTTGCAAAGACCCTCCTGCTGGCACACAGGCAGAAGCGGCCCCCTAATTTGGTGTGTGCACTTGCACCTGCTCCCTGAGCACACGAGTGTCTCCCTCAAAGGACTCTGCCGGGCAGTGTGGGGTGTGCATTTACAGTTTACTAGATCCTACCAAATGGCCATCTCTGCTTAACTCCTTGTGTCCCAGCTCTCCCCTGCTGCTCCTCTAAATGTCACAAGGGTGCCCTCTGATCAAATCCAGGGGCCCCTGAGCAGCCATCAGCTTCGCTGATGATTGGTGACCACCCCCACCTCCCGGTTCCACTCCCGCTCATGCCCATTCTTGCTTTTGTTGCTGCTTCTCCCCTTCCTCTTCTCCCACTGGACACTCTCCCAAGGCCCCACCCCAGCTCCCCCCACCCTGGATTCTAGGAGTCTCACCTTCACACAGCAAGCAGATGTGGCTGCAGATGTGACTCCTCTGGCCAGCATGTTTTGTTTTGTTTTGTTTTTGTTTTTATGGTTAATTGATTTTTTTAAATTAAATTCAGTTTTATTGAAATATATTCACATACCATACAATCACCCATGGTGTATAATCAACTGTTCACAGTACGCTTATGTAGTTATGCATTCATCATCCCAATCTATTTCTGAATGTTTTCCTTACATCAGAAAGAATCAGAATAAGAATTAAAAATAAAAGTAAAAAAGAACACCCAAATCACCCCCCCCATCCCACCCTATTTTTCGTTTAGTTTTTGTCCTCATTTTTCTACTCATCCATCCACACACTAGATAAAGGGAGTGTGATCCACAAGGTTTTCACAATCACATTGTCACCCCTTGTAATCTACATTATTATACAATCGTCTTCAGGAGTCCAGACTACTGGGTTGGAGTTTGATAGTTTCAGGTATTTACTTCTAGCTATTCCGATACATTAAAACCTAAGAGGGGTTATCTATATAGTGCGTAAGAATGCCCACCAGAGTGACCTCTTGACTCCATTTGAAATCTCTCAACCACTGAAACTTTATTTCGTTTCATTTTGCATCCCCTTTTTGGTCAAGAAGATATTCTCAATCCCACGATGCTGGGTCCAGATTCATCCCCAGGAGTCATATCCTGCGTTGCCAGGGAGATTTACACCTGGCCAGCATATTTTTGAAGCCTTTTTTTTTTTTTAATTTTATTGTGGTAACATAAAATTTCCATTTTAACCATGTTTATGTGAACAATTAAGTAACATTAATTACATTCGCAATGTTGTGCCACCATCACCATCCATCGTCCATTAGCAAAGCTTTATCATCACCCCAGACAAACTCTGCACCCACTAAGCATTAACTTCCCATTCTACTCACCACCCCTGGTAACCTTCAATCTACTTTCTGTCTCTATAATTTTCTTATTCTAGGCATTTCATAAAAATGAAATTATGCAATAGTTGTCCTTTTGTGTCTGACTTATTTCATCCAGCACAATGTTTTCAAGGTTCATCCATGTAGTAGCATGTATCAGAACTCCATTCCTTTTTTATGGCTGAATAATATTCCATAGTATGGATAGACCACATTTTGTTTTTCCATTCTTCTGCTGATGGGCACATGGATTTCTTCCACCTTTGGGCTATCATGAATAAGGCTCTTTGAACATCGGTGCACAAATTTTTGAAGCATTTTGCCTCTGAACCCCTCTAGGCACACTCCCGGTTGTTTTACACTGCACTTATCTACTCGGCCCTTGTTGTGGATTCAGTAGGTTAGTTCTCTCGTCATCTCTTCCAGCCTCCTTGTAGCATACCTTCCTCCATGGCAGAGGCTGGAAAGCTAAAATCTGCAGTCCCAAGTTCCCTTGCAGGTGTGGTTCCAGTTGTGATTTAGATTCTCCAATCAGAGGCCCTGGCATGAGCCTCGAATTCAGAACTAAGCCAACTGGGAGAAGTCACAGCATCTGTTTTGCTGGGGCAGATTGCATTGGGCTGTACATGGCTCTAGAGCCAACAGTTCTGATGGCAGCCTCCCGACCCCTGACCGCCAGTGGTGTGGACCTGGAGCCAGCAGGAGGTTCAACAGATTCCTCCGTCCCCAGCCTCCTGACGAGACCAGCATCTCCTTCCCTCGGGGGTCAGTTCTGTGGTGTTTCGGGGGACTCTATTCTCAGCCTACAGATAATTATTCCTCTAGCCCTTCAATGACTCTGTAAGCACCCAGCTCTCTGAATTAAATCCATTTCTACTTAAACTAGCCAGAGTGGTTACTGTTATCTGCAACCAAGTCGTAATAGAGTCCCTGAAGGAGTGGAATTTTTGACCCTTGATTTATCCCCTCACTTTCTCTGAGAGCACATCCTGACTTCAATTTCATACATTTATTTATCAAATTGCCCAAAATGTGCCTTAAGCATCTACGAGATGCTTATTCCTGTGCTGAGCACTGGGCAAAGAGAGGGAAATGAGACTGCGTACCCCATTCTAGTCTTTGAGAGCACCGTGCTCCCCGGCTTCTAAACTGGGAACCACAAATAAGCCTGTTTCGGTTTGCTAATGCTGCCATTATGCCAACTACCAGAAATGGACTGCCTTTTATAAAGGGGGTTTATTTGGATACAAAGTTACAGTCTGAAGGCCATGAAAATTTCCAAATGAAGGCATCAACGCAAGTATACCTTCACCGAAGGAAGGCCAATGGCACCCCGAAAACCTCTGTTAGCTGGGAAGGCACGTAGCTGGCGTCTGCTGATCCCAGGTTATGTTCCAGCTCCTCTCTCAGCTCCTGTGCATTCTTCAAAGTGTCTCTCTTGCCTGCAGCACCTCCTTCTGTCTGTGAACACTTTTACAGGACTCCAGTGATTTAATTAAGACCCACCCTGAATGGGTTGGCAACACCTCCATGGAAATTATCCAAAGGTCTCGTCCACAATTGATTGAGTCACATCTCCATGGAAACACTCAATCAAAGGATTCCAATCTAATCAACACTAATACGTCTGCCCCCACAAGATTGCATTAAAGAACATGGCATTTTGGGGGACATAATATATCCAAATCAGCACAATGCCTTTGACTCTTTCTTCTCTTTCATACCCCTCCCCCCAACATCCCTTTGGCCCCTCTCTAAGTTCTGGCTTCAGAACGAGCCTCAATAAATAGTTGACTTGATCCCACAGTTTCAAGACCTGCGAGGCCCTCCGCTATCCCAGTGTATCCCGAACAGGCAAGCCAGGACGAGAAGTTCACCTGTGTTCTACAGGTTTCCAAGGCATTCGCTTCACCAATGCATTCTCTGCTGGAGCTCGGTGCCTGGGGTTGAAGAGAGCTGAGAAATTGCTGCTTCTTCCCAAGACAAAGAGCCTTCTCAGCGCAGCTGACAGAGACAGCTGCTTCCCCTGCAGTCGAGTTGGAGTCACAGCTGGGAAGGCTTTCTTTAACCAGACACACCATTTGTTTTGTATAAATGGATGCTCTATAAACTGAGATATGTCAGGTCCAAGGGAGGGAGTGAAAAACCACATAATATCTTTGATTTTAAATGAATCAGGGCAGCTGCAGATACAGATACATTTTCTTTCCTTTTTTAAAGTCAGAAGGGAGCTTATGAATTATTTAATTTAAACTTCAAGATAAGCAATATTGCCAGAGATAAAGGGGACATTTCAAAATGATTTAAAAAATGGCCAATTCATCAGAAGACATAACATCTTTAATGTTAATAACATCACCTTATTAACAGAGCTTCAAACTGCAAGAAGCTAAAACTGAACTAAATAGAGAAATAGGAACATCCACTCTCAGAATAGCAAACAGTAATCGAGAGAATAAGTAGACAAAGGATGTGGAAGGATACCATCAACCAACCTGACAGAAAGGGTATTTATAGACCCCTCCCCTCAACAAGATATTTTTGTCCCGTGCAAATGGAGCATTCCCAAAGACAGACCAATGCTGGACCATAAAAAAATCTCAATAAATTTCAAAAGATTAAGATCATACCAAGTACATTCCCTAAAAAAAAAAAAATTCATTAAATTTGAAATCAAAGCAATAAGAAGTCTAGAAAATCTCCAAATATTTGGAAATAAAGCAACAGACTTTTAAATAATTCATTGGTCAAAGGAGAAATCACAAGGGAAATAAGAAAATAACTCAGGTTGAATAATAATCATGTCCCCTTTCATGTTCAGAAGTAGCATGATCAACTGTCCCACTTTGCCCAGGGTTTTCCCGTTTTATTACTGGAAGTCCCATGTTCCAAGAAACCCCTCTGTCCTGGGAAAACTGGGACGGTTGGGTTGATCGCCCTACAGAATGTCTTGGTTTGTTCTGTAAGTTATGGGATCACCTTACATATAGGGCTTGTCTCTCTCTCTTTTTTTAATGGTGGTGGCTCCAGTGTTATAAGGAAAAGATTTGGATTCCAATCCAAGCTCTGTCTTTGTTAGCTGTGCAACCCTTGGAAGTTACTTCTCCTCTCTGGGCCTCAGTTTTGTCATCTTCAAAATAGGGGCTACTATTACCTACCTTGCAAGGTTTCCGTGAGAAGTAAATGAAACTACGTGAGTATAGTACCTGACACCCAGGTGCTCAGTAAACAGTATCTCCGATGATTCCCACATCAGCTTGTTAAGGTCATGGATGTCTCGCTTGTTCAGCTCTGAGGCAGGAAGTGTCCTTGGGGAAATAGATCATTAGTTCAAATGCCCTATTTAACATTATCATTATCATCATCACGGAACATTTGCCATGAGCCTCTCACGGTGCTAACTGCTTTTGAGGAAAATATGTCCCAGAGAAGGGCAGTGATTTCCCCAATGTCACACAGCAAGTCAGCAGTAGACCCGGCCTTAGCGTCCAGGTCTCTTGAGCTCGGGGATCTTTCCATAATACTTG
This sequence comes from Choloepus didactylus, assembly GCF_015220235.1. Taxonomy (NCBI): domain Eukaryota; kingdom Metazoa; phylum Chordata; class Mammalia; order Pilosa; family Megalonychidae; genus Choloepus; species Choloepus didactylus. The sequence continues at coordinate 14,776,470 of NC_051321.1, forward strand.
ACAGGACTCCTGGCTTTGGGGGCAGAAGCCCGAGGGGGTGAGGCAGGTCCCAGCAGCCCCTGCACCCGTAAGCCCCTGGCCATCCTTTCTTCAGCTTCCCCAGCTGCCTGCTCAAAAGTGCCTGTGGCCTTTCCTGCAGCCGTGGGGCCAGGCTGGCCTGGGTAGCCATTTCCACCATGGGCAAAGCTGGGCTGGCTGGGTGAGGGGGGCTGCCTTGGTCACGGGACTGCTGTCCCTAGCAGGAGGTGCTCTACTGTTCCCCCACGCAGCGTGGCAGATAGCGGATGTGGGAGCCAGCTCTGAGCCCCCCTGCTTCTTTCCAAGTAACAGCCTTAGTGCTTGGAGCATCCGTCTCACTACAGAGAGGGCAGGGGTGGGGGTGGGTGGTGGGTGGCACGTGGCACCACTGTCCTCCAGCTGGTTCCCTGTGACCTCCTCATTCCCTCCCATCTTTGCCTGGGGTTTCCATGTGGCTGAGTGCTGGCTGCACGAAGACAATTATATTCCCAGGGAGCCCTTATTGTGGCGGGAAAGGAGCCTGCGTGAGGCCACTCTAACCTTGCAGAGGACACTCTGACCTTTCAGAGGAGGTGGCTCGACAGATTCAGGGGCTCTGATTTCCCCGTTTTCCTGCAGTGCTAGGCACAGAAATTGTTTCTCTGGTAAAAACATGATGATTGTCCTCACTCTTTGGGGGCTGGCAGGTGCTTCCTCAGTGCCTCTTCCTTTCCCTGGGCCCCCCGCTTCCCTCTCAGATGCCTCCTGTGAATCAGGACCGGCAGGCCCCGCCTGATGCTGCAGATTCGAGGGCCCCTGGCCTGCTGTGCTGAGCTTCCGTGGGTTCAGGGCCGAAGCTCTCCCTGCCCAGGGCCTCAGCTACTTTGGGGCCACCAGTGCAGTCACCCAGCATGCCCTAACTCTGTCTGTGGTCTTTCCTTTTGCCCATGGCCCTGGGTGTGACCTGCAGGGCCTCCTCGCCTGCTCCTTCCTCACAACTGCCCCCGGGACCCCGTTAGGGGTCCCTGGATTCTCCCTCTGGGATCTGCCTTCACCTGCCCTCACCTCGGCCACCCCCTGCCCCTGCTTCCTGATCCCCTGAAACCAGAAGTGGTCAGGTCACTCCCAGGCTCACAGCCCTTCCCTAAGGGCTCCGATGGCTCCTGAACTGAGCCCCAGTCCCTCATCTGGCAACCACGGCCTCCCCAGCGTGATTCCTCACTCCCCGTCCTACAAGCCTTTACTTCAGCCAGAGGCATCTGCAGGCTGCTTCCCACACACCCCTGCTCTGGGCCTCCCTCCTGGCTCCAAGACAGCCGGGAATTCTTCAGGAATTCCTCAAAGGCCCCTTGTGCCATGAAGTCTCCTGATCCTCCTGTGGAGGAATCCCCCAAATCCCCCCATTCCCTGCCCAGCCCGCCATAGCACCCATCGCTTTCTGAGCATTACATATGCTTGGCTTTCCTCTTTCAGCTCACGTGGGCATAGTTTGTGGACAGCAACTATTCTTATACATCAGCTTATCCGCCGCCCCCCACCCCCACCCCCCACGGTGTGGCATCCAACATGTTGCACACGTCGCTCTTGCCCGTGCACTGCGAGGCAGCGTGACGATGTGGCCGGAGCGTTGTCTTTGGCGTGGAACAGACCCACCAAGGCCACCTCTTACTGGGTGGTGAGTTCCAAATTCTTTTATTTGGCACCTGTATAATTTGGGGTAGACTACAGAACTTTCCAAATCTCAGTGGCGTAATTGCATAAAATTTTATTCCTTGCTCTTATCACGTTCCAATGTGGTTTGGTGGTGGTTGTGGTTGGGAGAAAGAAGGTGGGCCCTTGTACTATCACTTTGGAGCCCAGGCTTCCTCCATGATGTGGGAATTTCATCTTCTAAGATCACGTCCTCTCAGCATTCATCTGGAAGAAAGGAAAAGAGCAAACGTGAAGGTCTTTTAGCAGCCAGGCATGGAAGTGGTGTTCAGCAATTCCACCCACCATCCATTGGCTGGCACTTGGTCACATGACCCACCTACCTGCAAAGGAGGCTGGGAAATGTAGTTCAGCTTGTGTCCAGGAGAAAAAGGAAATGAAGTTTGGTGAATAGAGAACAGTTGGTGTCACAGCACATTCCTTTGATGACTTTAGATATTAATTTGATTCCCTTTTTTGATATTCTTGGTTAATTTAAGGAATTATAGGACAATAACACTAAGGTAACATGTATGTATCCATGCACCTCTGAGAACCTGGAACTCAGCACTACAAATGCCTATGATAGGGAAATAAATAGTGACAAAGTAAAGAAAAAAAAAATAAAGGAGAAAAGAAAACAAATTCAAATATGGGACTCAAGAGGAAAAATTAGAGGAAGATTTTAAGCAAAACCTCAAGAGCTAATATTTTCTTTTGTTCTCTCTCTTTCATTTGTTATCTTTTAAGTTTTGGGGAATTTAAAAAAAATTAATACTGGATGCTCTAGACTTTAGGGCTCTTTGGTGTTTCTATCGAGAGAGATTTGGGTTTTTCTTTTTAGATAGTTGGTACTGAATCAATGCTCTAGGGCAGGTGATATCTAGACCTATGCACTTAGGCTTCAATTCCAGGAGTCTGCGCCAAGAGTCACAAACAAGACAAGGAAATGGAAAACCTGAGGGAAACACAGTTCTTTAAATACAATTTCTGTTTATTTGGCCAAGAGAGCAATGGACAGTACTTATGGGGAAGGTGGATTGTTTTTATTAGGGTGGTAAAAATGTAGAAAGCCACATGTGAAAGGTGGAGGGATGTTGAGTGACGTGTGACATGTCTCTGGTGTCTGGTCCTGAGGCTGGCAGTGATGTAGGATGTCAGCAGGTCACATGGGTCACCCCCTATAGTCTGGACCACGAGAGTGATTTGGCCCACTGTCTTACTTTCCTAGGTCTGCCATAACAAAGCACCACCAATCAGATGACTGAAAACAACAGAAATGCATTGTCTCACAGTTCTTGAGTTGAGGTTAGAAATCTGAAACTAGGAGGGAAAAATCCTTCCTTGCCTCTTCCTAGTTTTTGGTTTGCTGACCATCCTTGGGCTTCAATCTCTGCCTCAGTCATCATGACATTATTCCTTGTGTGTCTCTCTGTGTACGAATTTCCTTTTCTTATAAGGACACCAGTCATTTTAGAGTATGGTTCTTCCTAATCCTGTTTGGCTTCATTTTAACTTCCTCCAAGTTACGGTTTATTTCATGTGTCAACTTGGTTAGGTTGTCATGTCCAGTTGTTTGGCCAAGCACAGGCTTGCTTGTTACTATGAGCATAGGTCATAGGTGGGATTTGCATCTTTAATTAGTTGTTTGCATCTACAGTCAGTTGATTGCATTTACAATCAACACAGCAGATTGTCCTCAGGATTGTGGGATGTCTTCTCACCCAATCTTTTAAAGATCTCCAATATGGAGACGTTAAAAGCTAGAACTGAAGGTTTCAGAGGTGAGAAGAATTTCTGTCTCATCTTCAGCAATGGCTCGTGCCAGAATTTCCAGCCATCCAGGTTCCTCTAGGGACTCAGACTAAGAACTTTAGCATCACCTTTACTGGAGTTTGTGGCCTGCCCTACAGAGTTCAGACTTGTCAGTTCCCATGGTCATCATATGAGCCAACCAATTCCTTGTAATCTCTCTTTCTCTCTCTCCTCTCTCTCTCTTTCTCTCTCTCTCACTCTCTTGCTCTTTCTTTTTTCTTCTCTTCTCCTTCCTTCCTTCCTTTTCTTCTTCTTCTCCTCCTCCTCCTTCTCCTCTCTTTCTCTCCCCTCCCCCCACCTCCCCTTCTTTTCCCTCCCTCCCTCCATCTCTCTCTCTCTATTGGTTCTGTTTCTCTGGAAACCCTGACTGATGCAGACCCTATTTCCAATAAGGTCACAGCCACAGGACTGCAGCTTAAGACTTGAACATATCTTTTGGGGACGTAACACCTGTTTGGGCTCTCTTTCTCCCTCACCAGGACCTCTGCAGCAGCTGCTCAAGGGATGTTTCAGCTCCTGCCTTTCTGTCTTTCAATCCACCCCCCATACTCCCACCTGAATGAGCTTTGTTCCCCCTATTCAAAACCTTTCAATGGGTTCCAGTTCCTAGAGAATAAAACTCAAACTCCTTAGCTTTAATTACAGGTTCCTTCAAGACCTGGCCCTGCTTCCACAGCCAGCCTTCTCTGTGGCACCTGACTCTCCACCTCTCGCTGCTCCAGCTGCCTGCTGTGCTGGTGGCCCCGGACTGGGCTGCACACTTTTCCATGTCTTTGCATTTGTTCCTCTCAGTCTCACTCATCTTCTAAGACCTAATCCAAGCACCTTTTGATCCATCCTCTCAGGTCGGAACTGGCCTCCTCCTCCTTTGGGCAGGGCAAGGTTGCACTTGGGCTTCAGGAAGAGCTGCAACTAGGTGTTTGACACTGTCAAGGTTCTCCCTTGCTCTATGTTCTTTGCTGTTCTCTTCCAGTCGCCTCCACTCTCTCACTGTAGGCTGGGACTCCTTCCACCTGGTGGGAAACAAGCCTGGCTTCTTTCCCTGTCTTATTCTTAAGGCTTCTATCTTAGGAAGGTCTTGCTCTCTTTCTCAATTTCAATTTGAAAAGCCTTAGGAAAGAATTCTGATTTGACCTTGCTTGGGTCAGCTGACTGTGTCTGACTCCATCAACTGGGTCATTATTATGAACAATCTCATCTAAATTGTGTTAGCTTTCTTAATAACTGTCCCCACTGTGAATGCATGCTGGATTTGCAGCCAGATAAAAACCTCTCACCTTTTCCACAGAACTTGCCACCAGGTTAATTCCCTGAAAGTCAACCTGCTGAATGCTCACTTGTCAATTCAACACATTCACTTAAAACAAAACAAAACAAAACCAAAAAGCTGGATAGTTTTAATTTGCAGTTTTCCCCTTTGGCCTTCATAGAAGTATTTTAGGAATGTTCAAATTGCCTTTCCCTCAGCTCCCTGTTTCCAAAGCTGGAAGCTAAAGGAGAGAGAAAGGTGAGACTCAGAGGGAAAGGTGCAGGGGGATGGGAAATATGAATATATTTATAAGAAAATATATTCAAGAAAAATATCTTCATAAAGGATATTCTTGAATATGAAGAATTCTTCTTACTGCATTCTTCTTATGATAATAAAATGCTATTGAATATATTTATAGGAATCTTCATATTCAAGATAATCATATATTATTCAAGATAATAATATATTCTTCTTGGGCTCCTCAGTCTCTTTCCTCTCTGCCCCTAAGTCTTGTTAACTGATATTCTTGTTTCTTTTACCTAAACCCTCAGTGTCTTCAACTTCTCCTCCTAGATGTGACTTCTATGTCTTTTCTCAGTTTGTGTAGACACACTGGTTTTTCCACATCTTTCTTCGAGGCTGGCTCCAGGGCAGTTGGAGGCTTGTGGAAGTAAGTGAGATAATGGACAATCATCTCTTTAAACTCACACCCTATGCTTCTAAAGATCATTGATGTGATTATTTATTAATCATAACTGTCATACTTATTATTAATGCTTTCTAAATGACTATCTGTTACAGTGAGTTCGTGCTGGACTTGCAACCGGATAAAATCCCTCACATCTTTTCTATATATCTTAGCTTCAGTTGGGGGAAAAGATTCTCTACCCCTTACCTGGTTCCCTTAATAAGTAAAAATGAGACTCTAGCTTTGTATTCCATGACCTTATCTTTGGGAAGCAGGACTTGACATCTGACGTCATTTGCACATGGGAGCTTATACTATTAATGTTTTAAAATGGTTCTGGAAGGATTGGGTACATTTACATGGTTTGGCAGTTGCTCTAATATTTATAGAACATGCTTGACACCAATTTTATAAAGCATAGCAACACCACATCTTGATTACTTGAATCTGTTTGTATGGGTGATTGGCCACCCTTGTGCTGTTCCCCTGTTTCTCAAATCACATCATGGCTTCCTTGGAGTCAGTTGCAACAGCAACTAATTAGATTTATTTAGCCATAGAAAAGAAAATCACATTATATTCCCAGACAGTGTTTTCATTTGAAGTTGAAAGCATTTCCCATCTTAGTCTAGAATTGGAGTGTGATGGCTTGAAGCTGTATGTACCCCAGAAAAGTATGTCCTTAAAGTTAATCCATTCCTGTGGGTGTGCATTGTAAGTAGGATCTGTTGGTGAGTAGGATCTTAAGATGTGACTCACCTCATTCAGGGTGGGTCTTAATCCTCTTACTAGGGTCCTTTATAAGAGAATGAAATTCAGACAAAGCATGAGAAAACCACAGAAGCAGGAAACTGGAAGCAGTGAAACCGGAAGAGAAGGAGAGGTCAGCAGACGGCTGACATGTGCTTTGCCATGTGTCAGAGGAAGCCAAGATTGCCTGGCAACCATCTTCGGGAAGAAGGTATCATCCAGATGATGCCTTGATTTGGACAGTTTCACAGCCTCAAAACTGTAAGCTTGCAAGCTAATGAATTCCCATTGCTAGAAGCCACCCCATTTTCTGATGTCTGCTTTTGGCAGCCTAGCAAACTGGAACACAGGATGTGCTTCCTTAAACCCCTTTCAACCTGCTTAACTCATCCCAGTTTTTGTTGCTCAAGGCACATGCCAAGATAAGCCTTTAAATACTGATTATAATCTGTCATAATTATATCGCTTTTTGCCCCTGGGGCTTTTAATTCTTAATTGCATGCTAAAAAGTGACAAAGTTTCAGGAAATAAAAAATGCATCTATTTAATATTTTGAAAAGGAGCCCCAAGATAAGAGGAATTATGCATGGATTGAGTTAGATGGTGGGGGCCGGGGGGTGCTGATTATTTGGGTGTGCGGTTCACACAGGGAAGGAGCCAGTCAGGTTGCTCTGCGGATCTGAACAGAGCAGATGGGCCGGGCTTTAAGGGGGATGGTGGGGAGAATCCTGGAGACCCAGCTTGGAGTCTCTGCCCCCTAACACTCGGTTCCTCATCTGTAGAATGTGGGTAATCACTGCTAGTATTTACTGTGAACTTTCTCTGTACCAGGCCCTATTCTAGGCACTTTAGTCCTTCAATCTTCTGAGGCGGGTACACAAATCGCCAAGTCAGTTTTAGAGGTGGGGAAACTGAGGCACTGAGAGGTTAACTAGTGGCCCAGGGCCACACATACAGCAAGTGGTGGAGCCAGGATCTGAAGCCAGCGTCCGGCTCCAGTCCACACTCTTAACCCCACGCTCTAAGTTACGAGAGCAGGCCCCGTCCCTGCCTCACGAAGGAATCAAACCAGTGACTCTCTTTGTACTCCCAAACCGCTCTGCAAACTCGGAAGCTCCGTGGTGCTCCTGAACCGCCCACGCCCTGGATGTCGGGTGTGCAGAGGAGCGGGTCGAGGACCTGGACGTGCAGCCAGGCTCTACCCTCCAGCCGCAGGGTCTTCAGTAGGTCACTCGGTCTCTCCGAGTCTTGGCTTCTCCCTGTGCGACGGGTACAGTCATCTCACCTACTTCTCGGGCTGCTGTGAGGTGGAAACGACGACGAATATTGGGAGCACCGAGAAAAACTGTGACTTACCAAGTGCCAGCTGCATGCAGGGACCAGAGTGCTTGAAAGTGAGGGGCTATTAACCCCATTTACAGACAGGGAAACAGGCTCTGAGGGGCAATTTCTTTGCCTAGAATTGCACAGCCAGGAAGTGGTCAAGACAGGATTTGAGCCCATGTCCTTAACCTCTAGCACACTGCTCCCGCTGCAGACCAAGGCCTCCTCAGGACGCGGCGCTGTGGTTTTGAAGGGTCTCTGTTCTTCCTCTCCGTGAAGCCTTCACCAGGCCCCTGCTTGGCTCCCCGGTTATTTCCCCAGGATCTCCTTGCACTTGTCTTTCAAACACTGCAAGCTTGTCTCCCTGGTGAGTCCCAGGCTTATCTTGGTCTCCCATCAGACTTCCACTTTCCTGGGAGAAGGAGGGAGAATGATCACCAGAGCAGTTCTTTTTGAGGGGTTTTCCCCCCACTCCTCCATTTGCCCTATTCCTGCCCCTGGGCTCTGCTCAGGGTGGATGCCTGAGCTTGCTCAGGACGTGATCCGAGCCCGTGAGCGTAGGGAGAACTCGCTGGTCAACAGACCCCTCCAGGGGCCCAAAGAAAAATGGCCAGGGGCAGCCAAAGGCGGATGCAGCAGAAAATGCAGGGAACCCTCCCGGAATTAATTCAGGGAATGTGGATGTGTTCGTGCTGCTGGGCCACGTCTCAAGGCTCCGGAGACGGTAGGGAGGGAGTGGGACTGAGCAAGGCAGGCGGGTAACCTGCTGTGCGGGGAAGTCCGGCTCCTGGGCTGTGCTCAGGGCCCGTCTCACTCTCGTAGTGGCTCCGGGAGGCCTAAGACCCCCCTGCTCTCTGCTCCAAGTAGACCCCTCTGCAGTGATGTCTCCTTCAGCTCAAAGGCCATTTGGAGTGAAAAAGGGAAAGGTGCCCAGACATTGTACAAATCAATTCTTTCAATCAATGCTCTGCCTTCAAGGAATCCAAGGAGAAAAAGACAAGGTAGAAGTTACAAAGCAGACATGATACCATCTCACTCTACTCTTGGGAAAATCTTTTTTCTTGTTTCGTCCCGACTGGCTGGAATGAACACCATGTCTTATGGGTGCGCTCATGCTTACGGCAGGCTTCAACTGATTTTGCAAAGTTGTCAAGTCTCCACCGTCTAGATTTAATTTAGCCAGAGCGTACAGAATGCTGAGGGGAATAAGAGGATAGACCACGGTCCCTGGCCAGTCTCGCCAAGCAGTCAACCAAACAAATAAGACCCAAGAGAAGGAGAAAGCACTAAAGGCAACAAAGAACCAGACCACAGGATGGTAGGGGCAGTGGATGCTGGAGGAGTTGAGAAGAGGGCGAGTTCAGTGTGGGCTCGAAATGGAAAGAGGCCGTCTATTTTCCATTGGTTTTATGTAGTTAACAGGATTTTACTTCTGTAGAAATGATTGGGGATGCCCCTGGCTCATGGGGGTGGTGCAGGCTTGGCAATTGCGTGGGGAACGAATGCGGCTGACCTCTGACCGACTGTGCCAGTTTGAATGTATTATGTCCCCCAGAAAAATCCATATTCTTTGATGTAATCTTGTGGGGCAGACGTTTTAGTGCTGATTAGATTGGAATCCTTTGAGTGTTTCCATGGAGATGCACCCCACCCAACTGTAGGTGATAACTCTAATGAGATAATTTCCATGGAGGTGTGGCCCTGCTCATTCAGCATGGGCCTTGATTAGTTTACTGGTGCACTATATAAGCTCAGACACAAGGAGCGGGCTTGCTACAGCCAAGAGGGACACTTTGAAGAATGCACAGGAGCTGAGAGAGGAACTGCAGTTTACAGAGACATTTTGGAGCTGGCCTTTGAAAGCAGACTTTTGCTCTGGAGAAGCTAAGAGAGGACAAGAGCCCCAAGAGCAACTGAGTGTGCCATTTTGGAGAGAAGCTGAAGCCTAGAGACAAATGTCCTGGGAGAAAGCCATTTTGAAACCAGAACTCCGGAGCAGTCGCCAGCCATGTGCCTTCTCAGCTAACGGAAGTTTTCTGGATGCCATTGGCCATCCTCCAGTGAAGGTACCTGATTGTCGACGGGTTACCTTGGACACTTTATGGCCTTAAGACTGTAACTGTGTAACCAAATAAACCCCCTTTATAAAAGCCAATCCATTTCTGGTGTTTTGCATTCCAGCAGCATTAGCAAACTAAAACACCGACAGTTTGTCCAAGTTTGCGAGGCTGTCCTACTTAAACAGTAGACACTTACTGTCTCCATTCTGGAGGCCAGAAGTCCGGAATCAAGTGTCAGCAGGGCCAAGCATCCTCTTTAAGGAGGGAGCCCTCTCTGTGCCTCTTCCTGGCCTCTGGGGGCTGCTCCTTGCCTTGTGGCAGCGTGACTCATCCCTGCCTCTATCACATGGCCGTCTCTCTCTCTCTCTCTCTCTCTCTCTCTCTCTCTCTGTCTCTGCCCTTCTGTCCACATTCAAATTTCCTCTCCTTGTAAGGACACCAGTCGTGTTGGATTAAGGCCCACCCTAAGCCAGTTTGACCTCTATCTTCAAAGTCCTATTTATGAATAAGTTCATTTGTGGGACCAGGAGTTAGGACCTGAGCATGTCTTTTTGGGAGACACCATTCAAGCCATAACACAGCCCTTTTCTCCATTTCTTTTATGATTGTGTGTGCACAACCATCCTGGTTTGCTGTTTTGAATGAATGGAAGAGACCCATCATAAAGGTTTGGGAAGCCAGGTGGAACCCATGACTTTTTCAGGTGCTCATCCAACTCACCAGAGCACCCTCAACACAGTGGGGAAAGCACTGGCATGTGAGTTTGGGAGAACTGAAACCAGGGCCTTGCTTGGCTCCTAAATCACTGGGTGACCTTGGCCTGTCCTCCAGCCTCTGGCTTCAGCCTCCTCATCTGTAAAAATCCGTGCAGGCCTCCCCCACCCCACAGCACCCCGTTCTGACGTTGTCTACCTCACCAGGCTCCTTGGGAAGTGTCTGGATGCCCTGTGTGAATTCTGAGCAGCCAGGGCACCATCGCCTCCAGGCACAACTTAAATGGAGCCAAGGACCCTCTGGCATCGTGTTGGCAGCAGTTATTTCTTCGTGCTCCCCTTCAACCTAAAGCTCTTAAGAATTTTTAGGGAAACACCCAAAGCTTCGACCTGAAACTACAGGATTCCTGGGGATAGGGTCTGCTCTCACATTGTGCCCACCTGGGTGTCAAGTTTTGTGCACCCCATCCTTACTACCCCCAGAACCAAATGCTGAGGGCACTGGTGGTAGATACAGACATCACCAAAGGTTTGGTAGGAGATGGGGAGTTTGACCTCATTCCACAGTAAAACTTCATCAAATTCCCTTTGATAGGTATCTCTGCTCTTTTTCCCCAAGACTTTGTCCATCTCTTCCCATGTTGCCATCCTAGTCCTTAGATAGGGTGCGGTGGCTTGGAGCCAGTTCTGCAGGTGTGAGCCCATGGTAAAGAAGACCTTTGGATGAAGTTATTAGTTCAGTTAAAGTATGGCCCAACTCAATCAGGGTGGGTCTTGTTCCTATTACTGGAGTCTTTTATAAGTAGAATAAATTTCATACTCAGAGAGACAAAGCCAGAAGCTAGAAGCTAAAGGAACCTGGAAGAGAAAGCAGAAGCCAGGAGAGGCTGCCACTGTGTTGCCATGTGATAGAGAAACCAAGGAACAAAGCTTGCTGGCAGCCAGCCCCAGAATGCCACAGTCTTCTGGGAAAAGCATTGTCTTGATTATGACTTGATTTCAGACTTCTAGCCTCAAAACCATGAGCCAATGAATTCCCATTGTTTAAGCCAACCATTGCATGGTATTTGATTTTGCAGCCAGGAAACTAAAACAAAGGGCAACTTCTCTCTCTCACTCTCCCTCATTCTCTCTCTCTCTCTTTCTCCCTCCCCCCACTGAACAAACAAGGGATTCTTTTTGGGAACCCTTCTCCTCAGAATGCAGGTGGATTCAAAACAACAAATTGCTTTCCCCATCACACAGAATTTAGGTAGCTAAGGAACGCAGGATAAAGGTAAAGCGAGACTAGAGAAACAGCATGAAGGCTGTGTACAAGAGTGCAAATGTACACAAAATGTGTGTCTTGAAGCCCTGTATGTACACATGAGATGGGAGACAGATGGGGCTTTGAGACCCTTTGGGTCTAAGAGGGAAGCACCGTTGGTTGCAGGATGAGATGAAAACATACCACTAGCTTTGGAGAGGTGCAATTTGGCAGGCTTTTAGCTGGCCCAGGGAGCTATTCTCTTCTTCTGTAGGGGCTAGGATTTTAGCAAGGCACACGGCTACATTTCAGAGCCTCCCTTGTAGTGGGTTGTGGGCAGAAGGAGCATGTCTTACTTCAGGGCTTTGCCATGGGAAGTATTAGGAATATGACTCAGTGGTCTTCTAATCCCCTCCTTTTGTCTGGGACTGATGAGAACTGGACACAGAGATAGAAGCCATGTGTTGAGGATGGCAGAGGCCTTCTGAGTTTTCCGTGAAGGGAAATAAAACTTTTCTCTCTTGAAGCCACTGTACTTGGGACCTCTTAGAAAAGCAGATTAGCCTGTATTCAAATACAACAAGTACCCCCACACTAGGACAGAGAGATACAGTCTGATCAATTTATCTTTTCCACACTGATTTGAAGTGTCACCTTTATCATAGGCTATTCTGTCTTCTCAGGAAGGCAAAGCATCAGTTAGAAGCATATGGCAATACATACTGCAAAACGGATAGAACTTAAAAGCACAGTATTGAATGAAAAAATGCTCACCTAGAACAATAATATTTATGTAAATGAAGCTTTTCCCCATACTCACCTGACTTTTTTTCAAGGATGTACATGTATATTCAAGGTCATGTGTAAAGTCATTGAAGTGAATGCCAAGCAGGGAGGAAAAGGAGAAAAAATAAACAGTAAACAATGATGATAATGGGCACTCCCTACCTGGAGTGAACACACACACATGCACACACTAGCACACATGAACCACGCACAGCCTCATTGTGGGGAACCAGAATGGGCGTTTGGGTCAACAAAGCTGTCTGTGATCTGTGGCATGGCTGAGATGTTTCCATCAGAAAGAGCAGGTCGAGGTTGCGGCAAATCCTAAACAGATCAGGTCTTTTCAGGGCCTGATTTTTGGCCTGAGCTTTGAAGAGGGATTTTCCTAAATGATACTGATGTGTCTGCTCAGAGGCAGATGAAGAATGTAATTTTGAGCACCCAACTGAAGCAGAGACGGAGAAGCTGCTGGCTCAGCACTCCTCAAACCAGTCACCTGAGATCTTGTTAAAATGCAGATTCTGACTCAGGAGGGTGGGTGGAGCCTGAGATCCTGCATGTCCAGCAAACTCCCAGGTGATCGTGATGCAGCTGATCCGTGGACTACACTTTGAGTAGTGAGGCCCTGGAATAACTAACCCCATTTTTGATAGGCCAGTAAATAGAATTGAAAAAAAAAATAATAAATAAGAGGAATAAATAGAAGCAAGAAGGTCTCAAGTCCTAATATTTTCCCAGGATTGTCAGTGGCTTATATACTTGATTTTGACTGGGCAGTTCCCAAGAAAACACTTTATTGCCTCGTGTCCTGTGCGTTTTCCTTTTTGTTAATTAAGTTATTTGCATAGGAAACATCTCAGGGAGGTCTCTAACTGCTTGACGGAGGAAAAAATCCACCATATCTTTTAATTATTATGTTCATAAAATTTGTGTTCTGAAAGGAAAGTGGCCAGGGGAGCAGAAGACAAACTACTATAATTTCTTTTCATCTTGCACGCAGAAGCATCTTAAACACCAGAGACTTCACGTGGACAAAAAACAACTGAAGAGTGTAACTGAGTAATTGTTGTGATTGGATCTGATGACTCACAGGAACCAAGCAGAATGCAACTTACCAAACTCTGAAGATTGCCAAGAATCACACAGGCTGTCTTTCCTCCTACTGCTTAAAGCTTGAGAGCTAAAACATTGCTAGCAATACACATGGACTAAATTATTACCTTCAGTGATTCTTCTCTTGGTGAATTTAGAGTCCAAAAGCCTAAGGTTAATTCTTAGATATGCAGAAAGGCCAACTCATGGAGAGGAAAACTACAATAAGGCTGTAAAGGATGGCTACATACATCAGCTTGAAAGTAGACCACCTTTTCCAAGGTGGTACTGGGAACAAGTAGTGTCATCCAGATGTGCACAGACATGTGATATCATCCAGGTGTGCACAGACAAGTGATGTCATCTGGTTGTGTGGACAGATGATGTCATCTGGTTTTGTGGACAGATGATGTCATCCAGGAGTGGATAGTTGACAGGAATATCTCAGGCCACAGCCTCTGACTCCTAGAATATCAGAGCTAGTAGGGACCTTAGAGATTGTCTAGTTCTCCCCCAATCCACTTTAAAGATGAGGAAACTGAGATCTCAAGTTGGGTAGGGCTTTCTTTGGGTTGCTCAGACAGTCATTGTCCCAGGTACCCTGATTTGCAGGCCTGGGAATGTTACCATTTCCACTGAGACCTCTTCAAGCTGTCCTCTCCAACTCATCCCCAGTTCACTCCTGTGAGAGCATGGCTGCAGATGCACCAGCCTGTCCTATTGAGTCCATCTGATCCAGGACTCGTGTCTTAGGTCTTGGCTTCAAATGTTTTATCAGCCATGGGACTGTAAGCTCAAGTGAATTCTTCTATGGCACCACATTTTAAAAACAGATCAAAATAGAAGTTGCTCTGCTGAGCTGTCAGGTTCCGCAGAACCAGGTGGGAAGCCTTAGGCCAACGCATGCACTTTCCACGGGTCTTGATGAGTGATCCAAAGTCCCTCCTTCTCAGCAACCTCCATCAGGCCCTGGTTGGCATTGGACTGTGCTGAAGAAAAGGGCAACTTGCTGTGCCCAAGGGAGCCTCAGGACCAGTGTGTAGACTCACCAGGAGAAATCAGAACATGCAGGCAAGACCAAGTTTGGGAGGATTTGGGGTCTTCCCTAACATCCATGGAGAATGCTGCTTGGAATATAGTAGCTTCCCTTTCCCCATTCACCTATTAGAAGAACTTATGCTGTGTATAATGAGCTCTTACAATTCAGGGTCCCTTGCTGTGCTGGTCAGTGTAAATTGGGTCATATCTTGTGACTCGTAAGTTTCTCTTAGCTGAATGTGCCCTCTCGTGTGTGGTCAAGGAGGTATATGGGGAGATGTTTATTGTGGTGTGGTTGATAATAGCAGAAGCTGAAGATAACCTAAATGTCCATCAATGCAACACTTTTTCTATAGGTTCATATATAGGTATGTAAATGCCCAGGGAAAGATCTGGAAGGACAAGTATAACCTCTGACAGAGGGATTCGGAATGAGGGTGGAGGTCAAAGGAGACTTTTGGCTTATCTTTCTCATTTTTATTAAACAGGGGTATATATTCATGTGCTACTTATATAAAAAATGTATTAAAATGAGAGATAGAACATATAGAAGCCCCAAGCTAGTCCAGTACAATTGCTCTTCCAATGTCCATCATTTAAGAAGAAAGGAAGGGCTGAAATCAGCTGCTAGGGTCTTCAAGCAGGAGGGGAAGGCTGGGCTTGACAGCTGCTTGGTGCACCCCAACTGGCATCCCAATTGTGGCAGGGAAGGAGGGAGTCAGGATTACACAGACTCACCCCCAATGGCAGATAATAGGAAGATGGTTTTCACACTTTAATATGAATTAGAGGTTAACCCATGGTGCTTGCTATAAATTCAGATTCCCAGACCCCACCTTCAGTAATTCTGATTACTGAGTCTGGCTTGTGGTCCAGAATCTGCATTTTTAATAGGTACTAAGTTGATTCTGATGAAGGTGGACTTTGGGCCACACTTCAAGAGATATTTTGTGGAGAGGAGTAACATTACTGCTATTTACACTTTCTGAGACATTACCTCATGATGTCCTTAAGGATGAAAGCCAGGGCTGTTTCCCTGGTGACAAATGCCCACATGCTAAGATAAATCACAGGGAGGACACCCCATCCTAGACAGTCAAGCTGTCAAACCAGATCCCTGGATATCATGTGTGTATATGTGTACACGTATAACACATTTGAAAAACACCTTGAGGATCATTTCAATTCTGTACTTTGTCTAAAGAGAAAAAAAGAATAAAAAATGAAGGGTCACTGCACTAGACAGTAACACAGGAATGAATTTAGATGTGTCTAAATAATAATTCAGAGGTGGGCATAATGAGATGTGGTTGGGTTCATTATTGTGTTTTGTTGGGAGATAAATATTAATGGACACTCAAATGAGAGGCTACAGCAAGGTCAAGGTTTCCATCTCCATGTGACTGCAAAGAGCCCTTCATTGCTAAATGCCATAATGCAGATGCCAGATGATTTTTGCCATCTGTAAAAGCCATTTCCAGTTAAT
This sequence comes from Choloepus didactylus, assembly GCF_015220235.1. Classification (NCBI taxonomy): domain Eukaryota; kingdom Metazoa; phylum Chordata; class Mammalia; order Pilosa; family Megalonychidae; genus Choloepus; species Choloepus didactylus. The sequence continues at coordinate 14,792,405 of NC_051321.1, forward strand.
AAAGAAGGAGGGTTGATATCAAAATGGGAAAGCAAATTGCTTTGGCTCTGCCTTTGGAAAAGAATGTCATAGGTAGGGCTTTCAAGTGTTTTGTTTTGGTCTCCATGTTTATTTAGCTATATAATTATGTGTTTTTTCTTCTAATAAACAAGCCTGAGATGCACCATTCATGCTGCTAATGTGTTAGTATTGCTAAGGGACCAATCAAAAGTTAAAAAATAAGGATTGTGCTGAGATTCTGAGCTAGGCAGTGTGGTCAAGTATTGTGTCTTGTAGTGGGCTTTGCACAGAGTAAGGGCCACTAGGGAAGTTGCCCTGGCTTGGGCATCAATCTTCAGGAACACAAGAGTGGTGCCACAGGGGTGCCTGGGAGGGGAGCGCCCAGAAGAGCCAAGGGCAGGAACTGTAGCTGCCCTAGAAGGCTTTAGGTACCCAAGGAACTCAAGTGGCCTGTGCCCCACCCCCAGGTAATTGCATCAAAAGTAGGCTGCCCTAACACATCCCAAAGTAAGTTGAGCGGAGAATAAAAATATATATTTGGGGCCCCCTGAGGAACTGGGGGAGGATGTGGAGGTGTTGGACTTCCTCACCTGGATTGTTCCTGATGTTCTCACAAACATTGGGGACTGACGGCTTGACATGCTGAGCCCTCTGTCTTGGGGCTGGGCCCTATGAAGCTTTTTACTGCAAAGGAGAGGCTAAACCTGCTTTTAATTGTGCCTAAGAATCTCCCTGAGTGCCTCTTTGTTGCTCAGATGTGGCCTGTCTCTCTAACTAAGCCACCTTGGCAGGTGAACTCACTGCCCTCCCCTCTACGTGGGACCCAACCCCCAGTGGTGTAAATCTCCCTGGCAATGCAGGATATGACTCCTGGGGATGAATCTGGACCCAACATTGTGGGATGGAGAACATCTCCTTGACCAAAAGAGGCATGTGAAATGAAACGAAATAAAATTTCAGTGGCTGAGAGATTTTAAATGGAGTCGAGAGGTCACTCTGGTGGACATTTTTACTCATTATATAGATAATACTTTTTAGGTATTATTGTATTGGAATAGCTAGAAATGAATACCTGAAACTACTAAACTCCAACCCAGTAGCCTTGACTCTTGAGACGACTGTATAACAATGTAGATTACAAGGGGTAACAGTGTGATTGTGAAAACCTTGTGAATCTCACTCTCTTTATCCAGTGAATGGTTGGATAAGTAGATAAATGGGGACAAAAACTAAATGAAAAATAGGGTGGGATGGGGGGGGATGACTTGGGTGCTCTTTTTTATTTTTATTTTTTTATTCTTATTCTGATTCTTTCTGGTATAAGGAAAAGGTTCAGAAATAGATTGGGGTGATGAATGCACAACTATATAATGGTACTGTGAACAGTTGATTGTACACCATGGATGATTGTATGGTATGTGAATATATCTCAATAAAACTGAATTTAAAAAAAAGTAGGCTGCCCTATCAACATCATTCATGGGCCCCTAGGCATAGTATTAAAGACGTAAACTTCAAAAGTAAATTAAATGGTCAGGAGAAAGGAGTTATGCTGTGCAGCCCTCTCACCCAGATCCTCTGCCACAGGATGGGCTTGACTGGGATGCAGGGGATCATTGGGAGTCCCCTCCCTAAGAAGAAGGTCTAGATGTGAGGGTTTAGAACTTTTGGCAGCAGGTAAAGGACCAGGCAGCTGGATCTCCCAGCAGGCAGCTCTTCCCTGAGGGAGGAATACTCTGGGGCATAAGAAAGCCCGCCATTCCAGGCCCAGGAGAGGTCAGAGAGAATAAGAAGGATGGAGAGCTCACCTTTTCTGCCCCCCAGCTGACAAAAAGCAGATTAACCCTTTGTTTGCTATGACCCAAGCTTTGCTTAGAGAAGGCTTTTTATATTTTATTTGATTTTGATTTTACATTTTCATTATCTTTTCAGTTGTGTTGGGAGAAAGCTCTGTGTTTGTGTGAAAATATCTTTTGTATGTATTTCTTTAAATGTTTGGATAATAAAGAAACTTGTTTAGAGAAGGACATAGGAATAGGTCACCTAGGGTTGAGTCAAATGTGCCCATCAATATGGAAGCTCGTTGGCATCTCTCTATTCTTTACACCTTGCTAACTCAAAGGCTTATTTTTAGTAGAGTGAGTAATTCATGTACAAACAAGTATACTAAAAAATAAGTTATAAAAGGAAACAGTTATAGCAAGGTATGTAATTTTGAGAAGAATTGGAAATGGCGAGTTTCAGGGACTGCTAATTTACTAAAGCCATGGGCTTTTCAGCCTTAAGATTGGATTTTCTTGAATAGTGCCCCCCTGCCCTAGGCAGTGAGTCTTTGAGAGCAGGGAGTATGTCTTATTCTTCTTTCTCTCCTCAAGGCAACTTGCTCGGGAGGGGTCACATAATAGCCCCATAACAAAATAGTCAAATTAGCAGGTTTCATCATTTCCTTTTCTCTTGTGGCAGGAAAGGGTTTTCTGCCCCACCCCAATGTTTCATGTCTCTCTGGGGGGCTTACCAACTCCTCTCCGGTGGTGGTTGCCTTTACTCAGGATAACCAAAGGAAATGAAAAGACTTTGTTGCCTAGTTACAAACTGGAATTACCCTCTAAGAGGGAGTCTACACTACAAAAGAAAGATGTTTTGTCTTGTAGATGTTTTACCAAGACCAGACCAAGAAGGCTCACCTTCTGTCATCTAGAAATTCCCCGGAGTCAATCCAATGTCTGCCTGAAATAAATGTGGCCTGATAGGTGACTAGTGAGAAAAGTAAAGGGCTGTCTGACTCCATCCTCAGAATGCCACATGTATATGAGAACATATAATAGTAAGTTTTCCTTCTAGTAAGGTCCTGTGTCTTCTCATCCTTCCACAGTTAAGGGTAAAGTCAAGATCTTACACACAGGTTTGGCTAGAGAAAGCTCAGTGGTAGCCTAGACATTCAGACCACAGGGTTGGGACACAATACAGACCCCAGATCAAAATGAAGCAGAAACAATATATATTACAGCCTCACATGCCACTTCAGAGACACAAGGTCTTTCAGGTTTCACTTTTGATATTTGACAGGATAGGTAGAAAAGTCAGGCAAAGAAAAGCCATTTCTGGTCAGACTAACAGCTTTTAAACTTTAGTCTGAGTTTGGGAAAGGCAGAACTGTGTTGAAGAGTGTGCATGACAGAGTTAGAAGTGATAATTATTTTGTCTGGAGTTTGTGATTAAAAGTACTTTCTCAAAGTCATCTAAGCGAAACACATGGGGTTTCTTCACTTTTGTGTGTGGTGTAATGTCAATTCCTATACTGCTTGCCACAGGCTCTTCTCTTCCTGTAAGTGGCCAGCCCTGCCAAGCTGCCTGCCATAGCCAGGCAGTGAGCTGGAAAGGCTCCTAGAGCTGGTGCAGGGCTCAGCCTTAAGAACCAGTGGGGAGCCCAGCTCCTGGAATGCACACAGGATAGACTAGGAAGACAAAACTCATTTCTAGGGGAGCTTCTGCCCTTGTATTGCCTAGACTTAGATAAGTCTCAAGAAATCTCTCTTCACCAGCAATTTAAAGATGATCTCTGGTGGTTTCATATGTTTGGGCTAAATATAGTATATCAGTGTAGACTTAGCTGGCATAAAATCTTAGGATCCTAAAATCAAGATTTCTATTGTCTCTGATTCTGTTTTCCATATTGTATCTCCTGCTGTCATCATATAGCACAAGATGCCTCCCTTTAAGTTCATATGCCCAAGATTTTGTCTCCTATGTGGGATTTCACCAAGGGACATTTTGGGTGAGGTGTAGAAAATCTGTTTAACTTAAGCATGATAAGGTTAGAGTTGTAAGTGAATTTTCTAGTGCTTCCTTTAATAAGCCATTGGGGGTTCCCTATATTTATTCAATCCCATTTGAACCTATTTGTATTTTCAATCTGTGCAGCCACATCTGTCATTCATTCAGAGGCAGTGAAGGATAGTAGCTGAGGGCTTTGGCTCTAGAATCAGGTAGAGTTAAGTTGAAATGCCAGTCCCACTGCTATTACTTGTGCCACTATGTATCTTTACTTAGCCTTGTTGAACCAGTTTCCTCATCTGTAAAATGGGGATAATGGTGTTGAGGGCATCTAATGAGATAATAAGTGTGAAGTACTTAGCACAGTGCCTGGCACATGAAAAACCCTCAATAAATTATAGCTATGTATATTAATTCAATGAAAAGAAACATGCATTGGGTATGTGTTGAGTGCATGGCATGTCGTAGGTACAAAAATGCTTCAAGAAATTGGTCCCTGTCCATAAAGAGTTTAAATTCAAGATTAGTGGCGGTAGGGGAACTAAACAAACAATTTCAGTGATAAAGAGTGATAAAAAACAGAAAAATCATGAAAAGAGGAAGGCTGAGAAATCAGGGTAATCTTTGTGTTGAGCCTTGAAGAATGTGAAGGATGTGGACATGTGGAGTTGAGTGAGGATGAAGCAACCAACATTCTAGAGAAAGGTAATAAACTCTAAGAGAGGTTTTGGGAAGGAATGGTTAGAACACGACAGTGTCCAACAAATGGTCCAGTTTGGCCTGAATGTAAGGAGTAAAAGGTAGAGAAATGGGAAGCCAGACTAAAAAGCCAGGGAGGATCAGAAGCAGTTTGCATGCTTGCCTGAAATGCCATGCTAAAGATTCTAGCCTTGGTTTGATGGGTTACTGTAGGCTTTTGGGGGATGGGGAGGCAATAAAATGCCTTAATTTGCTATCTAGTTTATGAAAAAATGTCTTGCTTATTTATGATCTCTCAGATTTCTGGAACATTGTTAGTACAGGAAATTCTGAACATTAGTATGGTTAATGATGATGTGCTGGCTGGCAGAGAAGCTAGCCTTAACTCCCTTGAGGACCAGAGAAAATAAAAGATGGAAAGAGGGCAACTATTCTAAGATGTTCACTTCATTTCTACCTTGCAAATAGTGATAATAGTAAAATACTTCCTAGACTTTATTTGAAACTTGGCAAATTATCAACCTATTCTCTGGAGGGTGCTCAATGTTGAAATTTCAATACTAATATCTGCATGGCTTTTAGTTGTTGACAAGGCTGTCTTGTTATTATTAATTTTAGTATTGTATATCAATAATACTGACCAGTGTGATGGCTCTAGTAATGGTACCTAACTACATCTCAGATCCTTTTCCATCTACTTTACTACAACTTCCTGAGACATTTTGAAGCTAAATGGTGCTCTGTTCTTGGGTGCACATAACCTTGTTGGTTTAAAGACTTAACTGAACATGAAGAGAAAAATTACTGGGCAAGCGATTAACCAGGCACAGATTGCATTTTAATTGGAGTTTTTACGGAATATATTATACTGACTTTATCTAAATTTATTATAGCTCAGGGAGTGTGGGTTGGGATGGATTCAGGTGCATAAAACTGACTGTATTCCAATGTTGATTTTTCCTCCTGTGTGAGTGACTCACTTGAATTTAGAGGGTGGAATGAGCTGCCACTTCTTCCCATCCTAACTGGGATATCTGCTATCACAGAGGATAAAGTACAACGGTTTACCAGAGATGGGATAATGATGCTCCACCCTCTGAAAAAAGGAAATGAGAGGATGAGGGGATGAAACTGTGTCCTTAGAGCTTCTAAGGAGGAAGTTTACAACTAACCTCCAATGGTCCAGGCCAATTTGCATTTCAGTGATGACTTAATACTAGATTTCAGGTAACTTTTGAACTTCTCTAATGTTTGTTATTTTGTTACCGTAGTTGAAATCCTGAAATCCCTAATATTTTTAAAACTCCTAAAATGAGGTGAGGAAGCTGGGTGGGTGGCATTTGTTTCAGGAGGTAGAGGGGTGGAACTCCAGTCCAGGAATTTACATTCTATACTGGGAGAGTCAGAAAGATAAGGGATAGGTCCTTGTAGTAGAGAAAGAGAAAATGAACGGATGAGTGAAGAAGTAGTAAAGGCCGACACTAAAACATTCCTGTGTAGGGTAATAGTTAGGAGGGCTCCATTTGCTGAGCCAGGGAGGTAAAAGTGTTTTCACAACAGTAGCGCAAGCCACTTCTCCCTTGCCCCTGGAAGCCCACGGCTCATCTCCACTCCATCCTACTCTTCTCGGAGTCGGCAGCCCTATCCCGGGGACTCAGAGGGACAGAAATTCCCTAATTGCATTGTCTGCGGCGTCCAGGCGCCAGCAGATAGACTCGTGGGAGCTGTCCGCGGTTCTGAATCCTTACCAAGGCTTGTCCCGACCCGCGGCTCACTTCGTTGGAGGGCAAGGATCCGAAGGTCCAAGCAGCTCTGGGCCTGTACGTTTTAAATCCCTGCCCGCACACCCCTAGCGACTTTACTAACCGTAAGAGCGCACTGTACGGCAGGACCTAGCTCCTAAGGACATGTCCATCATCTCTTACTCTTCACCCCATGGTGCATCCAGATCCTCCCACTCCCACTTTCCTTTCTGAGATTACATCAGATCTTCCCAAGATCCTGAAGCTTCACGCCTCTGCTTTCCCTTCTTCTGCTGCACCATCCTCCCGAGCGGGACTCTCTAGGGGTGCTGCAAGGGCCAGGAGTTGAGATTTACCCCTTACCTCTCAGGGCTAGGTTTGCCCGTCCCTCCTCTCTTTTCCGTTTCCCTCCTCCTTACACTAGTCTCCTCGCTAAACACCGAGTCCGGCAGCGAGCGCTCCACCCTCATTTTCCATAAAAGGGAGCGCTGGGATGGTGGGCGGGGCGGAGGGGAGGAGCTCCTATAGCTCTCAAAAGCTGCTAGACCACTGGGGACTCCTGGATCCTGTTCAGCTCCCGCGGAGAAGCTAAAAGCCTGGGGCGCCGTCGTGGGCAGAGGACCGCTAAAGGGATAGCAGGGATTCTGCTCCATTCTCCATTAAGCGCTTTCCCACCCTCCAAACCCCGCTCACCAGGTAGGACCGCGCTCCTGGGTCTGGTCTGCGCAGCTGCGAGGGCTCCAATTTGGGTAAGAGGTCTTTAAATAACCCGTGCATGCCTAATTATACATAGATTTATTTTACGGAGGTGAGAGGGCAGCACTTGTTGCTACTGCTCTGTGACCAGTTTTCTCAAATGTGGCCGTGAGTGATCCAGAGGTGTAGTAGTGGTGGTGGTGGTGGGGAGTGTAAAAGGGGATGGATGGAGAATAGGAGGTGACGGATTTTGATTCTCTTTAGACAGGTGGCCATGGACCTACTGCCCACTCGGGGCCCCGGAGGCCCTGACTTATTGTCAGGGCTGCATCCGGCCGTCGCATCTCCAGCCAACCAGAGCACGGGGGCGTCGGCGGACAATGGGACCGGGTCCGGGCCAGGTGCACAGGCCGTCACGCCGTTCCAGAGCTTGCAGTTGGTGCATCAGCTGAAGGGACTGATCGTGCTGCTTTACAGCGTCGTGGTGGTCGTGGGGCTGGTGGGCAACTGCCTACTGGTGTTGGTGATCGCGCGGGTTCGCCGGCTGCACAACGTGACCAACTTTCTCATCGGCAACCTGGCCTTGTCGGACGTGCTCATGTGCGCCGCCTGCGTTCCTCTCACTTTGGCCTACGCCTTCGAGCCGCGTGGCTGGGTATTCGGCGGCGGCCTGTGCCACTTGGTCTTCTTCCTGCAGCCGGTCACAGTCTACGTGTCGGTGTTCACGCTCACCACCATCGCCGTGGACCGTTACGTGGTGCTGGTGCACCCGCTGCGGCGACGCATCTCGCTGCGCCTCAGCGCCTACGCGGTGCTGGCCATCTGGGCGCTGTCCGCGGTGCTGGCGCTGCCCGCCGCGATGCACACATACCACGTCGAGCTCAAGCTGCACGGCGTGAGCCTCTGCGAGGAGTTCTGGGCGTCCCAGGAGCGCCAGCGCCAACTCTACGCCTGGGGGCTGCTGCTCGTCACCTACTTGCTCCCTCTGCTGGTAATCCTCCTGTCTTACGTCCGGGTTTCGGTGAAGCTCCGGAACCGTGTAGTGCCCGGCTGCGTGACCCAGAGCCAGGCTGATTTGGACCGGGCGCGGCGCCGCCGCACTTTCTGCCTGCTGGTGGTGGTCGTGGTGGTGTTCGCCGTCTGCTGGCTGCCGCTGCACGTCTTCAACCTGCTGCGGGACCTCGACCCGCGCGCCATTGACCCCTATGCCTTTGGGTTGGTGCAGCTGCTCTGCCACTGGCTTGCCATGAGCTCGGCCTGCTACAACCCCTTCATCTACGCCTGGTTGCACGACAGCTTCCGAGAGGAGCTGCGCAAGCTGTTGCTCGCCTGGCCTCGTAAGATCGTGCCGCAAGGTCAGAACTTGACGGTGAGCGTTGTCATCTGAGGCCACGATGCCAGACCTTGCTTGGGGAGCTGCATGTCCTCTGGCCTCTGAGGGTGCCCATCGGAAGTCAGACTGGAGAGTTTACTCTCAGCACCAGAGTTAAGCCAACACCGGGCAAAATTTCCAGGCCAACTTTCTTGTCCAGCTGTCTGTTTTATCTATGTTTCTTTGTAAAATTTTAAGTGGGCTTTGGTGGGTGTCTTGTGCTTTACTCAGAGGAGGCCAGGAAGAGGGAAGAGGATTTATTATTTCTTCCTTATGCCCTTGAAAACCAAACAAAGTTTCTTTTCCAGGTTCAGAAAAGTATTTCAGAACCGTGGCTGTCTTCCTTGCTTTCCCTGACTGCTAGAGCAGTGGTGAGAAAAAGGAACAGTGAGAGTGGGATTTAAAATGACTCTGTCAGGGTTGGGAAAGCCCAACTAAAATATAGCATCTGATATTGCTTAATCAGTCTGAACCCATGAATTTCTAGGATTTCAGGAAAATACGTATTACAAATCTACATCTAGAATTTTAGCATTTCCCAAATAAGATTTTTATACACCAAAAGAGTTTCGATTTTAAAGCCACTTGAATTTATAGTACAAAAGCACTTCAAAACACCGCTTAATGAACTTGCTTGTTTTCCCTCCTCCTTACTCCCCAGCCAATATTTAAAATGATGATTTTAAATATTTCAGTCAATAAAGTGATAGATAAATAGTTAATGAGGACAAGGTCCAAGTCACTTAAGGGGATATATAACTGTACACGAAGACCAGTATCATATTACATCTGTGTGTGTTTGTGTACATACACCCAGTGTTTGACACAAGGCAGTCACTCAAATATTTGATTTTCTGAATTCTCAATGTAAAACGTGTGCCATAGCATTCTCTTGCATTTTCTAATTACTCTATTGCAACAGATCAACAGATGTCATCTGACTGCTCAGCACCTGCTTTGTGCTGACACAGTTGGAACATGATCATCCCAGAATACAAGGACTAGAAGAAGTTTATTTAAGAACAGAACATAAAAATAAACTGCCACTCACAGGATGCATTCATATATCAAGACTTGATTCCTTCCAGGGATAAATGGACAGGTGAAGAGTGTTGGGTCATGATATGAGGGTGATAATCCTCCTAAACCATGTGCAAAATCTGCAAATGAGGACAAGTGCCTTGGGACAAGGGACTCCACATTGAATGCTGAAAAAACAATGGGGGCAGTGAGGGTAAGAGTGTTGGGAACTGATATACAATATCCAGCTGTCACATCAGTTCCTGTGGTATACGTGGCATGAACTAGAGTCTGGAGCTTGGTCACCATCTGTAAGATTCTAATACTGCCCCAGCTCCCTAAGCAGCAGAATCAGTGTTTTCCCCCTGGTGCTTCTCTTACTCTCAGAAATTTGGGCACTCATTCATCAAAGTGTGCCCTGGAAGGAAGAGAAAGAGGGAATGATCCAGGGATGATAAGATTAAATCCCTTTGCTCTAATATCAGCAACCATGATGGTTGAGTGAGTATTTACCCATGATTGGGCTAACTACCAATACCAGTCATTAGTAGTTACACAACTAATTTTTTAATTTTCTGCAGGAAGGGGAAGGGCAGGAAAGGCTGTCCTGAGAGGAAAAAAAGACAGGTTAAGATGGAAGATGCAAGTCATTTCTGGCAATGGCACTCAAGAAGTGTCCTCTTTCTAAAGAATCTCAGAAACATCTGAATGAAGCTTCAATTGCACCTACTGAAGGTGTTAAGAGTTTGGGATTGATTCTGATGGTAAGCTACCATGTCACGCTTGGTGTCTACTCTTTTTGCCATGAGACAATATGTGACCTATCACAGAGAGGCAAATCCTTGTAATCAGGGTGGACAAGTATTCATTCAATAGATTTATCACATATCTCCAATATGTAAGGGCAGAGTATGAGTCCAATTGGTTTTAAAAAGGTACCATCATTCAATTGCCTTATAAAGTTATACACCATGAATTATTCCAAATCCCAGTTGCCAGGGTGTTAAAAAAAAGTTGTTGCCTGATTAGCTAGATTTAAGTCTATATGAACTGTGCAAAGAAAATATTCCATTTAATTACTAGAAAAGGTGCCATCAGTTTCTATAATATGTATGACTTAAATTAAAAATGTAAACATTTATGTAGACTCTATGGAGAGCTTGAAGAGGTTGGAGAATTATGCCATGCTGATAAACATTTTTTTTTACAAATTATGCAAATTGGCCACCGAACAGCAACTAATTATTTTTTACCCCATCTGAAATCCACTTGGAAGTACCTAGTTTGGCTGTAAAACAAAAATCAAACAAACAGATTTTAAAAAATCTGTCAGCATTGCAATTCTAGAGAAATCCACATCGGGCTGTAGGTAGAAGATTTTATTTAATATAATTCACTTTGGTTAATACCAAGCAACTAAAATGTGTACCAGGTCTCAAAATAAACCAGGCATATTCCTCCAAGGAGTCATACAGGTAGTAAAGCTGGGAACTAAGCCAGCCTGGCACTTGGCAGCAGCCCTTCCTGGAGCTGATGGCGGTTCTGTAATCCTCTTTGTGAGCATTGTCACCAGGTCTCACTTTTGGCAGCATGTCAATAGATTTATCTCACTAAATTGTCTGAGGAGTGTTTCAATATGTGTTGGCAACAGTTACTAGAAATAGCAACTGTGAGAAATACTAGGGTAACAATATTTCAATTGGAGAAGGCTTCCTCAATTTTTGTTCCTGTGGATTTTCAGACTGATCTTTCACAAGGGCACCTAAATTCTGGGTTTATTTTCTCTGGTAGGCTAGTTAACTGCCTTTGTCCTGTGCTTTGCACCCCTGATTAGCTAGAGGTCTTGTAAATACCAGGCACAGAACTGACCTCAAAAGGACTCAGGCAAGAATGTGGCTAACAACTGGAAGTGAACACAGGAGCCATCCCATACAGATGGGAAGTCAGTAACTCCTTCGTTTCCTAAGAGAGGTCCTTGGTTTCCCTCCATTCACAGATAGATGTCTTTGCTCTCTGTGTAAGATGCATGTGTTTCTAATTCACTGTGTGACTCTCCTCTGGCTGGGGCTTGTATCGTGTTGGATGCAATGTGGATGCTCAATAAACATTAACTCAATCGTTCAGTCTCCAGACGTGGGACTAACACACACACTGAAATTACACAGACTCAGATGGCCAGAGTCAAAGCAAGGATTAATCATGTCAAAGAAAACATGCTAATTCATCTAGATTTGTCAATTTCAGCTAATTCCAGGGATCAAGAGTTCACTTTGGATCTTCTGGGACTCCTGCCCCCAACCTTAGTAATGCTAGCCCTTCAATCCATGGCATCAAGCCCTATGCAGCCTGTGACCACAGGTGTCTAAATCCACAGGTCTACCAAAGTGATGGCAGTGAATTTCATGCTAAATTTTTATGTCACCATGAATCTGGGTCATTATTTAAATGTGTCAGTATTTTATCACCTATTTCCCCACATATGACTTGGGAAATTTGAAAACATCCAACACATGGATCCATCAATAAAATTGAAAATGATCATCTAGGTTCAAAAATTTTCATGGCAGAGTCAAAAACAGGATTTTCTGGTATATCTAAAGTAGGACTTAAAATGAATTTATATATACCTCTCCCAGAATCCTCTTAATCTGCAATGTGAGATAAACTGGTATACAGATACTGGAAATGTAAAATATTTATTTGGGTCGAATGAGAGTTGCAATCTTGATTTGTTAAAGTACTGCACATTCCTGACCAGTCTTTGAAAGTAGAAAGCCTTATTTTGAAAACTGAGCATGCACACTTCTAACTGGATTTGAATTGTGCTTCTCTGCTGTTCAACTCAATTCCTCTTCATTTCCCACTCTTTGTTTCTCCAGAGTTCTTTTCTCTGCTACCTTTCCAAATTATCTATAAAATACCTTCTATCAGAAGTGCCCAGTAAAGCTGAAGTGGTGGGATTCAAGCATCTATCCTCTGGGGGTCTTTATCAGGTGAAACATATGGGAGAAATACCCTGGCTAATTTCAGCTTCAGGGAGCAGGCTGCACCGAGTGTGTCTACAGCTCGGCTCGGTGTCTGATTGTGCCTTGGAGCTCACACAATTAGTTGTTTCACAGATACGCTCCAGGCAAAGGTGTATGAGGGGAGTTTGTCATAGGACTGCCATAGGGCCCTTGACCTAATGAATCTCAGAGCTCTCAAGAGGACCCTAACAAAGAAAGGTCAAGTGTGTCTCATTTCAATGTTTGGGGCTGGAGTAAGGAAACCTGAGCCAGAGAAAGCAAGGGCCCAATAAGCCTCTCTTTAAAGCACTGCCTGTCTCCCTCCTTCAGCACCCACAGACTCCTCTTCTTGACTTGCTAACAACTAAATTCCGCAGCTCCAGGACCCATCTGCTCCTTCTGGAATGACATCTAATGATGAATGGAAAGCTGCATCCAAGCAATGAAAAAGTCCTTAAACTGGAGAAAATAAAGACTCCAGGTTTGAGGTCTCAGAAGTCAGGTGCTGCGCTTCTCTCCCCTAATGCAGAATACCCCGATCACCCTGAGGTTTGGCCCAGTCACCTGGGTCAGAGGCACAGCCCTAAAGGATAACAAGTCCTAGGGTGGTCAGATTGGGAGGCTGTGGCCATCCCCAGCGCACCTACGGGCAGGTTTCTGGCCATCCAGTTCTTCAGAGCCTGCTGCCCTTTGCAGGGCAAACTCTGGGGGTGCACTGACTTTCTCCTTATGTGAAAGAAGATCCAAGAGCAGTTGCAGGTGGAGAGCTGGAGCACTAGCAAGCATCTTTAGTGGCCACAACTGTCACTTTAGAACCAGTCTTGCCAGAGCTGCACTTCACCCTCTCTCCTCCAGCAAAAACTTTTTTTTCTAATATAATTATAGAACTTGGGAACATTTAAGCATCAAAATTATTTTCTGGGAGAGGACGGGGGAATGTCTTCTAAAGGCTTAGAGTGACAAGAATAGTGAGCCATCTCGATGTGCGGCTGCACCAAAGCAAAATGAACTAGTGGGAACGCGCGTCCTCCTGCCTAAGGTGGCCGCGGGAACTGGGCTCCATCCAGGACCTCCCGGGGCCAGGCCTCTCGCCCTCTAGGGCTAACCGCGAAGGGGGCGTTCCAACTTCGAGCCGAGGGGTTGGCTGGCAGACCTAGAGGCGTGCTGTGCCAGGTCCTGGGAGTTCTAGAGGGGCCTGTGCGCAGCGCCAGCATGTGTAGCGTCACCACTAATACCCACGCCACACCCATGGGTGGTGGGGCCAATCTCCCGGCCCAAAGGCGAAAAGCGTCGTGCGCCACACGGGTAGGCGGTCCAGCAGGACGTAGTTCCTGGGGTCGTGCAAGGCACTGCACATCGTGGGCTGCGCTCTCGACATCCAGGAGGGAGTTATGAGTAACCAGCTCCCTTTCCATCCACATTAGCAGCCACATCCGGGCACTGCACGATGTGAGCAACTTCTGGCCTTCTAGGACGTGCTCCTGTTTCCATGTGTGTGCTGCTGACCTTGGCTTACGCCTTCGAGCCGCGTCGCTAGGTGCACGGCGCCTTCCTCTGCTTCTCCGCGGTCCTCCTGCAGCCCTCTACCGCGCCGTGTCAGGGTCTGCGCTTGCGGGCTTCGCCATGGATCTCTGCATGAGTTCGTGGCTACCCTGCGGCCGAGCTGCGTGTTGGAGGCGCCTGAAGGGCCACGCACCTATGTCGCGGGGTTCGTGGTGGGCGAGAGCGCAGATCTACTCCAAGGGCACGTCGTGGACCCCTCCGTAAGGTCCCCGGAGTCCTCTGGAGTCCGCCAACCTCCCAGCCCCTCACAGCGCGCGGCCGGGCCCCGCCACCGCGCCTTAAGGCGGAGCGTTGGCCCCGGGTGGCGGCGCCTTCTGCTGTTCATCCCGGAGGCCCGCGACGACTGCTGTCCCCACCCTCACTCCTCGCGCTCTTTCCCCTGCTCCAGGAACCAGACCTGCGCCTCAGCCCCAGCGCTCCTTCGCGATGCTGCACCTGCTCTGTCCCTGACGCCCTGGGCTCCGTGGGCCCCAGCACAGATTGGGCTCTGGAGGATGCTCTCCAGTTCTTGCCGAACTCCGGGTCTCGTCTCGGATCCCCACCATCTGATTTCCACCCTCACTCTCCCAGTCCCCACACTTAAGTTGGCGTTGCACACAGCAAGAAACCCCTTTCTTGTAGGAGACGGCCCCTCCCCACCTGAAGCGTGTCAGCCCCCCACCCCCCAAAGGGCAGAGTCATTTAGAGAAGATCACTTCCAGAGGTGCAAAGTCAACCATCAGTGTCCCCACTGAAGGGGAGCCAGCAGAAAAAAACAAGTTCACAAGAAACTAGAATGGTCCACAGACAGATCTCAGTGCCAGAAGAGTGATACCTAAACCAGGCCATGTGGGTTTAGGAGAGGAGATGTCCAATTATGATCATGGCGATTGAAGAAGGTTTCAAGAATGAGGGGGCAGTAGAAGCAGACTTTGAAGGACTCCTGGAATTTTAAAGCAATGAAGAGAGAAAGGCAGGAAAAACATTAGCAAAGGTGCAAGATAAGGAAAGGGAGTTGCCCACTGGAAAGTGTCTGTGCCTAGGAAAGTAGTGAAAGGTGGGTTGGCTGAAGGCAGATCCAGGAAGGTCGGGAATACAGTTAAATGTGCTGAATTCTTAGTGCGTGCTTGGCACAGTGCTAGCTACCTTCTGTTACATCATCTATTAGCATGTTAGGAGAGTAGGCATAATCATTATTATGCTCATTTTTCAGATGGGAAGACAGACACTTAAGGAAGTCAAGTAATTTGTCAAGGTGTCACAGCTAATAGATGGTGGAGTTGGGATTTGGATTTAGGCAGTATGATTCCAAAGTCTGCATTCCTAACACTGTACTACCCTAACTAGAATTTCAACCTAGGAGTCTGTCCCTCTGTGGGAAGCAGTAGGGAGCTATTGAAGGTTTTGAATGAGTGGGAGGTAAAGGAATGACTTGATCAGGAATGTACTTTAGGTCTTAGCTTAAATGTCACTTCCCTGGAGAAGCCCTCTCTGACTGCCTCATTTAAAGTAGGTTTGACCTCTTATTGTTTAGTTTACCCTCTTGTTTGCTCTCTTCATAGCGCTCATCACAATTTGTAATGACACAGTGATTTGTTTGTCTTTCTCACCAGATGTGAGGATACAGGCTACATCTGTTTTATTCACTTATGTCTCCCCAGAGTCTAGTGTGGTGCCTGGCACCCAGTGGGCACTTCACAAACATTTTTGTTGAGTGAATGACTATATTTGACCTTCACCACAGTGCCAGGAAGGAAGGAAAGAAGGCATTTTCCCTAAGGGGGCTATGGAGGAAGTAAGGGGAGTAACTCACCCAAGTTGCAATGGGGGGAATGGGATTCCCACCCAGATCTTCTGGCCCCAAGGCAAGGCCCTGTCCACTCCACCATAGGCACCTTATGTTTAGAAGGTGTGGTGAGGAATTTACTCTTCCCTTTGCCTCTGTCTTTAGCCAGACACAAACACTTCCCTGCAGAGAGCAAGGCTGGACCCAAGAGCTTTGCTATATTGGAAGTAGCTGCCTCCCTGTGTTGGGCCTGGGCTTTTGTCAGGGAATGTTTTCAGTGTTGCCTCACAAAGTGCTCAAAGCACTCTCTGGATTTCCTTTCTAGTTTTTCTAATAGAACCTCTTTTTTATCACAGTGGTGATGGTGGGAATTACTTTTCAAATAACAAAATCAAGTGAGTTAAGTTACTTGCTTCAAAATACAGGTACAATTGTCCACTTCTAAGGGTTCCTAAACCTCACCATGCACCATCAGAATCATCTGCACAGCTTTTTAAAAGTACCCGTTCCTAGTCCTTATCTGAGACCTACTAAATGAGACCCTCTGGGTGTGGGATCTGTATCTATATTTTTTTAAATGGTGATTGGGAACTAATTGAAAAAAAAAATGTTGATATAGTGGACATTTTGAAAATAAAAATCTTGCTGAAAAATACATCTATGTTGTGGAACTGGAATCCTGGATGCATCTAGAGCAGGGGGAGGGATGTTTCTCGGTTGCTTTGAATGGGTAAAGTACTGTCTTCTTTGGGGGATTTCTCAGTCCTACTGATAGCATGTTAACAGGGTGAAGTGAGCCCTGCCCGGCCTCACACATGCCATCTCCAGTTTCTTTCTCTGAGATTCCTACTCCATGCCAAGTTCATACATTTCCAATACCCACAACAAGGAGGATACTGGTATCCCAGTTTTACAGATCAAGAAATTAAGCTCATAGAAATCACTTACTCAAAGTCAGTGGCTGGCACTGGAATTTGAGTCCTGGGCTATCTGGCTCCAAAGCCCTTTCCTGACACATTATCAATTGACATGATAATGATGACAAATAATAATAGTATTAGTAAGGAATAGTGCTATCTTTAATGAAAGTTTGCTACATTCCAGGTAGCTAATTAAATGGTTGTTTTACCACCAAAAAAAAAAATAAATAAATAAATAAATAAAAATTAAAAAAGCGTGTTGTTTGCCAACACGGTGATGGGTTGTCCTGGACCACTTTCTCTTTGTCTCTGTTGCCTTATATTTGTTAGTATCCTCTGATATCCAAACAGCTGGTGTCCCAGCACATCTTGCACAAAGGCTAGTTCTGAGACAAAACCCAAGCCCACAGTGAGTTTCTGTAGCAAACCCATGCTCTCTGTGGAGGCTGATCATGTGAGGTCTAAAATTCTACCATGAGACAGAATCCCTTCTTGCCTTCCTACCTTCCCCTCTTTTTCCTTCCCTTCTTCCTCCCAACAAACATTCATTGTCCAGATCTTTTCTCCTTTGCTGCTGGTTATTTTCCACTTGAATGGAAGGGCAGAGACTGTTTTGGTTGCTTGAATGAATGTCCTACTAAATACATAAGTGCATGGCAATTTTTTAGGCCATTACTACCCTGGCAGTCATTATTATAATCAGCAGGTAATGATACTCGGGGACCATAGTTAAAGGCTGGATAGAAATCAGCCTGCTATGGGTAAGAGAAGAAAGATAATGGTAAGAATGTATATATTTTTTTAACCTGTAAATTTCTCATGCTTTTGTTGCCAAGGTAGTTCAGATGTGTGTCATAATGAATCCATTCATTAAGGGTGATTAGGTTTTGAGTTCATTGAATATTTACTGAAGGCTCCACATCATCCTTTTCCTGTGGTCAGTATACCTGCTCAGAGAATGGCAGCCCATCATGAGATTTCAAGTGCAAACCAGACTCCCGGTGAAGAGGCTGACTCCCTGATTCCTGCGGCTCATGGCGCAGATCCTTGGAGGGGCAGACACAGCCACAAGGCTGATATCTGTATTTGATGGCAGCTGGTCTTTTGGGGGCAGGGCAGGCACTTCCCACATTACAAACTGCGGCTGTAGCAGGGCGAGCGGGGACTTGGAGATGATTGAGTGTTTCCCACTGGCTGGTCATGCTGCAAAATAAACCACCCAGCACAGTGGATGAGAGACTCTGAAAACATGCAGAGTCCAAGGCCCTCAGAGGCACCCCTGAGGGAGCATCTAGTTCAGCCTCCTCATTTAGGAGATTAGGTGATGGATGTCCTGAGAGGGTGTGAGGCTTATCTCAGGCTCTACAGCTTGTGTTAGTGGCACAGCAGGGTCACACTTATGTCATTTCTATTATTTGTTCTATTATTTTTTCTGGTTTTGTAAAGAATTAATCACATGGCAAAAAAAGCCAAAGAATACATAAAAGTATAAGGGTGAAAAGTGATTTTCCAAGCTTTACAAACACTTCACTGTGAGTTTAGGCAGGAGCAGGCTTTTTTCAGACACCATTAAGAATAAAACAGCTACTGTGAATAGAACAATGGGCAGGCAACTGAATAGCAACCCAACTGATTAATGGGTTTTCTTTTAAAACAGTTGATTGAAACACACACACACACACACACACACACACATACATTTTACAATGATAGCAGGTCAGTTGGATGACATTCCAGGTGATGTCTATTTAAGGCAAATATGTTAATTTATATTCCTTGGCACTACTCGGGCCATCATAGAGCACCATGTTGGATGATAGTGCTCTGGAAGGTGTTGAGAAAGGAGAGAGCCTAGTGGGACTCACATTGGTTGAATTCCCATTATCTCTGTTTACCTTTACAGTAACTTTTAGGAGGTAGGTATTAGTGTATTATTTAACATGAAAAAAACTTGGGTGCCAAGAGGTTCATTTAACTCGCCCCAGAATTGCAGCAATAAGCTTGCAGCAGGAATGGCCTGGCAAGGGGCATCAGGAGGATGAGTTAATGCCACCTTCTTTCAGCTGTGCCCTTCAGCTCAAGCTTAAAATTACAGGGAGGGAACATCTAATGGGCCTGGTTTGGTTTCCTTGGGCAGTGGTTCAGGGAACCTGAGTCCCGTCTCAACAGTCTGGAACCACAGAGAAAGAGCTAATGACTCAAAGGAAGTGAGAGTGCCAGTATGAAGGAAGAATGGAGGTGTGTGTGTGTGGGGCAGCCCCAGACACAAACATCCCCCAGAATAAGCTCCTCACTATGAGGAGAAGAGATCTTGTCTTGCCTGTATCAGATGGGTCCCTCACTCATTCATTCACATACTCACCCACTCATTGACGTTTTTGACATCAGCTAGGTGCTCTGGGTGGTACAAAACAAGAGTTGAGACATGCTCTCTCTCTGTGGGAACTACAGTTGACCTGGGGTCAGAAGACAGGCATGAAAACCATAACCCATAGAGGATGGGTCCAAAGACTAGACTAGACGTAATCCAGATACCTGCTATTGGGGATTGTGTCATGTTTCCCCACAAAAGACATCGTCAAATCCTAATCCATGTTTCTGTGGGTGTGAGCCCATTTGTAAATATTAAGAGTTATGGCGCAGCCAAACTGAATGGATGGGCCTTAATCCATATGACTGGAGACCTTGTGAAAAGAGGAAATTCAGATACAGTTCAGTTAGAGAAAGCCACAGGGAAAAGCCAAAGAGGAGAAAAAGATGTGATGGAGGACTGCAGTCACTGGAATGCTACTGACCCCGGGCAGGAGTGGAGAAGCACAAGCCTGTTGACATCTGTGAGTCAGCAAATTCCTGTTGTTTAAGCCAACTAGTGCACGGATTTGTCATGGCAGCCCTGGCAACCTAAGATGCCAGCTGAAGTCAACCTCCTTTGAGATTTAAATAAAATCAGTGTAGTCCAGCATCCCTCATTCTGGCTAGAGGGATACTGAAGATTTCTGAGAATGCCTAGGGCATTTGTTCCCATGATCGCTTGATTATTTCTGGCTCTGAGTTCCCGCCCCAAGTGAACTCCTGTATTCTCTCGATCTTCGTCTCTTGTGGTTGTGTTCTTTCCGCTTGGATCAGCCCTGGTGTGGACCTCAGCCATTTTCCCTGATTTACCCTCAAGCCTGTCACCCCAGGAGGATTTTACATCCCGGTAGTATGAAGTACTTAAAACATCATCAAAGTCCCTCAGCAACCCCCAAAGTGAAAAATTGCTGTTGGTCTCATTGATTTTTAATATGTTTCAGTTTTCAAACTATTGCTTCAAGATTACCCCCATATCTCATTTCTTCTCTTGTCAACTTTGTCCTTCAGCTCTTCAGCTCCTATTCATCTTGGAGCTAATTTTAACATATCCAAAGATAGTGTCATGAGTTTCATTGCTGGGAAACAAACTCAGAGACAAAGTAGCATTCAGGGCATTTAGTAAGGAGTGCTTTGAGGATCAACAACATGTGGAAGGAAAGGAGACAATGTAACATTTTGGTTTTGGCATTTTTTTTTCACTCAGCATTACTCTGGAGATTCACCCAGGTTGTTGCATGCATCAATAGTTCCATCCTTTTTGTTGCTGTATGGTTTTCCATGGTATGGATGGCCCAGAGTTTGTTTAGCCATATGCCCATTGAAGGGCCTTTGGGTTTTTTCCAATTTAGGGCTGTTATGGCCAAAGCTGCTATGAACATTTATGTACAAGTTTTTATGTGAACCACAAGTCTTCATTACTCTGGGATAAATGCCCAGGGGTGCAATTGCTGAGTGGTATTGTAGTTAACACTTTTAGTTTTTTTAAGAAACTGCTAAACCATTTTCCAGAGTTGTTAGACCATTTCACATTCCCATCAGCAGTGTGTGTGTGTGTGTGTGTGTGTGTGTGTGTGTGAGATACCTTTTCTCTGCATCCTTGCCAGCATTTGGTGGTGTTGCTATTTTTAATTTTAGTCATTCTTATAGTGAAAGCTCATTGTGCTTTTGATTTGCATTTCCTTAATAGCTAGTGATGTTGAACATTCTTTTCATGTGCTTATTTGTCATTCATATGTCTTCTCTGGTGAAATGTTTTCCCATTCTTTTGCCCATTTTCTCATTGGATTGTTGGCTGTTTTACTGCTGAGTTTTGAGAGTTCTTAATATAGTCTAGATTCTAGTCTTTTGTCAGATATATGGTTTCTAACATTTTTTTTTTCCCACTATGTAGCTCATCTAATCATCCTCTTAACAGTTTTAAATTTTGATGAGGCCCAGTATATCAATTTTTCCTTTTGTGGATCATGTTTTTATTGTCAAGTCAAAAAACTCTTTGTCTAATACTAGATCTTGGAGATTTTCTCTTATGTGCCCTTTCTAAAAGTTCTACAGTTGTACATTTTACATTTACATCTGTGATCCATATTAAGATCATTTTTGTATAATATGAGGGTTAGGTTAAGGTTTGCTTTCAGGTTATGTGTGCGTGTTTTAATGGGTTCCTTGGGGGTATTCTATGTAGAGAATCATGTCATCTGCAAATAGGGCCGTTTTTATTTCTTTCTTATCTCTTTGCTTTTTATTTCCTTCTCTTGATCTACTGCATTGGTTAGAACTTCACCATTATGTTGAATAAGAGTGGTGAAAGTGGACACCCTTGCATTCTTCCTGATCTTAGGGGAATATCATTCACTTTTTCACCATTATGTATATGTTAGCTGTAGCTTTTTGTAAATGCTCTTTAGGTTTTTTTTTTATCATTATTAAATTCAGTTTTATTGAAATACATTCACACACCATACAATCATCCATGGTATACAATCCACTGTCCACAGTATGATAACATAGTTATGTGTTCATCACCACAATCTATCTCTGAACATGTAAATGCTCTTTATCAAGTCAAGGAAGTTGCTTTCTATTCCTTTTTTTAAAAAATTTTAATTTTTATTGAGATTGTTCAAATACCATACAATTATCCAAAGATCCAAAGTGTATAATCAGTTGCCCCCGGTACCCTCATACAGCTGTGCATCCATCACCACAATTAATTTTTGTTCAATTTCTAGAAACTTTTCATTACTCTGACAAGAAATAAAGACAAAGAAGTGGAAAAAAAGAAAAAAAAAAAAAAAAAAAAAAAGAAAAAGAACAAGAAAGAAAAAGAAAGAAAAGGAAACTCAAATCCTCCCATATCCCTAACCACCCCCCCTCCATTGTTGACTCATAGTATTGGTATAGTACATTTGTTACTGTTTATGAAAGAATGTTGAAGTACTACTGACTGTAGTATATAGTTTGCAATAGGTATATATTTTTTCCCTATATGTCCCTCTATTATTAACTTCTAGTTGTATTGTTATACATTTGTTCTGGTTCATGGAAGCGATTTCTAATATTTGTACGGTTAATCATAGACATTGCCCACCATAGGATTCAGTTTTATACATTCCCATCTTTTGACCTCCAATTTTCCTTCTGGTGACATATGTGACTCTGAGCTTCCCCTTTCCACCCCATTCATGCACCATTCAGCACTGTTAGTTATTCTCACAACGTGCTACCATCACCTCTGTTCATTTCCAAGTGTTTAAGTTCATCCTAGTTGAACATTCTGCTCGTACTAAGCAACCGCTCCCCAACTTTACCTCATTCTATACCTTGGTAACTTATATTTCATGTGTATGAATTTGCATATTATAATTAGTTCCTATCAGTGAGACCCTGCAGTATTTGTCCTTATGTGTCTGGCTTATTTCACTCAGTATATTGGCCTCAAGGTTTCGTCATCAACCCATTTTTTTTTTAAAGATGGTTTTGTTCACACACCATACATTCCATCCTGAGTAAACAATCAATGGTTCCCTGTATAGTCACATATTTATGTGTTCACTACTCTCACCACTATCTATATGAGGGCATCTACATTTCTTCCACAAAGCAGGAGGAAGAGTCAAACAAGGTAGAGAGGCAAAAGAAAAAGAAAGAGAAAAAGAAAAAAAACAAAACAAAACATGACAGCTAGGAAGCAGCAAAAGGAAAGATAACCTTAAATCAAAGTAGAATGAATAGTCAGACAACACTACCAATGTCAAGTGTCTCAAACCCCTCCCCTATTCCCCCCCTCTTATCTGCATTTACTTAGTTTTGTCGCCTTTGTTACATTAAAGGGAGCATAATCAACAATTCTGTTAATTATGGTCTCTAGTTTACATTGATTGCATCCCTCCCCCAATGCCTCCCCATTTTTAACACCTTGCAAGGTTGACATTCGCTTGTTCTCCCTCATGAAAGAACATATTTGTACATTTTATCACAATTGTTGAACGCTCTAGGTTTCACCGAGTTACACAGTCCCATTCTTTATCTTTCCTCCTTTCTTCTGGTGTCCCACATGCTCCCAACCTTCCTCTCTGAACCATATTCCTCTCTCAACCAGATGCTGTGCTACCATCTCCCAAAATTGTTTTCCAAATCTCTCACTCCTGTCTTCTCCCATGACTCTATAGTGCTCCCTTTAGTATTTTCTGTAGGGCAGGTGTCTTGTTCACAAAGTCTCTCATTGTCTGTTTGTCGGAAAATATTTTGCGCTTTCCCTCATATTTGAAGGACAGTTTTGCTGGATATAGGATTCTTGGTTGGTGGTTTTTCTCTTTCAGTATCTTAAATATATCACACCACTTCCTTCTTGCCTCCATGGTTTCTGCTGACAGATCCACACATAGTCTTACTAAGCTTCCTTTGTATGTGATGGATTGCTTTTCTCTTGCTGTTTTCAGGATTCTCTCTTTGTCTTTGATGTTTGATTATCTGATTATTAAGTGTCTTGGTGTAGGCTTATTCAGATCTATTCTGTTTGGAGTATGCTGCGCTTCTTGGATCTGTAATTTTATGTCTTTCATTAGAGATGGGAAATTTTCATTGATTATTTCCTCTATTATTGCTTCTGCCTCTTTTCCCTTCTCTTCTCCTTCTGGGACACCAATGATACATACATTCTTGTATTTCATTTTGCCCTTAAGTTCCCAGAGACGTTGCTCATATTTTTCCATTCTTTTCTCCATCTGTTCCTTTGAGTGTAGGCTTTCAGGTGTTTTGTTCTCCAGTTCCTCAGTGTTTTCTTCTGCCTCTTGAGATCTGCTGTTGTGTTTCCATTGTGTCTTTCGTCTCTTGTGTTGTGCCTTTCATTTCCACAGATTCTGCCCATTGTTTTTTTGAACTTTTGATTTCTGCCTTATGTATGCTCAGTTTTTTCTTTATAGCCTTTATGTCTTTTGCCATATCTTCTCTAAACTTTTCAAAATGATTTAGCATTAGTTGTTTAAATTCCTGTGTCTCAGTTGAAGTGTAAGTTTGTTCCTTTGATTGAGCCATAACTTTGTTTTTCATAGTGTAAGCTGTAGTTTTCTGTTGTCTAGGAATCTGACCTCCTAGGCCCCCCAATCAGGTTTTCCCAGATGAGAACAAGCTCAGGTCACAGGAGGAAATATTCAGTGTCCGCTTTCCCTGACAGTGTGTCTTAGAGGATTGAGACACCCTGTGCTTTTCTGCCCAGCAGGTGGCACCTGTCAGCCTGTCATGGGCTGGTGTAGGGGGGTGTGGCCCATGGCTCTCCTCCCCCAGGCTCTGGGGTCTGGCCTTGAATAGAAGGCGGGTAGTAGAGCTGGGCCCCTCCTCTTTCTCTTGGGAAGCTGCGCCCCCTAGAGAGAGGTCATTTGCATATAAATAGATTCTTTGTTTCTCTGGCTCTGCTATCTCCACCTTTGTCTGGGCCAGAGTGCTGTGATTTAAAAATGGCCGAGGCTTTCTTGACTGCAAAGCTGTGAGCTGAAAATGGCTGAGGCTTTCTCCACTGAGCTGCCCAGGTTGACAGGGAGAAAAAGGGACAGAAAAGCTCCCAGATTCACCTGTTGGCCAGAGATAGCACCCTATCCTCTGGGCTCCCCATCCTGAGACAGATATGTCCGCTGACTCTCCCAAGGTCAGTCATCACCAAAAGCCTCTGTCTGCTTGTTGGGGATTCTCTGTCTGTATTGAGCAGTTAACATTAAAACCCCAGTTGGAGCTGGGCTGAGATACACTAGCTTGTTCAGCAAGTGCTGCTCTCTAGCACCGCAAGGCTTCTGTGAGGGAGGGGCTCTCGGCTCTTGGCTCTCGGCTCTTGGAACGGGTCTGCAGTTTTTACTTACAGATTTTATGCTGTGGTCTTGAGCATTCCTCCCAATTCAGGTTGGTGTATGATGAGTGTATAGTCACGTTTGTCTCCCTGCAGTTATTCCAGGTTATTTACTAGTTTTTCTGTCATTTATGAATTGTTCTGGGGGGTGGGGTGGGGGTGGTAACTGGCTTCCACTCCTCTCTATGCCACTATCTTGGCTCCTCTCCCTCTATTCCTATTTTTACAACAGCTTTTAATATGAATGGGTATTGAATTTTGTCAAGTGTTTTTTCTCCATCCATTGATATGATCATGAGAATTTTCTTCTTTCACCTTTTAGTATGGTAGATTACTTTGGTTGATTTTTAAACAGTTTTATTGGGATATATTCACACACCATACAATCCATCCAAAGTATACAATCAGTGGTTCATAGTATGATCACATAGTTGTGCATTCATCACCACAATCAATTTTAGAATATTTTCTCTACTCAAAAAAAAAAAGGAAAATCCCATACCCCTTATACCCCCCCTGTGATTGACCCTTAGCATTGGTGTGGTACATTTGTTACCACTGATGAAAGAATTCAAATATCACTGTTAACTATAGTCTATAGTTTGCATTATGTGCATTTTCCCCATACACCCCTGTATTATTAACTCCTTGAAATAGTGATTTACTTTTGCTCTAGTTCATGAAAGAACATTTTTATATTTTTACTATTAATTACAGTCATCATTCACCACATGGTTCATTGTGTTATACAATCCCATGTTTTATCCTCTAGCTTTACTTCCAGTGGCATAAACAACCCTAAACTTCCCCTTTCAACCACAATCACATGCATAATTCAGTGCTGTTAATTACATTCACCATAATGTGCTACCATAACCACTATCCATTTCCAAAAATTTAAATTCAACCTAGTTAAAAAATCTACAAACACTAAGTATCCACTCCCCATTCTCTACCCTCATTCTGTCTCCTGGTAACCTATATTCTAGATTTTAACTCAATGAGTTTACTTATTACAATTATTTCATATTAGTGAGATCACAATATTTGTCCTTGTGTCTGATTTATTTCAGTCAACATGATGTTCTCAAGATTCATCCATGTTGCTGAGTGATTCAGGACTTCATTCCTTCCTACTGCTGAATAGTATTCTATCGCATGTATATACCACATTTTGTTTATCCATTCGTCATTTGATGGACACTTGGGTTGTTTCCATCTTTTGGCAATTGTGAATAATGCTGCTATGACATTGGTGTGCAAACGTCTGTTTGTGTCCCTGCTTTCAGTTCTTCTGACTATATACCTACTAGCACGATTGCCAATTCATATGGCAGTTCTTTACTTAGCTTCCTAAGGAACTGCCGAACTGTCTTTCACAGCTGCTGCACCATTTTATGCCCCCACCGACAAGGAATAAGTGTTCCTATTTCTCCACATTCTCTCCCACACTTGTAGTTTTCTGTTTGTTTAATAGTGGCTATTCTAGTAGGTGTGAAGTGATATCTCATTGTGGTTTTGATTTGCATTTCCCTGATTGCTAGTGATGTTGGGCATCTTTTCACATGCTTTTTAGCCATTTGTATACCCTCTTTGGAAAAATGTCTCTTCTAGTCTTTGGCCCATTTTTAAAATTGGTTTGTTTGTCTTTTCATCATTGAGTTGTAGGATTTCTTTATATATTCTTGATATTAAACCCTTATTGGATATGTAGTTTCCAAATATTTTCTCTCATTGGGTAGGCTAACTTTTCAACTTTTTGACAAAATCCATAGATGCACAAGAGTATTTAGTTTTGTGAAGGTCTCATTTATCTATTTTTGGTTCATTGCTTGTGCTTTGGAGGTCAAGTCTAAGAAACCTCCACCTACCACAAGGTCTTGCAGATGCTTCTTCACATTTTCTTCTGGGAATTTTATGGTCTTGTCTTTTAAATTTAGGTCTTTGATCCATTTTGAGTTAATTTTTGCATAATGTGTGAGATAGGGGTCCTCCTTCATTCTTTTGGATATGGATATCTAGTTCTCTCAGCACCATTTGTTAAAGAGACTGTTCTGGTTTGTTAATGCTGCCGTTATGCAAAATACCAGAAATGGATTGGCTTTTATAAAAGCAGTTTATTTGGTAACAAATATACAGTCTGAAGGCCATGAAAATGTCCAAATTAGGGTATCAACATGAGTATACCTTCACTGAACGAAGGCTGATGGTGTCTAGAAAACCTGTTAGCTGGGAAGGCATGTGGCTGGCATCTGCTGATCCCGGTTGTGTTCCAGCTCCTCTCTCAGCTCCTGTGCATTCTTCAAAATGTTGCTCTTGGGGTGTTTTGTCTTCTCTAAGCTTCTCCAGGGCAAACTCTGGGCTAGCATCTCCAAAGTGTCAGCAAAAGTCTGCTTTCAATGGCCATCTCCAAATATCTCTCTGTCTTTCTCAGCTGCAGTGCATTCTTGGTGCTTTCTCCCAGGATGTTTCTCTCTAAGCACCTGGAGGTCCTGTTTTGCATTTAAAGTCTATTTTGTCTGATATTAGTACAGCTACCCCAGCACTTTTTTTGCTACTATTTGCATGGAATATCATTCTCTAACCTTTCACTTTCAACCTATTTGTGTCTTTGGATCTAAGGCGAGTCTCTTGTAAACAGCATATAGTTGGGACCATGCTTTTTGTATCCATTTTTCCAATCTGTGTCTTTTGATTGGGGAGTTTAGTCCATTAACATTTCATGTTATTACTGTAAAGGCAGTACTTACTTCAGTAGTTTTATCCTTTGGTTTTTATATGTCATTGTTTTTTTGTCTCTCTTTTTACCCCTTTAGTTACCCTTACTGATCATCTTCCTTTCTTCACTCTACTCCAAGCCACTCTCCTGTCTTATTCTTTCATCCTGCAGAACTCCCTTTAGTGTTTCTTGAGGGCAGGTCTCTTGTTAACGAACTCTCTCAGTTTCTGTTTATCTGTGATTATTTTAAATGCTCTGTGTGGTCTCCTCAGGGGTGGAGGTGGTGAGCTCATTACTGCTGGGTTTTAGTGAAAGTCCTGACTCTCCATCAGGGAAGGATGCCTGGGTTATGCAGGGTGGAGATGGATGTCCAGTCTCGACCGACTCTGCTGGGTTGAGGGGGTGGAGTTGGAGCTCATTACTGTCTGCTAGGGATGGATGTCCTGGCTCCCTAATTGACCTTCTCTGATACAACCTCAGTGGAGTGTTGGGGTGCCCCATGAGGGTGAAAAACTGTGCTCCCCACTCAGGTTTTGCTGGTGTGGGTGTGGTTGGGGTCACAGTTTTTTCTGTGGTGTTTTGCTGGAGTTGAGCAGTTATCATCTAAAAGTTTTTGGTCTTGCTAAGCTTCCCCTTTCCTGCCCTTGGGCTAGAGAGGGCAGGCTTTTGTTGAGTCTTTTTTTTTTTTTTTTTTTGATTGCATCTAATGGCATTTTCATGTTGCCAGCTTTTTCAGCTCCAAGTCTGGGACACAGGAGGCAAAAGCAAACAACAACAACAAAACCCAACACCTTTCCCTCCCATACCCAGGGAACTCACCACTGTGTTGTTTCCTGGGTTTTGAGGTCCCTCTCTGGTCTGCCTTCTTTCCTCTACCTTTCAGAATCTTTATATGGTTGTTTTATGTATAATATCCAGGATTTTCAGTTGTACTTGTGGGAGCAACAGGGAAAATTACATCTACTACATCTTCCTAGAAGCAGAAGTTCTAGGATAATGTTTTTAAATGCATAAAATAAAATACATAGGTTTACAAAGGAAACCAAATATATTAGCATATAGTTATCAGAATATTAAAAAACCCAAGTTAGTGATATATTCATATATGAGTTTCCTTTTTAACACATTAAATACAATATCTAATGGTAGGTCTAATGGCTACTGTAATTTTGAAGTAATGATTTGCATAAATGGTATCTTAGTTATCTGCCACGATTGTAATGTAATGTGAAATGGTCTGTGAATTTTGCTGGTGACAGAGTCACTGGGTCTCTAATGCAACTAGAATTTTTTTTTTTTTTTTTGCCTACATTTATAATAGAAGGAAATGATACATTTTAGTTGGGTGAGTAGAGCAATAAAGGTGATTATTTTCTTATCCCAGTTCATAGACATACTGAATTCTTAACCGTGGCATTCTAGTTTGCTAATGCTTCCAGAATGCAAAACACCAGAAATGGATTGGCTTTCATAAAAGGGGGTTTATTTGGTTACAAAGTTACGGTCTTAAGGCCATAAAATGTCCAAGGTAGGATCTCTATTTTCTAAACAGTACAACTCTACAGTCAGTTTGTTCAAACACCACAATTACATGGAACTTTGAATAGGCAGTGAGATACGGTAGGTTAGTATAGGCTAGACTGAAATAGTGACACATCCCAAAGTAATTTGGACAGATAATAAAGAATATATTTACAGCCTCCCCCCCCGCCCCCAGCCCCGAGGAGCTGGGGGAAGGTGCAGAAGAGTTGGACTTCCTCACCTGGACTGGTGTTGATGTTGTCACAAACATTGGGACTGGCAGTTTGATGTGCTGAGCCCTTGATCATGGGACTTGCCCTTATGAAGCTCATCACTGCAAAGGAAAGGCTAAACTTGCATATAGTTGTGCCTAAGAGTCTCCCCCTGAGTACCTCTTTGTTGCTCAGATGTGGCCCTCTCTCTCTCTAACTGAGCCACCTCGACAGGAGAACTCACTGCCCTACCCCCTACATGGGACCCGACTCCCAGGGGTGTAAATCCCCCTGGCAATGCAGGATATGACTCCCGGGGATGAATCTGGACCCGGCGTTGTGGGACTGAGAGTATCTTCTTGAACAAAAGGGGAATGCAAAATGAGACGAAATAGTTTCAGTGGCTGAGAGATTTCAAATGGAGTCGAGAGGTCACACTGGTGGACATTCTTATGTACTATATAGATAACACCTCTTAGAGTTTTAGTGTATTGGACTAGCTAGAAGTAAATACCTGAAACTAGCAAACTCCAACCCAGCAGTCTGGACTCCTGAAGACGATTATATAATAATGTAGATTACAAGGGGTGACAGTGTGATTGTGAAATCCTTGTGGATCACACCCCCTTTATCTAGCGTATGGATGGGTGAGTAGAAAAATGGGGATAAAAACTAAATGACAAATAGGGTGGGATGCGGGGATGGTTTGGGTGTTCTTTTTCACTTTTATTTTTTATTCTTGTTCTAATTCTTTCTGATGTAAGGAAAATGTTCAGAAATAGATTGTGGTGATGAACACATAACTATATGATCATACTGTGAACAGTTGATTGTAGACCATGGATGATTGTATGGTACGTGAATATATTTCAATAAAACTGAACTTAAAAAACAACAGCAACAAAAAAACACACAAAAAATATATACATTTTAAAAAGAAAAAAAAAATGTCCAAGGTAAGGTATCAACAATAGGGTACCCTCACTGGAGAAAGGTCATTGGCATCTGGAAAACCTCTGTTAGCTGGGAAGGCACGTGGCTGGTGTCTGCTTGCTCCTCAGTTGCATTTCAAAATGGCGTTCTCCAAAATGTTTGCATCAGCTTCCAATGGCCATCTTCAAAATGTGTGTCTCAGCTCCAGCTAGCTGTGGGCTCCTTCTGTCTGCACTTATATAGTGCTCCAGTAACTAAACAAGGCCCACGTCGAATGGGCGGGGCCACACCTCCATGGAAGTTATCCATCAGTTATCACCTACTGTTGGGTGGGTCACATCTCCATGGATCCTGAACCAATAGGTTCCAACCTAATCCACACTAATACATCTGCCCCCATAAGAATGCATTAAAGAATATGGCTTTTTCTGGGGGACAGAAATATACAAACTGGTACACCTGGTTAACAACTCCTAATTTAGGCTAAAATTGGATGTATCCTTAGCCTCAAGCCTAGGACAACAGCAAGAACCCTGTGGGAAGAGATATATATCATTTAAGACCAAAATCCCACATTGGTCAGTAAATGAGAGAATCAGGCAAGGGCAGCCTGGAGTATAGCTGAGTAGGGGGTGCCAGGAAGCCACGTTTCTGACCCAGACACCAGATCTCAGGGCTTCCCGCTACCCAGGACCACAGACACCAAGGCAAACAGGAAACCTCGGCAAAGCCCTGGCTTTCTAGTCACCTAGGAGAGGCTCCATCTTGGGCAGTTCAACTGGGAAGAGTTTAGAAAGAGGAGGGCTTCCCCTCACCGCCCACCACCCCCGGCAATCAGCCTCTTCCCCTCTCTGTGCCGGTTCCTCCTGCACAGAAGCAATTTTCCTCCAAGGACATTGTGTTCCCAACTCTGGCATCCAGGACCCTGACTCGCACACAGTGACTATCTGGGCAGCCCCAGACTGGATTGGCAAATGTGCAGCATTTTCATCAAAGGCAGGACTGCTTTGTGAAGCCTTTGGAAAGCCTGAAATACTATGTCTACAGGAAAATGAAATAAGCCCCGCAATTTACAAGTTGCCAATTTGATCCTATTTGTCTGGGGGCAGGCCTGATGCAATCTGAAGGGCGGTTAGAAGTTTCTTTTGCCTCATTCCTTGCTTTTCTGTCCTTTTCATTAAAGTTATAAATAACTGTGCCTCACACTTTAATGAAAGGGAGTGGTGTGAGAAACCAGGGGCTTCAGGAGGAAACCTGAAATAATAGGGCAGTTGCTAAGGAACGAGGCTGGACAAGTTAATTTTGTTGGCATAACATCTTGTTATTTAATCTCATCGTGTATTCATTTCTTCCATCTGTCACCGTTTCACTGAAGCCAGGAAGAGCTGCTAATTGCGGCACCAAGGTTGAGAACAGACCTGTCCAAACCTTGTGTAAATTTCAACTGTCAGAGTGAAGCCATAAGCTTTGATTTTACTTTGGGGAGACCATCTCCTTCTACTGTGAAAAGAAAGCTTGGTGAGAGGCCCCCGGCTCAGTCTCCCCCAGACCCAGCTCTTGTGGGCCCTGGTAGAGGCTCTCAACACTGGCTGGACATCAGTCACCTGGGGTGCTTTTAAAAAATGCCAAAGTCTGGGCCCCACCCACAAGGATTCTGATCTAATTGGTCTGGAGGCAGGGTCCAGGCACGGGAATCTTTTAAATGATTGTAATGCACTGTCAAGACTGAGAAGCACTAATTTATAGAATTGCCATCTTTCCACTCTGTGTCTCATTTTCCAAGCCCCAGAGCCTTGCAGATTTTTTTTTGGTGTTTCTCCTTATCACTTTCTCCCTATCTCATATAAAACAATAACTATGATATTGAGCTTTTAATGAGAACTCACTGGGTGCCTGGCTCAGTGCTATGTGTTTTACCAGCAGGGTCTCCTGGAATCCTTAGAACAATCGTCTAAAGTGGTTTGTTATCCTAATTTTACAGGCGAGGAAACCGATGCTCAGAGAGGTGAAGAACCAGCTGGTGAGTGAGAGATCCAGGATTTGGACATGGGTCTAACTCTAAAGCTCAGTTGCTAATGCCAGAGACTTCCGTCCCCACAGAGAATCCCCTGTCCCCTACCTACAGGCTCAGCTCCCACCCAGGTTTGAGGACCAGCTCTATTCCTGCCCGGAGGTTGACTCAGCCTGAAATGAGTGGTTCAGATGACTTAGCAGCTGGTCAGTCACACTGGGTCAGCTTGGACCTGGGTGGGAGGAGGCTCCTCCTCGCCTCCACCACCTGGAGTCAAATCTGTTCCTCCTTCTTACCACCCAAGTGTCCTTGACCAAGCCTCTTAACTTCCTTAAGATCCAGGTTCTTCACCTGTTGGTGGGAATGACAGATGTACCCACTGCATAGGTTGTTGTGAAAATTAAATGAAATGCTACATATAAGGTGCTTTGAATAGGGTCAGGCACACATTACTCATGAGAGGTTCGTTATCATCATCATTACCACAGAGCCAGAGACTGGAGGCCTGCTTTGCTCCCCCGAGTCTCCTAAGACCCAGGACTGTCCAGAAATCCAGCTGCTGGACAGCTCCGAGGCCAGCTGTGGGATTCCTGGGAGCAAACACAAGCAGCTGTCCCCAGGCACCAAATTCTTATACCTTTGCTTTTGGTCTATGAAATCACGCCAGGGGAACAAGCACCTGTCTCTAAAAGTATCTGTAGGAGCTCTTTCAGTGTCAAAAGCAAGAAACTCAAGCTCGAACTGGCTTTGAGCTGCAAGAGGATTTCTTGGTTGACATTGGTTGATGCAACTGAGAAGTCCAGGGCTGGCTTCAGGCTCGATGGATCCTAGAGTGCAAATGAGGCCCCGGCTTCCACCTCTCACTCTCTTCAGCTCTCAGCTCCCCCTTCCTCGATGCTGTCTTCACGCACAGGCAGCTTTCCAGCAGTTTCAGGCGTGCAGCTCTATAGCTAGCAAGCCCCATTGTAAAGGAATTTCTTTACCCCAATAATTCCAGCACAGGTCTGGAATGGGCTTAGATTGGACCTACTTGCTGTAGGTCAGTATCTAGCCTGGCCCACGCAGAGAAGCTTGCTTTCTGGGTATCAGTAAATCAGACCAACCTCACATTTCACAGCTGCCTAAAAAGTTATTCAGCCTGGTGTACACACAAGTCTCAGAGGTCCTTCTTACTGCTTGCTTACCCAGACAAGAGTCTGGGTTTGAAGGCAAATGAGAATCTGCTCGGGAACATCTGCTTCCTCTCCAGGTATTTAAAAAAAAAAAAAAAAAAAAAAAAAGGAAAAGAAGAGAAAAGAAAAAACAAAACTAAACAAATCACCTCATGGGATTGAGATTTTCACTTTCATCTCTCAAGGGCTGTATTCAGACTTGTGTGAGCCTTGAGCGCCACCTTGTGACAATACGTGGTATTTTCCTAGATGATTTCTCCCTCCCACGCCCTACCCCCAACAGCCTGCCCCAAGGGAAAGCTTCAGCCCAGGAAAAGCAGCAGGGAAGGAATTGGAAGTCCACAGAGGGGCTGTGGACCACCCTGCTTCTCCTAAGGAACACCACCAGTCTCAGCTGTGTGGCAAAGACGGCTCATGAAGTAGATGGTAGGGGCTCAGCTCGGGAGCCAGAAATGAGTAAGACCCAGTCCCTCCGGGAGGAGCCCCCAGCCCAGATAGTACCATATGACCTGGGGAACACTATATTAGGATATGAGAAGTGTCCTACAGGGCCCCAGAGAGGGAGCCATTGTCTCTTCCCAGGCACTCTTATGGCAGCCTCACTGCCTTGACTCAGAGCTTGATGAACGAACAGTTAACAGGTTCCTTCCAGATTCCCCATTATCTGCTCTATTTTTTTCCCATGGGCACAGTGCCAGCGCTAAAATTAGGCTCCGGCATATTCTTGATATTGTTCTCTTGCAGCTGGCCTACACTTTGTCTTCCTAGCCAGGATTTTAGGATCAATCCTTCCCCTTGCCAACCATCCCAATCAATGAAAGGTGTGTAATCTATACATGATCCTGCAGAGCCTGAAGTCTGAGAACTCACGGCTTAAAATAGGTCCACATCCCAGATCTGTGTTCTCGGAACCTGAGTCATTTCTGGTGCATTGTCTTTTGTGCACACACGAGCTGGAAGGGCAAACAGATCAGGTGGAGGCAGGTTCTCAAGAGCCCTGGGAAGCCCTCAAATAGAAGAACCAGCACTGCGGGGTTTGCTGAGCCACCGAAGCTGCGACTTGGCCTCTTCTTGACAAGCCATCCCCCCAAACAGGCTGGGCTCCAGGTGCTCTGAGGGGCCTCACTGGTTCGTAATCCTCTAAGCTCTGCTGGCACTTTGTTCTCCCTCAGCTGGGGAGACCCCATCAGATGAAGCGAGCCCCTGGCCTTCTCCCCCAGGTTGAGTGGAAACATGCGTCTCTTCTAACCTCCACTGCAGCTTCTGGCTGTCACACTAGGGGGTTCTATGTTCTCTTAGTGTCACCCTTTGCCAGCTGTTTCGTTTGTATAAAATACAATAGGAAGCAGCCTGGGCCTGTAAAGGAATAATCAATCACCCAAATAGCTCTGGAGGCATCTGTGCCAGACACTCATCTAAGTTGTGGGGATAGAGCAGAGAACTAGATGAAAATGCTCCTTCCCCTCATGGAGAGAATATTCTAGTAAAGAATTAGCATTTTATTTTAGTTGTGATGGGCCACCATTAAGGATTTTAAGTGAGGGATTGACTTGATCTGATTTACTTTGAAAAATAATCACTTTAGATAATTGACATGAGGGAGGAGAGAGAGCAAGTAGGAGGGGGTGGAAGAGGTAGGAGGCTCCTGTCCAAGTCCAGGGGGCCGTGATGATGGGGCCAAAGCTCTGGGGAGCACCCACTTCTTGGACTTTGCTCTTTGGTATGAGGAGAGCTGCACCTGGTGGCCGGGGATGAGCACAACAGCCTGGGAATGAGCCTAGACCCACCACAGCTGCCATGAAACAGCAGGCACGACTTCCCAGTTAACCTGAGGACAGCAACCACTGGGGTGCTAATTAAAATGCAGCTCCTCCGGCGTCTCCCCTAGAGAACGGCTGAGGCTGTCTGAGCTAGGCCCAGGAATCTGGATGTTTAATTTGGGCCCCAGAAGTTTGTAGTCAGGGAAGTTTGGTAAAAACCGTTCAGATTGGCTGTCCAGCCTCCAATTCAGAACACATGTCCCATACTCAGTAAACACCTGGCAGCGAATGAATGAAATTGTTACAAACTCAGAATCCACCCCCCACCCCCAAATGTGGCAGAGGCATTAAGACCATGGGATGATATCAGCCTCCTGCATTTCCTAGCCGCAAGACCTAGAGGAATTCCTGAGCCTTCGAATGGGTCTGTTTCCTCATTGCTCTCAGCCGCCTCCCGGGACATTAGAAGGTTCCCGGGCTGATGAGGCGAAGGGCCTGGCATGAGGCAGGGTGGCCCTTTCTGGCCCAGGGGGAAGCACCTGCCCTGGAGAGGCTTCCCGGCTTGCTCTCTGGACTCCTTCCTTTCAGTCCCAGGGAAAGCGCCCGTGTGACGCCTGCCCAGGGCAGGCCACCCTCCCTACCGACTAGATGTGCCACTTCTCCTCTGTCCACCAGATGTCAGGCCAAAGCTGTGCAATGAAAGTGACCCCTGCGCTCTGCCAGGCACCAGCCCCGGACGCCTAGTTAGCAGTGGGGGACGGGCAGGGGCGGGGTGGGGAGGGGATATTCGGGGTCCTGGATTCCTGCAGTTCTGGGCTTAGGCCATTCTTCTGGGCCCAGGGAAGTAGCAGCGAGAGCTCAGAATTCCCGGCCAGCAGGGTTTACATACAGATTCCTGGGCCCAATCAGAGCTACTTTTTTGGTGGTGGGGAGCAGTGGATAATAGTACCTGAAACGTGTCTTCTTCTGTTGATTGACTTGCAGAGGACAATGGGCATGTTCCTGTACAATCCCTTTCTCCTTCATTGGGGGACGCTTGGGGTAAGGGCCTTGTTTCAGTTTCCTTGGCTGCTCAAGCAAATACCACCCAATGGGTCAGTGTAAACAACGGAAATGTAGTAGCTTATGGTTTTGAGGATGAAAGAAAGTCCAAATCAAGGCATCATCAGGGCGATGCTTTCTCCCCAAAGACTGTGGCGTTCTGGGGCTGGCTGCCGGTAATCCTTGGTCCTTAACTTGTCACATGGCGGCATCTCCTGGTCTCTCCCTTCTCTTCAGCGTTTCCTAGATGTGCAGCTTCTGGCTGCTCTCTCTGTGGCTTTCTCTCCCTCTGTCTGAATTTCCTTCTGCTTATAAAGGACTCCAGTAATGGGACTGAGACCCATGCTAATTGAGGTGGGCCACACCTTAGCTGAAGAAACCTCATCAAATAAGAAATTATTAGAATAAGCAAACTCACGGAGTCAGAATCTAGAATATAGGTCACCAGGGGATGGAGTGGGGACAGGGAATGGGAAGTTAAGGCTTAAAATGCACAGGGTTCCTATTTGGAATGATGGAAATGTTTTGGTAATGGATGGTGGGGATAGTAGCACAACATTGTGAATGTAATTAAGAACACCGGAATATGGTTAACCCCAGGAGGTGGTTTAAATGGGGAAATGTTAGGTTGTATATATGGCAACAGAATAAAAAAAGATCCATGGAACTGCACAGCACAGTGAACCCTAAGTTAAACCATGGACTATAGTTAACAGTACAATTATAAAAATGTGCTTCCGTCAGTTGTAATACATGTTCCACGCTAATGCAAGGTGTTAATAAATAGGGCGGTGTATGGCAATCCTGTATTTCATGCATGATTGTTCTGTAAACTCACAACTTCTGTAATAAAGAAAAAAATAGTCAAAAAAGGGTCCTACTTACAATGGGTTCACCCCAACAGGAATGGATTAAGTTTAAGAACATGTTTTTCTGGGTACATAACTCCAAGCCGCCACAGGCTCCGTGGGCTCATGTACCAGGGGCCTGTGGGTCAGAGCCTCGTCCACCAGGGAGGACTCGGGCTCGTCTGAAGAATGAAGGGGAAGCCCCACACCCCGTGAGAGTGAGAGGAAGGGCTGCAGAATCCTGGAATTCTGACCTAAAAGGACGGCAGGGACCATCCATCCAGCCCCCAACAGTCCTGACCTCCTGGGCCAAATCCAAACCTGTGTTCCCTTTACTCACTGCAGTGATCACAGTTGCGGTTTTATGTCTATCTCCAGCATCGCTCATCCTACCAAACTCTAAGTCCACAAAGGCAGGAACTTGCTGTATATCCATTGCTCAGCATGGTGTCCCCTCCCCCTAATGATTTGTTGGTTGGATAAATGAATAAATGAAGGGAAGAACTCACTTGTGAAGAAGAAATATAGCAGAGTGCTCTAGTGTCAGTGTTTGCTGGGATTAAAAATCCCAGTTTTGTAACCTAACTAGCTCTTTGACCTTGAGCAAGGTATTAAAACTTTTTGAAACTCAATTTCTTCATCTGGAAGAGGGGAAGAATAAGGGTCCTGTGACAGGGCCGTGGAAAGGAGTGTGCAAGCCTGTCCTCGTGATGTGCCAGTCCATGGCCTGGCATACAGCCAGCGCTGTGTAAATATGAGCTAATTGTTTTGGTTACCTAATGCTGTGGAACTTAGAGGCAGTAAAACAACAATCATTTTATTATGCTCTCAGATTTTGTGGGCCAGGAAACTGGAAGCGCGCAGAGGGGCACTCTTCTCTTCTCTTTGATGTCTTGGATCTCAGTGAGGATGACGAGGATGACAGGAAAGGCTGGGGGGACAGGGTGGTGATGGGAGAGCTGGGGCCGGGGAATCGAGATCTGAGATGGTTTCTTCAATCCACTGTCAGCTGCCTGGCTGGGACGGCTAGAGAACAGTGGGCTCCTGGGGGCTCTCCAGGATGGGGGTCTCAGGGAGGTCAGACCTCTTTCATGGTGGTCTCAGGGCAGCTCAGGGCCCCCAGAGCACAGCTTCGCTGACCAGGGTGAAAGCTGCAGGGTCTTCTATGACCCGGTCTCTAAGTCACACAGCAGGACTTTCATCACACTCTGTAGGACAGAGAGCCTACCTCTTAATGTTTTAAAACTTCCATATATCCTTTTTATTTTAAAATTTCTATTTTGACACAATTTAATTTCAGAATTTGAGAAAAGTTGCAAGAATAGTTCAAAGAATTGCTTTATATCCTTCTCTGAGCTCTACATGTTGACATTTTACATTGCCTTTATCCTTTTCTCTACATATTTATTTCCATATTATTTATTTTTGCTGAACTGTTGAGAGTAAGTTGTAGACATGCTAACAGTTTATCCCTACCTGCTTCTGTTGTATTTCTTAAAAACAAGGACATTCTCTCACATAGTCATAGCACAAATTTTAAAATCAGGAAGTTAATATTGATGTAATACTATTTATAATATCAGATCTTATTCAGATTTCATCAATTGTCTATAAATGGCAGTTACAAAAACAGTAGAAATGTCTTTTCAGCAAAAAAAAAAAAAAAAAAAAAAATCCAGGCTTATGTGTCACACCCAGTTGTCAATCATCTTTCCTTAGTTTCCTTTTGAAATGTGTCCCCATCGTTTTTTTTTTTTCATCACTTCTTTAATATATGGCACAAGATGCACTAGTCTCATTCCCAAGACTTCCTTTGTATGTCATGAATTGATAGTTTTTGAAGAACACAGGCCAGTTATATTTTAGAATATAAACACTTTCTTGGGGTTTGCCTGATGTTTCCTCATGACTCAATTCAGATCATGCACTTTGGGCAGGTGTGCTTTAGATGTGCTATTGAGTTCTTCTCATTGCAGTATACGAAGAGGCACATGCTGTTGATTTGACCCATTACTGGTGATGTTAACTTTGGTCACTCAATTAAGGTGATGTTTGCCAGGTTTCTCTACTATAAAGTCACTATCTTGCCATTTGTAATAAGTGTCATATGCAGAGATACTCTTTGACTATGTAAATATCCTGCTACTCCTCAAAATTTCATCCACTAGTTTAAGAATCCATTGATTATTCTTGCCTTAGTCAGTTGTTAGCGTGATGTTGATTTTCTAATTCTGTCATTTCTTCTATATTTATTTATTGGCCGTCCACTGTAAGGAAGAGTTTTTCCTTCTCCTTCCTTCCTTCTTGCCTGTCTTCCTGCCTTCTAGTTTTCCTTCCTTCCTTCCTTCCTTCCTTTCCTTCCCTCCTTCTTTCCTTCCTTCATGTAAGTATATATTTGCTTATTTACATCAGTGTGGGCTCATAGATTCTTATTTTATTCAAAAGGTTATAATCTGTTATGACCATTATATATTTTGATGTTCAAATTGCCTCAGATTTTGCCATGCCATATTTTGCCCTTTTGAATATATCCCCATCATTTTCTTTGAACACTTCTTTAATTTATGGCATAAGATGCTCTAGTGTCATCTTGTACTTTCCCTGCTCCAGCTCTGGAATCAGCAATTTATTGTAGAGACTCTCTGTTACTTTATTGTTAATGATATTTAGAAACCAATATCTGGGTGCCAGGCGCGCTTATTGCTACTGGGATGCCATTGCTTCTAAGCCCTTACAATGGGCAGAGCTAAGAAATAGACGTATATGCACACACATGTACACACACCCCTGTATCTATTTTATATTATTCAATCTGGATATGTTAAAAGCCCATTAATTCATGTGATACCACATCTGATCCAACACCACGGGGTACATTCTGGCCTTTCCCTTTCCTGAGTTTGTAACTCCTTTATCCATCAGTGAGAAACCTGGCCCCCATGATCCCCAATAAGTCATTTATCGCTCAGTGCTGGAAGAGACAGAAAGTATTCTCAGAATCCCTAACCCACGGCTCTGCCCAGGCAAAGACTGACTAACTGGAGTTAGCATTTGTTTAGAGTTCTTTTTATTTTTAGTCTCAGGGCACATTTCCAAATATCTTCTTGAAAAGTTACTTGGCCAAACGACTCTTGTTATATAAAAGGAAACTTAGTCGGAAGGGGAACACTGACTCGGACCAAGAGCAGAGGGTTTCTTCGCGTGTCATCCTCTCGCACTGGAGCTGCCTCCCCTGCAGAGCTCCTGAGCATCTCCCCGCGGAGCTGCTGGTCACTGTTGGTTCCCTCGGGACCGTTGGCCAGTTTGCTTCTCCCTGGAATGCTCCGTGCAGGGACTTCAGAACATCCTGCGTGAGGCTTGACGTGGCGATGATTCCAGTTTGACAGCTGTGAGAGGTAGTAATTTAATAACTTGCATGCCTTTAATATTAGTCTAGGATCAGGAAAATGAAGGGAAACCTGATGTTAAATCGGAGGTGTTCACTTACAGAACCATTCCTGTCGTCGGGCTGCCATGGGGACTTGTAAAGAGACAGATGCCATCAAGGTCTTTTAATGGAATGATATCAGTTGTTAATCTGGGATAGGATTCCTTATGGTGATAAGGAAATAGCCTTCTATTCCTAGATTGCCAAGAGTTTCTAAAGGGAATGATGACGCATTTTATCACCGGCATTTATAGAGGGGATGGTTTAGGGTTTGTTTTATTTAGCAAAAACTTATATATATCCACCAGGCACCGTTGTAATCAACTTTACAAATTTTAGTTTATTTAGTTCTTAAAGTAGATAATATTAGTATCTCATTTACAGTAAGAAAACTGAGGCATAAAGAGGTTACACTGCTTGATAAAAGTCATAGTGCAAGAGGAAAAGCCTGGTTTCAAACCCAGTGGTCTGCCTTCAAAGTTGACTCTTGGCCTTGAACTCTGCTCTCTCCCTACTGTTACATATTTTTTGATCGACTGATGTGATAAATTACATTAATAGTTTTCCTGGTATTGGACCATCCTAATATTTCAAATTGTAATTGGTCATGTTATATTGTCATTGCTGCTAGAAAATATTGCTTGATTGATTTGCAATTACATTTTGTATTTATATTCCTAAGAGAGTTTGGTCTATTGTCTTTTCTTTTCATGGTACTATATCCAGGCTATGCTAAGTTTAAGGAAATGAATTGGGAAACTAACCATCTTTTTCTGACTTATGGAACTATTTATATAAAATGGAAATGATAGTTTCTTGCAAGTTGAAAGAAAAGAAATTGCCCATAAAGCTGTTTGGGCCCAGGTTCCTTCTAAACCACGTTTTCAATTCTTGGCCCACTTTTTCTTGCAGGGTATTCATCTGCTCAGGTTTCCTATTTGTTTCTTAAGAAAATTTTTGGTAATGTACATATTATTAGAAAACCATCCATTTCACCAAGCTTTTCAAATTTACTAGCACAGGATTATATATATTTCATTTACCCATGATTTAAAATATCTTCCATATCTTTACTTATTTCTAATTTTCAATGTCAGCTTTCTCATTGATAACTATACTCTCTTGGGATTTATTTCACTGTGTTCTTCTGTTTTCCTGAGTAATGTTTTCTTTTCATATTTGTTGATGCTTCTGATGCTTCTCTCCTGCTTTCCCTAGGCTTGCTTTTCTTTTTTTTTTTTTTTTTGCAAACAGGCTTAAAAAGCAACATTTTCCCTTTCTTGAGGTTGAAATCAGTAAAGAAACCCCACCCTTTTTTTTTATTTTTCTAGAAAAAAGTTTCACGATGGGTTGATAAAATTAACAAGATTATCAACCCACAGTGGCAAAAGCTTCCATGATCCCCATCAGTTAATCCATTTACACATTCAGTAAAGCAAATTTATTTTTGAAGAGGGTTTGCTACTGAATGTCTAAAGATATTGTTACAGCAAATGTCTTCAGAGATATTTGGGCCATTGTAGGAGATCAGTGTTTAACTCATATCAAGCTTTGCAGGAAGCAGTTTCCACATCCTATCACCATCTGAACGGTCAGTTTTCATGTGCACACACATATCTAGGAGCCCGTCTTCATTTATCTTCCTGTTGAAATTAAAAGCTCCATTCAGCCTAAAACTTCTCATATGATCGTGTATCCTGCTGTATTGTTTCAGCTTAATTTAGGGCTGTGGAGGCCTGGCTTATATGAAAATGGTTTTAATGGAGGAGAGTCAAGTAGAACAACAGGCATTTTATTCAGCAACCAAGTGTTAAACCCAGGGATAGGAGATGAGTGGGTTGGAGAAATGGGGAAAAAAAAACAAACAAACCCAAAACCCTGCCCTTGAGAAGCTCCCAATTTTTCCCAATTTCCACTAGGTAATGTGCAAGATGCTCTTCTTGTATTTTGAGATAATCTTTACAACGATTTGTCACAAAAAAGAGAAGTAAGCCTTACTGTTTCCCATTCTGCAGGTGAGTAACCAAGCTTGGGAAAAACTGAACCACTTACCTACAGACACATCCCCAGAAAATGGTGGATTTGGTACTCAAACTGAAGTCTCTCTGAATCCAAACCCACACCCTTTTTTCTTCTTGTTGTTTTTCAAACTTCAGGAGTCCCAAAGAAAATGACAACTTTTCTACCCCATTTTCTGTGTGTCAATCTGGATAGTTTCTGCTGGCCTGGTTAGTACAGGACCAGCTTTTCTTTCACCTGTTTAATATGTTAGCCTTTCACATATGACTTCATTTGAAGGAAGAATCTTGAGTATGTGTTGCCTTCCACTACCCAAAATTTTTCTAACTAGAGTTTTACTTTTAGTCAAAGGATGATGTATTAAACTAACCCCTCTACTGATAGCAATTGGAATTATAAAAGGCAGAGAAAAAAATTATATATAATATATATGATATAAATTATAGTAATTATATATGTTTGCATATGTGCGATTCAGTTAAAAGAAATAGAGATAAAAATGGAAAATTTAAGCAGAAATCTAAAATCCATAAAAAGGGCCCAGTGGAACGTCTATACCTGAGATCGGGAACTCAACAGCAGATTAGGCCCAGAAGAACACCATGGCTTGCTGCACCCCTGGGTGCCTTGCCCTGCACCCCTGCCTCTGTCCCATGGTGATGTTCTCTTTGTCTCCTCCCGTGGCTTCTCTGGCTGCATCCACGTTTCCTTTGCCTTATGAGGCCTGCAGTCACCCTGATTCAATTTGGCCTCATCTAAATAGGGTTGTTGAAGATCCTATCCACAAACGAGTCCACAGCTTAACTATTAACAACATCTTCAAAGATCCTTTTTATAAGTGGGTTCACACCCATAGGAACGTGGACTAAGACTAAATTCTTTCATGGGGTTCATGATTCAATCCTCAGTAGAAAGGACGTGTTCTCCTTTCCCCCGATTCCCAGCACTCCCCTGCCTCACCATACTATGGGAGCCACCCCAGCAGGCTCCGCGGTGGGCACCCACCACGTGGAAACCAAACCTGGCTCTCCCGGTCTCGGGACCGAGTGAAGGTAACACCAAGACTGGTCACGCAGTGGCCTTGAGAGTCATTTCAGGAGAACTGTTTCATGCCCCAACGATGGCTTGGTTGACAAGGCCCTCCCTCCCCGTGGGGTTTCCTTGCCTTCTTTATTATCAAAAAGAAAATAAAAAAGTGCATCACTGGGTTTTGGTTTCCCATGTGAAAGGGTAAAATCAAGTACTGCCTTTCTACCGAAGGACACCCAGTCAGGGAGCTGCTGGATCTGAAGCAGGAGGGGCTCCCTGCATTTCAACCCAGTTGTGGACATTCTGGGGCCATGAGCCATCCAGGAGGCCCCAGCTTCGGGTGTAGGGTGCGAGCCTGTGACCTGTGGTGCAGATGCTCCAGGGCCTGGAGCAGGGTGTGGGCCCCGAGTGGGGCAGTGAGCGCATCTCTGTCCAGGGGGGTGGCCTCATGGGGGTGTCAGAGCCCAGCAGGGTGAGAGAGGCATCTGTTGGGTGGGCAGCCCCAGTGGGTGGCGGCACCCACGTGGAGTCAGGGGGTGTTTACACTCTGGGGCAGAGTGTGAGCTGGTCCCAGTTTCTGAGGTCCCCAGGACCATTCTTGCTTCTGCTTTCCTGGGTTTTGATCGCTTACTCCCTCTTTGAGTCTGGACCTCCCCATAGCCTTTCCAATACAGCCCACCCCATCCGTTTCCTCCTGAAGCGCACTGGAGTTGGATATGAGCCTCTTGCAGCTGAAGGAGCCCTGGATGATACCCAGACTGCAGACACCTGGAGAAGCAGCTGAAGCCCCAGGAGCGACGAACAACGTCCAAGCAGAGCGTCCTTGGTGCAATGGCGCCAGGACAAAATTCAGCTTTGTTTCATTCCAGTTGATGGGAAACAGCAGGGAATCATTCTCAGACTTCCAGTGGCTTCTACTGGTTATATCACCAACCCACTTCCCCATTTATAATTACATGTATTAACAAGTTCATGGTGGTGATACAGGAAGAAGCATATTATGTAATCAGATTGTCTTTGATGGTATAGTTAATGCTAATGTGATGATTATGTGCGAACATTTAAATATATGA
The DNA here is from genome assembly GCF_015220235.1 of Choloepus didactylus. Taxonomy (NCBI): domain Eukaryota; kingdom Metazoa; phylum Chordata; class Mammalia; order Pilosa; family Megalonychidae; genus Choloepus; species Choloepus didactylus. The sequence continues at coordinate 14,836,914 of NC_051321.1, forward strand.
CACTCATTATCAAAAATTGATTTAAGGACCAGATGCCAGTTATTTATTTATTTTTTTCTTTTGCTTTTATGTTCTTTGTCTCTATGTTATTACTAATTCAGTAGCATGGCATGTGTCCTAACTCACTCTCTAATGAAGGGCCCTGGCTGGCACACTGTTCTCTGTTCTTCTCTGGAATCCCCAGGACAAAAGCTGCCCCGAGAGTCCTGTTCAAGTCTAGGATCTGCTCCTTCCCTTGGGAACTGGAATAAGAAACTGAAGCTCAAGGGGGCAACTCAGAGTAGCAGAAAGACTGGCTTGTTCACAAGGAGGCTAGAGTCTGGGGCCTATCTCTAAATATCTGTGTTTTCTGGCACAAGCCAAACCCCTCTGGAACTTGATTTTCTCATTTATAGAGTTGGGTAAATAAAATGTCAGACAAAAGGTGACCGGTTAAATAAATTATGGTGACTACAATAAAATACTGCCCAACCCTGAGGCAGATAGAACTCTTTTGTTTTGACAGGTCCAAGATCTGTTGTTTGAAAAAAGATTTTACATATAGTATGGCCCTATTTTAAAAAACAATTAAAATACACACATGGACAAAAAATATCTGGAGGAATATGCACCGATCCATTATTGATATTTAACAGAGATGTGGGATTTTGGAGGACTTTGGCTTTTAGAGCATTATCTTTATGTAAATTTTTGAACATTTTATAAAACGCAAATATTTCTTTTGTAAGAAGGGGAAAAGATAACTAAAAATTAACAAGTAAAATAGAGGAAAACCCAGAAGTCTTCTATGTTCCCCTCATGCTTGAAATAACTCTCTTCTAAGGCCATTTCCTTTCTGCAGCTCTGGACCATCAAGGGAATTTGGGACAAACTGGGTCTCTGAGAGTTGCTGAGAAATTCATTAATTTCAGGATAAAATCAGAACTTGAACAATTATGTGCCCACATGTCGTTTGTATAACATGGAAAACCCATCAGCTCGGTGGGTGCTTGTGAAGCAGGGTGCTTTATCCAGATGTCCTTGATGTGCCATTCTAGCTGCTCAAAAGAGTGAGCGATGTTTTCCTTCCTTTGTCCTGAGTGAGCATCGAGCCTTTCCCGGGAAGGGCCCTCTTGTCTCCACTGCTTTGGTATTTCAAAATCAAAAATGGACCCTGCCAGGGTAATGGAAGGTAACCCCACTCACCCATCCTGGCATCCTAGTTTTTGGGGGATCTAGGTCCTTGGAGGAAACAAATGAGTTGCTGAGGTGGCCCAGGCCAGAAAGGGAGCTTGGGCTCCCCAGGACTGGGAAGGGGGTGGATTTGGGGTTGGGGTCCTACTGTTATGCCAGAGGTAGACTGCAGTGGAGGGAGAAGATAAATCCAATGTCTGAGGAGCAAAAGTGAGAGGGACTTTCGGGCTGAGTCCTCAATCAGTGGAGCAGGTGCTGGGGCTGGGGTCACCTCTGGGTCCTCCAGGGCATCTGGTGCAATAGACCAGCCCTGCAGGAGCATCGTGTAGCATCTTACATGCACAACAGACCAGGCCTCACCCACCTTTTCTGGGTGCCAGGTAAACACCGAGGGTCTCACAGGACCCGCCCAAACCTTCCTCACTGAAAACATGATTGAGATGGAATTCCCAGGCACCTGGGCATGTGGGGGCTCAGAGCCAGATTTCATTTCTTCCTTTCCTTTTTTTTTTTTAAAGAAAGTAATATGTTTTTTTTTTCTTTCTCTTTTTGTCATTTGTTGTGGAACAAATTTACATCTACTACATATTTTTCTTGACTTCCACCCCTCAAAGACTTCACCCTGTTTTAGGCACTTCCTGACTCATCTGCTCACATCAGGCCCTGGCAGGCTGCTAAAAGATGGTGGGCTGGGGGTCCTCTTTCTTCTACCTTGTTCCACTAGGTTACTGCATTCAGCACGTGGAAAATAGCAATCATGTCACGGGATGCTACTGTGTGCTTAACATCGACAACTGACAGCACATCCCTTTCCGGGGCGAATGTTTGGAAAGTGAGCAGGAAGCACCAAAGCTGCAATAGAACCTGAGCACATTGTCCCTCGGTGCCCACTGTGGCTGTCGTGCCCCGTCACCAGTGTCCTAACTGCTGTCTTCCCTCCTAACCATTAGTCCCTTGAGTGAAAGGCCTTTGCCTGGCATATTAGGCCCCTGGTAAGTGGTAGCCTGAGTTAATTGGCTACTGGATGGTCTCTGTGAACTCTGACCCATCAACCACTCAATCAATAACACCCTGCACGGGTACTGGGCTCTTCTACTTGCCTGGAGTCAGGCACAGATGGTCCTGCCCCCCAGACTTGGATGCCGTGTGGAGGTTGCAGGTCTTTAGCCCTCTCAGGAAATCAAAGGCACTGAGAATGTGGAAGGACCCAGAAAGATGGCGGCTGACATCCAGTTCTTCTGCCGCTTAAAAAGAAAAGTTTAGATTTAAACAAAGACCCCAGCCTCGACCGCCTCACCCACTCGCCCTCACATGAAGAGAGTGGACTGTATCCATGGACTGAAGAATCTGGGAGCACTCGGGACTTTTCGTCACGGATGAACACCACACAGAGGAGGCTTGGTAAGTGACGTGCACTCAAAGCCACTCCCCCAGGCACCCAATGCCCCCTTATCGGATCATGGTTTCCCTGAGGTGGCCTTTCACGGTACACGAGTGTCGCAGCCCAAGAGGGCCATGGCAGTCCAGAGGCCAAAAAAGACAGTGAGCATTTTCTGACACATGAACTTTTATTCAGGGCTTACTTACAGGGTGAGAAGTCGTGGAGAGATCATGACGGCTCTCTCAGACCGCGCGGGCATCGCGTTCACAAGGAATTCGACTGTGCGATACAGAGAGGACAGAAAGCCTTTTATAAGGGTTTAAGACAAAGGCCTTCCTAAGGGTGGGGGGAGCATAGATGCAGGAACAGGTCATTCTGACCTGAGAGGTGGTGCAGCAAGGACTAGAATAACACTTGAACAATTACATTTTGCTCTTTTTGTGAGACAAGAGCATCTCACTTCCTGCCTGCTTCCCATAAAGTTACATTTTAAGGTCAGTTTACCCTTTTTCTCTTCACTGGCTTAGAAAGACAATAGGTTAAACATTAGCTGCCTGGGTCACGCAGACTGCTGTGCACCAAAGATCTGCAGGCTGTTTTGCTCAGGCCATAGGTTGCCACAGAGAGTTAGACAATAGGTTCAGACCTTGAACGAGCTGAGCAGGGTCATTTTGCTGCCATTTAGTTCCTATTATCCAGCTTTGCAGGCCAGGGATCACCCCAGCAGGAGCAATGCCATGTGCAGAACATCGGGGAAGGCTGATCCTGCTGTATAGGTGACATCTGTTCTCCTGCAGCTGGGCTTCTGGGGAGATGTGACATGAAAGATGGGGGAGGCAGGGCGGGAAACTGGGAGCAGAGGAGCCAAGGAGGAGGCTGGGGGTGGAACAGAGGTTGAGGGATTGGGAGATATGGTAGAAAGTTCAGATGCAAGGATGGCCTAGCAGACAAAGATTGTCCATCCAGGAGCAGAACATGCCAAAGAGCTAGGTTCTGCAGGACCCATAAACAGCTAACTCTTCCCATGTGCTGGGCACCGAGCTAATCATAGAGCTTAAAATGGAATATCTCATTTCAGCCTCGGCAATCATAAGAGGTAAGTGCTACTAATGTTCCCTTCTATAGATGAGGGAATGAGCCCAAAGAGGTTAGGTAACCTTCCCAATGTCACACAGCCTGTAAATGGCAGCCGTGCTTCGTAGCTAATCAATCTGATTCCAAAGCCTAAATAAATAACCTGTCTTCTACCCTGCCTTCCAGGAGCCACACACCAGAAATGAAAAGTTCTAGACAATGGAGCAAAGACAGGTTCTGATGTGCCAGTTCTTTTCACATTTATTAACTCATTTAATTACAACAACTCTGCAGAGTAGGACTTATTTTCCTCATTTTACAGATGAATTAACTAAGGTTCAGAGAGGCTAAGTAACTTGCCCCATACAACTAGTAAGTGGTGGAGTTATGATTCAAACACACATTTTCCCCCAAAGCTTGAGCTCTTTCCGCTGTAACCTCATTTCCCAAAGTGGGTGCCAAGTAACCCAGTCCTCCGGAATTCCCCAGTGAAGAAAGGTAGGCATGACAAATAAGTCTGAGAAATGTTGCTGGTTGCATTCTCTCCCCAGCAATCTATACTGCACATTCATGTATTATATTAAATGTTCTGAGAAGACTTGAAATAAAGAAAGCTTTCTTACTTAGTTTAACTCAAAATTGTTCATTCTTATTTGAGCATGACTTTTTTTTCCCCATGAAACATACCTTGAGAAATGCCACAGTGCATTGTGAGGCCCCCCAAATCAAAAGACACCCCGGTTTCCTGTAGGAAGAAGATCTTTTCTCTTCTCCTGAATTCTAACTTTGGCATAGAACATAGGAATGGCTCAAAGTAACTAGTACATTTTTTAATGTGTGTACCCTTGATAAAAATGCTAATGCATGTACTAGAACGCATGTGTGAAACAGTTCATTGCAGAATTGCTTGTGTCAGAAGAAGTTGGGAAAAATCTAAATATCCATATCAGTATGGAAATGGATAAAGAAAGTATAGTGTACCTAGACCATGCAATACCATACAACTTTTAAGAAAGATGGGCTAGCTCTATATGAGTTATAAGACATAAAGTTGAGTAAAAGAGATCAGATATAGAACAATACACATAATATATTATTTATGTGAAGTAAGGAGAAACTGCATTCTTTGTGTTTAGTGTAGACTTGTATGTATACTAATGTATAGAAAAAGGATGATACAAATCCAGCTCTAAATACACTCATGAATAATGCAGATTTTACTGAAGTTTTGGGGGAGATGAGATATTGTACATCACACAGCCAACCTTCTTTAAAATTCTCTAGAAGTTTTCAGTACTTTTCCCAGCTTCGTCTCCTTAAGGCAGCTGCTTCATCCAGTCTTCTTTTTCTCCCTCCACGAACTCTTTGCTGTTTCTACCCACTCTAGCCTCCAGCCCCACCACCCTCTTTGTCATATCCCCCTGGGTTATGTAATTCAACAAAACAAAGGTCCGGCAAAAGCCAAAGGGATCGTTTCTCAAGCCTATTCTGGGGGTGTGGGGTGTATGTGGGAGGGTGATTGGTCTGTTGCTATGTGTGCCCAGTTCTTCCTACTACATCTAATAAACACCCAATGGACTTTCCATTCCATTAAAACCATGGGCATATTTAGCACAACCTTGCAAATAGCTACCTGCCTGCTCATCCCGAGCAAATACTAATGACATAAACAATGCGAGTCCTGTCCTTCGCTGGAAAGTGGGGTGGGAGACTAGAGGAAAGATTTCTTAGTTGAAAATATGTTCATGCATATCTCCAAAAGAGATTGAATGAGTAGAGCTGGTGCATGGGAACCCAGAGACGATAGTCAAGTCATTCTAGGGTGTGTGTTCTCAGTGAAAAATCACCTTAAATCATGAATGTTTGAGGAGAAAAGTAGTCACGTTCCAGCCAATCATTTCCCTACCAACCGAGCTTTCTCTGTGGACGTGAGGGGCAAGGAGCTCCATGACATGAGGCATAGAAAAAGGTTTCCTTTCTTCCTTTGTTATGATTCCTCTTCTCTCTGTGCAAAGAAGGAAACGAGGCATGACTGCAGAATCTGGATGGAAGCACAGGGAGTTTGCTGATAGTTCCTGGAGGGGGCATCTGTTTGCAATAACCCTGATGCTAGCAAAGCTGCTGTTTCCGCCAGTGCCCCGTGTGATGGTGCCTGAGACTGGTGACAGGGAGGCTGCTTTCCCTTCAGCTGGCGGGTGCCTTTCACCCTGAGCTTCCGGGCAGGCATCTTCCAGCCTCGGCAGCGGCGCTGGAGCAGGAACGCTGGGATGTCAGTGCCATCCTGCCGTGGCTGACACGGTGCTGAAAATTGCTTCCTCTTCTTCCCTGTCCCCTCTCCAGGGGCAACCGTCGGCCAGAAGTGATCCTTTCCAATGTGAAATCACCCACGTGATGTCCCTTCAAAGGCTTGCCGTGCAGTGTGTCTCAGTCTCTTCCATTTAGAAACCCTCACCTCCAGGGGATGGGGAATGGGTACCCCAAAGAACTCTGATGCAAGTAGAAAATGTGTTTGAAGCCTGCTGTTGTGTCCTTCAAAAATGGTAAGAATTTTGCCTTCCACCAGGTGGTACATATGTGTTTGCTTTAATTTAAAATGTCTCAAATGGCTTCAATTTTCCCTCTGAAATCGTTGAGTAAAGTGCATTCTCTGGAAAATGTGCTGGGGTTTTTCTCCCAGGGTTTTGCATACCCCAGGGCACCACTGGCCACACTGTGGTGTACCCAGCAGGCCAATGCCCCAAATTGCCATCTTGTCATTCAAGGCCCTGCTCCAGTGGCTTTGCTCCACACTTCCTACTATTTCCCCCATTATTTCTCTACCGTGCCCCGCAATGCTGCCGGGCGGGGCTCTTTGTTGCTT